>NW_025533521.1:582500-943049 GCF_020615455.1 Coregonus clupeaformis | reverse complement strand
CAAAAATATCCATTGCTTTTGGAATTTCCGATACTCCCTGTATGTCTAGCGTTTGTTTCGATGACTGTTAGCAAGCTGTACAGAGTGAAGAGACTATAAATGTAGGTCCATTATAATTTTTACACAGTTTCGATTTGGTTTTAGTCATTTCAATGTCAATTGAGATCGTTTTTCCAGAACAAAAAGATTTCTAAAATATATACAATACCAGTCAAAAGTTTGGAAACACCTACTCATTCAAGGGTTTCTCTTTATTTTCTATTTTCTACATTGTAGAATAATAGTGAAGACATCAAAACTATGAAATAACGCATATGGAATCATGTAGTAACCAAAAAAGTGTTAAACAAATCAAAATATATTTTATATCGGAGATTCTTCAAATAGCCACCCTTTGCCTTGATGACAGCTTTACACATATTATCCCATTATTCTTTTTCTAATTCTTCAAGCTATCAAGATGTTGGGGATCATGGCTAGACAGCAATTTTCAAGTCTTGCCATAGATTTTCAAGCAGATTTAAGTCAAAACTGTAACTTGGCCACTCACGGCCACTCTTCTTGGTTAGCAACTCCAGTGTAGATTTGGCCCTGTGTTGTAGGTTATTGTCCTGCTGAAAGGTGAATTCCTCTCCCAGTGTCTGGTGTAAAGCAGACTGAAGCAGGTTTTCCTCTAGGATTGTGCCTGTGCTTAGCTTCATCCCGTTTCTTTTTATCCTGAAAAACATCCCAGTATTTGCTGATGACACGTATACCCATAACATGATGCAGCCACCACCATGCTTGAAAATAAGGAGGCAGTGATGGGTTGTGTTGGATTTGCCCCAAACATAATGCTTTGCATTTAAGCCAAAAAGTGTATTCCTTTGCCTTGTTTTTTTTGCAGTATTACTTTAGTGCCTTGTTGAATACAAGATGCAAGTTTTTGAGTATTTTTATTCTGTATACTTATATTCTTCTTTTCACTCTGTCATTTAGGTCATTATTGTGGAGTCACTACAATGTTGTTGATTCATCCTCAGTTTTCTCCCATCACAGCCATTGAACTCTGTAACTGTTTTAAAATCAGCAATTGCATCATGGTAACAGCCCTGAGCAGTTCCATTCCTATCCTGCAGCTCAGTTTAGAAGGACGACTGTATCTTTGATGTGTCTGGGTGGTTTAATACATAATCCACAGCATAATTATTAACTTGACCATGCTTAAAGAGATATCTAATGTCTGATTTGTTATTGTTACCCATCTACCAATGACTGCCCTTCTTCATGAGGTTTTCAAAAAAATCTTTGTAGTTGAATCTGTGCTTGAAATTCAATACTTGACTTAGGGACCTTACAGATGTTGAATGTATGGGGGACAGAGGAAGGGTTAGTCATTCAGAAATCATGTCAACCCCTATTATTTCACACAGAGTGAGTCCATGTAACTTATGATGTGATTTGTTAAGCAAATTTTGACTCCTGAATGAATTTAGTCTTGCCTTCCACTACATTACAGAGTATTTTGAGTAGATTGTTGACAAAAAAATGCAATTAAATACATTTTAATCCCACTTTGTAACACAATAAAATGTAAATAAATCCAAGGGGTCTGAATACTTTTGCAAGGCACTGTATATATATATATATATATATATATATATATATATAATTTTTTAAAACGTCATTTAGCAGACGCTCTTATCCAGAGCGACTTACAGTTAGTGAGTGCATACATTATTTTTTTTTTTTCATACCCCTGTGGGAATCGAACCCACAACCCTGACATTGCAAACACCATGCTCTACCAACTGAGCTACATCCATGCCGGCCATTCCCTACCCTACCCTACCCTAGACGACACTGGGCCAATTGTGCGCCGCCCCATGGGTCTCCCGGTCACGGCCAGCTACGACAGAGCCTGGATTCGAACCAGGATCTCTAGTGGCACAGCTAGCACTGCGATGCAGTGCCTTAGACCACTGCGCCACTCGGGAGGTGGCGCAGTGGTAAATATATATATTACTCAAACCCCCCGCGGGCCGAATGTTTGACACACCTAGTCCAATAGCTGTTTGAAGAAATGCTAAGTTTAATGAATTTAAACACTGCACATTACCTTTATTGAACTGTGTATTTGTATTTCATTTATTGCAAATGTACCATATGGAAAATTCCTATTATTTGTCCATATACCTTTAGACATTTACACCAAACACTGACTGACAGTGTGGCCCAATGACATCATACTGTGTCATTACAGAAAAGTGTTAGTGATATAAAAAGGAAAGAACGTTGGTGCTATAAACGTCAACATCTGACACCTCTATAGCTACCTGTCTGCCTCCAGCCAGCTCCAAGGCTATAATCAACATCCATCTGGCGATCCGGCCTCTCTGGCCCTAGTGGGCATTGCCTATATATACCTAGGATGCATCCCAAATGGCATCCTATTCCCTATATAGCGCACTACTCCTGCACAGGCCCTGGTCAAAAGTAGTGCACTACATAGGGAATAGGGTGCCATTTTGGACAAACCTTATATATACCTAGCCATTACTGGCAGAGGTAGAGGAGGAGATCGAAGTGGAGGTCACAACGGTTCTCCCTGACGAGTGCCTCGGCTCCTTGGCCTCACTGCCGCTAATCACAAACAAAGCCAGAATTCTTTCAAACATGGGAGAGTTGGAGGGATGTATGGATCTGGCCTGGTGACGAGAGAGAGAGGGGGCTTGTTAACACTTTTAGGCCTGGTGGAGTGTGTGTGTGTTTGTGTGTGTGTGTGTGTGTGTGTGTTTGTGTGTGTGTGTGTGTGTGTGTGTGTGTGTCTGTAGGCCAACTCAAGCTGAGAGACAGATGCCTCTTACTCACCCCCCTCTCTCTCTCCCTCACTCTCCATTCCTTTCTCTCACGCTCCCTCTTTCTCTCTCTGGCTGCGATCGATAGCTCTCACTCAGGGTTTTAATTAGGTAATCAGTAGAACATGGGCTTTTAAGCGTGGCGAAAAAGCTCCCCTTAAAACTTGACGCGTCAATACCAATTAAAATGGCCATCTGAGCTGGGGCTAGAGGAGAGGCCATTGTCTTTTATGGCTTTCTAAGCAGCCTAATGTTGTAATGAAACTCAATGAATAGCTATTGAAATGATGAGTTAAACAAGAGGAGCGCGGGACTGGCATTAACCCCCTGCAAGGTGTATGAAGGACAGATAGGTAGGCTAGGCAGGCAGACAGACAAACAGACAAACAAATAGACAGGCAGACAGACAGACAGACAGACAGACAGACAGACAGACAGACAGACAGACTGGCCACACAGAGAGAGTATCAAGGCTGTGCCACCCTCAGAAATACATGTAAAGTTGGGCATATACTTTTTGTATGGTTTACCTGTTATAAATACTAGTGCCATAACAAGCTAGACAGTGACAAGTAAACATAGACCGCTTAGGTATTCAGCATATCATTTGCCATGTTTGTGCAGTATGCTTACGTATGTTTTTATCGGGGGAGTGGGTGCGTTTGCTTTGTGTCCTCATGCATATTTACTTACTCGTGTTTGTGTGTGTGCGTGTGTGTGTGGGTGTGTTTTTCTGTGCGTGTGTGTGTTTACCTTGAGCTATTTCTGGGAAAGGTGCTTTGGTGGTGACAGTATACAGTTGAAGTCTGAAGTTTACATACACCTTAGCCAAATGCATTTAAACTCAGTTTTTCACAATTCCTGACATTTAATCCTAGTAAAAATTCCCTGTCTTAGGTCAGTTAGGATCACCACTTTATTTTAAGAATGTGAAATGCCAGAATAATAGTAGAGAGAATGATTTATTTCAGCTTTTATTTCTTTCATCACATTCCCAGTGCATCAGAAGTTTACATACACTAAATTAGTATTTGGTAGTATTGCCTTTAAATTGTTTAACTTGGGTCAAACGTTTCGGGTAGCCTTCCACAAGCTTCCCACAATAAGTTGGGTGAATTTTGGCCCATTCCTCCTGACAGAGCTGGTGTAACTGAGTCAGGTTTGTAGGCCTCCTTGATCGCACACGCTTTTTCAGTTCTGCCCACAAACTTTCTATAGGATTGAGGTCAGGGCTTTGTGATGGCCACTCCATACCTTGACTTTGTTGTCCTTAAGCCATTTTGCCACAACTTTGGAAGTATGCTTGGGGTCATTGTCCATTTGGAAGACCCATTTGCGACCAAGCTTTAACTTCCTGACTGATGTCTCGAGATGTTGCTTCAATATATCCACATAATTTTCCTTCCTCATGATGCCATCTATTTTGTGAAGTGCACCAGTCCCTCCTGCAGCAAAGCACCCCCACAGCATGATGCCGCCACTCCCGTGCTTCACGGTTGGGATGCTGTTCTTCGGCTTGCTAGCCCCCCTTTTTCCTCCAAAAATAACAATGGTCATTATGGCCAAACAGTTCTATTTTTGTTTCATCAGACCAGAGAACATCCCCATGTGCAGTTGCAAATTGTAGTCTGGCTTTTTTATGGCGGTTTTGGAGCAGTGGCTTCTTCCTTGCTGAGCGGCCTTTCAGGTTATGTCGATATAGGACTCGTTGTACTGTGGATATAGATACTTTTGTACCTGTTTCCTCCAGCATCTTCACAAGGTCCTTTGCTGTTGTTCTGGGATTGATTTGCACTTTTTGCACCAAAGTACGTTCATCTCTAGGAGACAGAACGCGTCTCCTTCCTGAGCGGTATGACGGCTGCGTGGTCCCATGGTGTTTATACTTGCGTACTATTGATGTACAGATGAACGTGGTACCTTCAGGCGTTTGGAAATTGCTCCCAATGATGAACCAGACTTGTGGAGGTCTACAATTTCTTTTCTAAGGTCTTGGCTGATTTCTTTTGATTTTCCCATGATGTCAAGCAAAGAGGCACTGAGTTTGAAGGTAGGCCTTGAAATACATCCACAGGTACACCTCCAATTGACTCAAATGATGTCAATTAGCCTATCAGAAGCTTCTAAAGTCATTACATCATTTTCTGGAGTTTTCCAAGCTGTTTAAAGGCACAGTCAATTTAGTGTATGTAAACTTCTGACCCACTGGAATTGTGATACAGTGAATTATAAGTGAAATAATCTGTCTGTAAACAATTGTTGGAAAAATTACTTGTGTCATACACAAAGTAGATGTCCTAACCGACTTGCCAAAACTATAGTTTGTTAACAAGAAATGTGTGGAGTGGTTGAAAAACTAGTTTTAATGACTCCAACCTATGTAAACTTCCGACTTCAACTGTAAGTGGTTCCCGATATTACACCAGTGTAGTCAACAGCTTACCTCCACACCAGGGGCCTCTGGATGAAATCTAGCCCCTTCTCCAAGCACTGTGGTGGGGATACAGATGCAGACCATGCTTCTATTGCTGGGTCATGTGAAAGTAGGCCAGAGTCCATTGCAGCCTATATACCTGACAGACGGGAAAAGACAGAAAGACAAATAAAAATGTAATGTCATACTTCCTTTCTTTTTTTCATGGTCTGACAAACTTTAGGCCAATATGAATAACTATCAACTGACTTAATTAAAGTAAGTGATACAGAACAGTATGATGTAAGGTAAGGTAAACAAGCTTTATAGGACAAGCTGTGAAACACAGGACGTTCTTCCACCACGGACCAAGACTAAACATTGCCTGAACATACAGCATAAAGTCATGGCCTCATGCAAGTTCAAAGCTGCCATGTTGTTTGAAACATGAAATGAACACCTTCAAAAAGTATATTTAAAGCAGCAACATTTTCTGAGTTTGTATCAACCATTTGACAAAGCGCCAGAGAAGGGGAAAGATACATAAAAATTAATCTTGTTACAAAATACTCCCCAAACAAATTATCAAAATAAACTACAAAATACCATTACCTACAAATATATAGTATTTTAAAATACAGAAAACACAAAATACAAAAGTTGTTTTCACCTCCCCTTTTCGTACCAGATTTGCTATCCTCGCTCTGGAAGTGCATCCGTCTTTCAACTTTCTTGTCAGCTCCTCCACTTGTTCATCAACACAACTCTTGCTGTGGCATTTGGCTTGTTACAAGTTCTCCTTGGGTGTAAATATGACATAAAACTTGTAACCGGGTGGATATTCCCTGTTACAGTTAGAGTTCGTCTGGGCGCAAGCAGTGGTGGAAAAAGTACCCAATTGTCATACTTGAGTAAAAGTATAGATCTCTTAATAGAAAGTTACTCAAGTAAAAGTGAAGGTCACCCAGTAAAATACTACTTGAGTAAAAGTCTAAAAGTATTTGGTTCTAAATATACTTAAGTATCAAAAGTAAATGTAATTGCTAAAATAAGTAAAATTTCTTATATTAAGTTTTAAAAAATTCCGGATAGCCAGGGGCACACTTCAACAGTCAGACATAATTTACAAACGAAATATTTGTGTTTAGTGAGTCTCCCAGATCAGAGGCAGTAGGGATGACCAGGGATGTTCTCTTGATAAGTGCGTGAATTAGACCATTTTCCTGTCCTGCTAAGCATTCAATATGTAACTAGTACTTTTGGGTGTCAGGGAAAATGTATGGAGTAAAAAGTACATTATTTTCTTTAGGAATGTAGTGAAGTAAAAGTAAAAGTTGTCAAAAATATAAATAGTAAAGTAAAGTACAGATACCCAAAAAGACGACTTAAATAGTACTTTAAAGTATTTTTTCTTAAGTACTTTACACCACTGGGCGCAAGCCAGATCAGGGAGAGGAGAGGTAGCTGCTGGACTCCAACCATGCCATTGCCGTAAGGTTGTTTTTTTGGTGTATTGTTGATGACCATCGGTAAGCTATATTAAAGTAAAGTATTGTTTGTTTCTAGAAGTGGCATCTTGGAGCCCAGCGAGGTGAAGTGCAACCCTTTCATTGAACTGTTTGTATTTTAATCTGTCTTGAAGGGGAAGGCTAAAGTTGTACATTGCTTGGAGTCTCAGTCAATGTGTAGCCTCACTTGTAGCTCTCTTATAGTAATTAACCCAGCTTTTTGTGACTCCTCACTGTTTGTTGTGCTGTGTATAAACGAACAATCTGAGTGCAGTGATATCGCACATATTTTCAAATCAAATCAAAATTGTATTTGCCACATGCGCCGAATACAACCGGTGTAGACCTTACAGTGAAATGCTTACTTAAAAGCCCTTAACCAACAATGCAGTAAAAAAATTAAGTGTTAAGTAAAAAATAGGTAAGTAAAAAATACAAATAACAAATAATTAAAGAGCAGCAGTAAAATAAAATAACAGTAGGGAGGCTATATACAGGGGGTAGCGGTACAAAGTCATTGTGCGGTGGCACCGGTTAGTCGAGGTAATTGAGGTAATATGTACATGTGGGTAGAGTTAAAGTGACTATGCATAGATAATAAACAGAGTAGCAGCGTAAAAGAGGGGGTGGTGGGGTGGGGGGGACAATGCAAATAGTCCGGGTAGCCATGATTAGCTGTTCAGGAGTCTTATGGCTTGGGGGTAGAAGCTGTTAAGAAGCCTTTTGGACCTAGACTTGGCGCTCTGGTACCGCTTGCCGTGCGGTAGCAGAGAGAACAATCTATGACTAGGGTGGCTGGAGTCTTTGACTATTTTTAGGGCCTTCATCTGACACCGCCTGGTATAGAGGTCCTGGATGGCAGGAATCTTGGCCCCAGTGATGTACTGGGCCGTACGCACTACCCTCTGTAGTGCCTTGCGGACGGAGGCCGAGCAGTTGCCATACCAGGCGGTGATGCAACCAGTCAGGATGCTCTCGATGGTGCAGCTGTATAATGTTTTGAGGATCTGAGGACCCATGCCAAATCTATTCAGTCTCCTGAGGGGGAATTGGCTTTGTCGTGCCCTCTTCACGACTGTCTTGGTGTGTTTGGACCATGATAGTTTGTTGATGATGTGGACACCAAGAAACTTGAAGCTCTCAACCTGTTCCTCTACAGCCCTGTCGATGAGAATGGGGGCGTGCTCAGTCCTCTTTTTTTTCATGTAGTCCACAATCATCTCCTTTGTCTTGATCACGTTGAGGGAGAGGTTGTTATCCTGGCACCACACGACCAGGTCTCTGACCTCCTCCCTAGAGGGCCGTAAAACGGCAGCCATCTCCTCCGGCGCCATCATTGACTTTTGGTGCGTATTTAATCTGCAACTTCACTTCTTTAATAAAGCTACTGTTGTAGTCAATCAAATTTCTATCAAATGTATTTATAAAGCCCTTTTTACATCAGCAGATGTCACAAAGTGCTATACAGAAACCCAGCCTAAAACCCCAAACAGCAAGCAATGCAGATGTAGAAGCACGGTGGCTAGGAAAAACTCCCTAGAAAGGCAGGAACCCAGGAAGAAACCTAGAGAGGAACCAGGCTCTGAGGGGTGGACAGTCCTCTTTTGGCTGTGCCGTGTGGAGATCATAATAAAGTGGTTGTAGAGGGTGCAACAGGTCAGTACCTCAGAGTAATCTATTGAGCTGGTGCAAGAAGCAAAGATTTACAACTATATTATTGCATGCTAAACCCCTTGTTTCATTGGAATTTTATACAACTGTGTAATAAAATATATATTTTTGAAAATTCTGTCTAGCGTGATCTGTTTCCATGGCCTTGTACCCAGGCGTAGTCCTGGTTGACTCTGCCCTATCCGCCAATAATCTGTTTGTTACAAGCGCACTTCCATTTTCAATGTGCCTGTCTTTCATAAAGCCTAAAATGGTTGAAAATATAAGATGCTTGTCAACACAAGGGATCTTCCATGACATTTTCCCTCAAATTATATTGTAGTAAATTACAATTGCCACTCCTTTCCAATGAACTTAACTTCTACACAGTACATATCCTGCAACAGGCAAATATAATGTGTAGCCCTGTATTTGTATCTAAAATGTATTTTGTAACTGCATGTACCTACATAGTATAAAGGAATTTTATAATTCACAAGAATATTCATGAATGTGAATGTGTTTTCATAAAGGTGTAGTAAGCCCACTGACTGAGGAGTATAACTAATGAAAGTTACTACCTAGCAACGAGGTAGCAATAGGGGCCACAAAGTTGTGAACCCCAAATCTTCTTACAAATAACATGATTTTTTCAGGCCTTTCAAATACAAAATACTCTAAAGTAATTATATAGTGTAACAGAAATACTGCCCATCTCTGCATAATGCCAAATTTGCTGAAAAATCAATATCTAGGCCACCAAATACAATAGGGGTTTGATTACACACAATTAAGAAAAATGCATGGGGTGTTTTCCATAATGGCACAAAACACTTTCACTTTCATATTACAAACATTGCTGGGTCATATTCATTAGTGCACATCGTAGCAAAACAGTTTGCAACTGAAAATGAAAACAAGTTATTCTTATTGGACAAATTCAGGTAGGTCCCTCACGGTTTTGTCCCGTTTGCTTTTGTTTGGTGTCTATTGAATACAACCCAGGAACATTGGTTTCATTTCCATCTAGCTGCACCCTTTCAAAGAAATGTGCAACAGATGTAAGGGTGTAAACATAATCTGAAAAGTCAGAGCAACTCAGCACTGCCAGTGGAGCAACATCCATCCACCAAGGTAACGTTTTCTTTTTTACATGAAGTATGAAACACACATGTATAGCACCTGTATCACATTTTAAAGAAAAATAGAGACCGAAACGTAACATTAGAGCAGACGCACGGGCAACATGCAACGATCTTTTAAAAATGGTATAACTGTTTATTATTCAAAATAACTAAAAAAATAACTTTAAAAAGGTTAAATTGTAGAACGAGAAGTAGAAGGAAGATAATCTTTCAATTGAATTCCAGTATTCCAGACTTAGGCAATACATAGGTAAATGGGTTTCCATCGCATTTTCAACTCTACTGATGATTTTGTCACAATAACTGTTGTGTTATATAGTGAATGTGCCCACTCTGGTATTGGCACCTGCGCTCTAGCCAACAGCTCACATATACAGTGCGGGTAGGCTAGCTACATTATGAGATTATTATGGATAATTGCGATATAATTTTTATTTGTCAAACGGCAGCCAAGCATCGATCATCATGTCACCAGAATAAGACCCTCGATATTTATTGGAAAGGAGCTCGAGCTCATCACATTGTATTTTCACCACACTGTGAAGTTCATCATAACTTATTTCATCTGTAGCCTAGTAAACTGCATACTTTCCTGAGTCTTAGTGGGAGGACCACACAACATGTCATCACGTGACTCCAAGTTTACTTTGATATAATGGTTATTATATCAATATTTGCTCATAAAAGCCACCATTTCTCGCATAATTACTTTTACAGACATAAAAAGAGTTTACAGACAAATGTGTTATTTCCATCAGGCCCGTTGTGACATTTTTTATCCGGCATGTTTATTTTTTTTAACCTTTATTTAATTAGGCAAGTCAGTTAAGAACAAATTCTTATTTATTCGGAATATCACCTGTTGTGCAGCGAGAGCATGCTCCTCAAACAGTGGTTGATGCGTGGAGTGAAATAAGTGTTCTTATATTTATGTCTCGGCTGCTCATATTAAGCACAGCTCCGCTATCAAATCGAAGTAGCCTACCCGACATCATTGAAAAATGGACCAGCGGGAAAGCGTTCGGCCTCCATTCGCTATTCGAGTGCATACGGATTACATTTATTTGTTCCCCTGTCCCTGTTCCTGCCCATTTGATAATGGGCCATTCTAAATCAAAACTAATTTAACATATTAGTAAAGACAAGATTCAATTGAGAATAGTCTGATAGGTGAAAATATGATCACTTGATGAGAGAACAGCTGTGCAGCCTGAGGCAAGGAACACAGTGCAAATTTGTTTTGCTACTTTCTCAAATCATCAATAGCATATAGTTGCGTCATGCAGCCCATATATGTTTTGATGAATTCCTGACATTTAATCCTAGTAAAAATTAACTGTCTTAAGTCAGTTAGGATCACCACTTTATTTTAAGAATGTGAAATGTCAGAATAATAGTAGAGAGAATGATTTATTTCAGCTTTTATTTCTTTCATCACATTCCCAGTGGGTCAGAAGTTTACATACACTCAATTAGTATTTGGTAGCATTGCCTTTAAATTGTTTAACTTGGGTCAAACGTTTCAGGTAACCTTCCACAAGCTTCCCACAATAAGTTGGGTGAATTTTGGCCCATTCCTCCTGACAGAGCTGGTGTAACTGAGTCAGGATTGTAGGCCTCCTTGCTCGCACACGCTTTTTCAGTTCTGCCCACACATTTTCTATAGGATTGAGGTCAGGGCTTTATGATGGCCACTCCAATACCTTGACTTTGTTGTCTTTAAGCCATTTTTCCACAACTTTGGAAGTATGCTTGGGGTCATTGTCCATTTGGAAGACCCATTTGCGACCAAGCTTTAACTTCCTGACTGATGTCCACATAATTTTCCTTCCTCATGATGCCATCTATTTTGTGAATTGCACCAGTCCCTCCTGCAGCAAAGCACCCCCACAGCATGATGCTGCCACCCCGTGCTTCACGGTTGGGATGGTGTTCTTCGGCTTGCAAGTCTTCCCCTTTTTCCTCCAAACATAACGATGGTCATTATGGCCAAACAGTTCTATTTTTGTTTCATCAGACCAGAGGACATTTCTCCAAAAAGTATGACCTTTGTCCCCATGTGCAGTTGCAAATCGTAGTCTGGCTTTTTTATGGCGGTTTTGGAGCAGAGGCTTCTTCCTTGCTGAGCGGCCTTTCAGGTTATGTCAATATAGGACTCGTTTTACTGTGGATATAGATACTTTTGTACCTGTTTCCTCCAGCATCTTCACAAGGTCCTTTGCTGTTGTTCTGGGATTGATTTGCACTTTTTGCACCAAAGTACGTTCATCTCTAGGAGACAGAACACGTCTCCTTCCTGAGCGGTATGACGGCTGCGTGGTCCCATGGTGTTTATACTTGCGTACTATTGATGTACAGATGAACGTGGTACCTTCAGGCGTTTGGAAATTGCTCCCAAGGATGAACCAGACTTGTGGAGGTCTACAATTTCTTTTCTAAGGTCTTGGCTGATTTCTTTTGATTTTCCCATGATGTCAAGCAAAGAGGCACTGAGTTTGAAGGTAGGCCTTGAAATACATCCACAGGTACACCTCCAATTGACTCAAATGATGTCAATTAGCCTATCAGAAGCTTCTAAAGCCATGACATCATTTTCTGGAATTTTCCAAGCTGTTTAAAGGCACAGTCAACTTGTGTATGTAAACTTCTGACCCACTGGAATTGTGATACAGTGAATTATAAGTGAAATAATCTGTCTGTAAACAATTGTTGGAAAAATTACTTGTGTCATGCACAAAGTAGATGTCCTAACCGACCTGCCAAAACTATAGTTTGTTAAAAAGAAATTTGTGGAGTGGTTGAAAAATGAGCGTGAAATGCATACATGTTTATTAAACTGAATAAACATACAAAAACAACAAAAGGCAATGAAACGTGACGTCGGAAAGCTATACACTAACAAGCCAAACTCACCGACCACAAACATAGAATTTCCTGCATGGAATCTCACGCCCTGACTAAACCAACTAAAGACAACAGACCTCTCAAGGTCAGGGCGTGACAATGCTCAACATAGCCACTTCATATGTGCACTCGCTCCGGAATGGGAAAAATACCCTTACTATTTTATTCAGCTAAATTCTATTATATTCTTCTTACTATAAAATCATATCATATAAAATAATGGCACGGGACTTATAAGCATATCTTGTCAGCTAAATGAACAAGCCTACAGCCTATGGCATGGAGCATAGCCAGATAACATACAGTAGGCCAACTCATATTCTGTTCTTCTGAAATACATTATCTTCATATCATAATGTTACTTTAGACCTGACTAAAATAAATAATGTATTTATTGTGATGGTGCATATTAAATTGATTTATTATACTTTTTTTAATGTAGATGTTCCAAAGGCGCGCATCAGCGGCTTGTATGCATGGAGGCCTGGAGATGCTAAGCTTGTTTATGTTAATTAACGGTCAATTACCGTGAGACCGGCAATCTTTTGCATGACAATAACCGGCTGACAAAATTTTATGACCGCCACAGCCCTACCTGAGACCCAGCAATTCATTTTTGTCCTGTGGACATCATGTCACGCACGTTGACTGATGACTCATGGAACCAAGGCGCAGCGTGATAAGCGTACATCTTTATTGATACACAACACACGAACAAAACAACAAAACGAAACGATACGTGAAGTCCTGAGGTTACACACACCAAACCTTTACGGATCAAGATCCCACAAACTAACTGGTGCCAACAGGCTGCCTAAGTATGGTCCCCAATCAGAGACAACGAGCTACAGCTGCTTCTGATTGGGAACCACCCTGGCCAACATAGATCTAAACGATCTAGAACAAAAAACATAGAAAACTAAACATAGAAAAATCCACACCCTGGCTCAACATTTAAGAGTCCCCAGAGCCAGGGCGTGACAGTACCCCCCCCCAAAGGCGCAGACTGCGACCGCGCCACACAAACACAAAAGGGTAGGGGCCGGGTGGGCATTCCGCCTCGGAGGCGGATCCGGCTCCGGGCGTGACCACCACCTTTTCTCCACCTCCCCGTTGCGCCCCTGGTCTGGTCCCGCTGACTGGAGCTGGACCCGACGACGGTGGACCAAACCTTACCGGCTCCGGACTGGAGCCACTGGCCGGAGCTGGACTGGACACCGGTGGAGCGGATTGCTCTGGCTCCGGAGTGGATCCGCTGACTGGAGTTGGACCGGACCCCGGTGGAGCGGATTGCTCTGACTCTGGAGTGGAGCAGCTGACCGGTGCCGGACAAGGCACCGGTGGAACAGGCACGGGCCGTGCCGGACTGGACACACGCACCACTGGCTTGGCGCGGGGAGCAGGAACGGGCCGGACCGGCTGACGACGCGTACCACTGGCTTGGTGCGGGGAGCAGGAACGGGCCGGACCGGGCTGATGACGCGCACCACAGGCTTGGTGCGGGGAGCAGGAACGGGCTGGAGACGCGCACCACTGGCTTGGTGCGGGGAGCAGGAACGGGCCGGACCGGGCTGATGACGCGCACCACAGGCTTGGTGCGGGGAGCAGGAACAGGCCGGACCGGGCTGGCGACACGCACCACTGGCTTGGTGCGGAGGGAAGGAACAGGCCGGACCGGGCTGGCGACGCGCACCACTGGCTTGGTGCGGGGAGCAGGAACAGGCCGGACCGGGCTGGCGACGCGCACCACTGGCTTGGTGCGAGGGACAGGAACAGGCCGGACCGGGCTGGCGACGCGCACCACTGGCTTGGTGCGAGGGACAGGAACAGGCCGGACCGGGCTGGCGACGCGCACCACTGGCTTGGTGCGAGGGACAGGAACAGGCCGGACCGGGCTGGCGACGCGCACCACTGGCTTGGTGCGGGGAGCAGGAACGGGCCGGACCGGCTGACGACGCGTACCACTGGCTTGGTGCGGGGAGCAGGAACGGGCCGGACCGGGCTGATGACGCGCACCACTGGCTTGGTGCGGGGAGCCGGAATGGGCCGGGCCGGACTGTGGAGGCGGACTGGAGGTCTGCCTGTCCTGGCTGAATGCCTATTTCCACACAATATGTGTGAGGCATCAGCACAGGACGTACAGGGCGTACTGGAGGCCACGAGCGTTGAGCCGGCACACCCCGTCCTGGCTGCATGCCCATCTTAGCACGACACGTGCGTGGTGCTAGCACTGGACGTACAGGACTGTGCCGGAACACTCGCGGCACAGTACGTGGCTCCGCATAACACGGAGCCTGCCCAGTCTCACGCTTCCTAGCCTGAGTACGGGGAGTTGGCTCTGCTCTAACTCTAGGCTCCGCCAACCACCCTTTTAGCCCCCCCAAATTTTTTTTATTGGGGCTGTCTCTCGGGCTTCCTCCTCGGCTGGTACCCTCTGCGATGCCGCTGCTCCTCTCTGTAGCGCGCCTCCACAGTCTCCTCCCAAGGACGCGATCCATTCCGGCCTGAATCTCTTCCCAAGTCCAGGATCCCTTCCCGTCCAGGATCTTCTCCCAAGTCCAGGCTGTCTGTTCCTGGACACGCTGCTTGGTCCTTTTTTGGTGGGATCTTCTGTCACGCACGTTGACTGATGACTCGTGGAACCAAGGCGCAGCGTGATAAGCGTACATCTTTATTTGTACTCAACACACGAACAAAACAACAAAACGAAACGATACGTGAAGTCCTGAGGTTACACACACCAAACCTTTACGGATCAAGATCCCACAAACTAACTGGTACCAACAGGCTGCCTAAGTATGGTCCCCAATCAGAGACAACGAGCTACAGCTGCCTCTGATTGGGAACCACCCTGGCCAACATAGATCTAAATGATCTAGAACAAAAAACATAGAAAACTAAACATAGAAAAATCCACACCCTGGCTCAACATTTAAGAGTCCCCAGAGCCAGGGCGTGACACATCAGTTATTGGTCCATATCTCTGAGGCCATACAAGCCACTGGATTAAGTCCTGTTGTCCCTTTGAGAGGACATTCTGGGCTTTTCAATGATATCACATGTGTGGGGGGTGTGACCTTGACAACTTAATCTTCCTGGTTCTTAAAAAAAATTCTGCCATCAAAACACATTTTATGGAAATTTGAAAAGAAGCGTGTGTAATTATTAATTATCATTGTGTAAAAATGATTTCACATTAAATAAAAGCTAAATAAGAGGTTACCAAGAAATGTCCTCTGTAGTGGACACCCGGATGCTGCAACTATGTCTTTTACCTACAGTACCCATCGACTGTAATGTAAATGTTTTCATATTTACTTCTTAATGACCACTACAGAGGACACTTTTGTACTTACAATAAAAGATAAATAACAATATTTTCCCCCTTTTTTTCTTGGTAACATGTTTATTTTAATTTTTTCATATACTTAATGGGTTTTTCCGGGTCAGAAAGATAATAAAATATTTGACAATATCTTTCTGTCCTTCCCCCCAATTGAAACTGCAAACATTTCTCTCCACCCCATGGCAAAATGGGTAGAATAGCAGGACATTTTCTTTAAAACTGAAAATATGTATCTCTGCCCAATGGCAAAATGAGTAGAATTGCATGAAATGTGTTATAACGTTTCAAAATTTGCTCTCCGCCCCATGCAAAAATGTGTAGAACAGCAGAAAACTTGTTTTAAAACTGCAAAAATATATATACACCCCATGGCAAAAATGTGGAGAATTGCAGGAAACTAACTTTAAAGGAGCAATCAGCAGTTGCTACATTCATTTTTGGACTTATATATTTATTATATGTACCCCATTTATTCTTGAAGAATATAACTTATAAATTCCTCATGAGCTTAGTTCAACTGTGGTACCCTATCAGAACCCAACATATTAGCTTGTTTTTCTGCAATGTTTGTATCCTCAAAACATGGTTAAAACTATACTTTTGATATCATGGATGGTTAGTCCTTGTATCCATAGCTCTTTCTATGAATACATTTCTTTCAAACGTATATTTTCCTCTCTGCCGTCAAGAAGGGGGCCCCACCAACCAAATCTCGCTTAGGGCCCCCAAAAGGTTAGAGCCGGCCCTGCCCTTATGTAAGAAGATACAGGATATACAATGTAAGAGTACAGGACAGAATGTAAATAAACTATCCCTCTTATTACTAAGAACAGCTACACCACAGGCCTAACCTAACCTACCCATCAGCAAGCAGTAAAAGATCAAATCCACATTTGGGGAAACAGCGCCACTGTTCACCACAGCGCCTTTGTTATCGTTTTTGTGTTGTTGATGAAACGGATGAGAGGAGCGTCCTGCAGCGTTGCAAGCAAAATGTGCAGTACATATTCTGCTGTTCTATCGCGCGTGCCATGATGTCTGAGGGGAAAAAACAGTGTTCGTTGTTTGCAGTAACTTTTTTGTTGTAATATCCCAAACGGACGTGGCAGTTTCACCAATTAAGGATTCTTTAAGTATGCTATAAAGTTGAGAGCCTGTGAGAGGGTTTTGTGTTTACAAAAATAGTAATCTAGGCTTTTTTACATAATAGTGTAGGTTAACAGCAAGGATAAACTGATATTAAGATATGCTTTACTCAAATCGAATTATCGATGTTGGTGCCCACTATTAATAATAATGTTTTACATGTATTTTGTTCTAGATGGATAAGATATTCAATCTTCTCGCGGAGCACAGACTGGAGTCCTACTACAATCAATTCCTCACTTTGGGTGTCCAAGATGAGAGAGATTTCATTGATGGCGTAAATGGTGAAGATTTAGACAAAATGAGTAAGGTCACAGACATGTAACTGACTCAATGACACCATATTGACACTGTGTAGTTCTTAGTTAGATGAGCCTTGAATCAGGTTCCATTTAACATCATAGCCAAGAGTGATTTATTCTTATACCAACCCATGTCATTATAGACAAAAATGCTAACACACAATCAGTCTCAACCTGTTTTTATTGCATGTCTGATGTAGTTGGCCTACAATAGCTAGTTGCTATCAAGCTGACTAACCTACTGTCAAGGGCTGATGTGGATGTGGTGTAGGAGTCAGGCGCAGGACACAGAGGCTTAGTCCAACAGACTTTACTTGTCATAACGTGACAAAATACAAATAACGGGCCTCGAACAAACTGAGGCGAGCGATTACGCAAACTGTGCGTAAAACACCAAAACAATAAAACAGAGCAGAAACTCGCAGCACCTACGGACAGGCGGACAATAACACACAATCTAACGAAAACAAAACAGGAAACTTATAGGGCACATAATCAGACACAAACGGACACAGGTGTAACAGACAGACCAAACCAAACGAACATCGAAACATCCAACGGTGGCAGCTAGTACTCCGGGGACGACGAATGCCGAAGCCTGCCCGAGCAAGGAGGAGGAGCAGTCTCGGCCGAATTCGTGACAGTATCCCCCCCTTGACGCGCGGCTCCAGCCGTGCGCCGACCCCGGCCTCGGGGACGACCAGGAGGACGCGGAGCCGGGCGCGTGGGATGACCACGGTGGAACTCAGTCAGGAGGGATGGATCTAGGATATCCCTCCTAGGCACCCAGCACCGTTCCTCCGGGCCGTACCCCTCCCACTCCACGAGATACTGGAGACCCCCCATCCGACGTCTCGAGTCCAAGATGGTCCGGACCGTGTACGCCGGAGCTCCCTCGATGTCCAGTGGGGGCGGAGGGGTCTCTCCTATCTCACCTTCCTGGAGTGGACCAGCTACCACCAGCCTGAGAAGAGACACAAGGTTAATATTCTTATAATCAATAGGCAGTTGTAACCTGTAACACACCTCGTTCAATCTCCTCAGGACTTTAAAAGGCCCCACAAACCGCCGACCCAGCTTCCGGCAGGGCAGGCGGAGGGGTAGGTTTCGAGTCGAGAGCCAGACTCGATCTCCCGGTGCGTACACTGGACCCTCACTGCGGTGGCGATCGGCACTCGCCTTCTGTCGACGGATGGCCCGCTGCAGATGGACGTGTGCAGCGTTCCACGTCTCCTCCGAGCGCCGAATCCACTCATCCACCGCAGGAGCCTCGATCTGGCTCTGGTGCCATGGTGCCAGAACCGGCTGATACCCTAACACACACTGGAAAGGGGTTAGATTGGTGGAGGAGTGGCGGAGCGAGTTCTGTGCCATCTCTGCCCAGGGGATATACCTTGACCACTCCTCCGGCCGGCCCTGGCAATAGGACCTCAGAAACCTACCCACATCCTGGTTGACTCGTTCTACCTGCCCATTGCTCTCTGGGTGGTAACCCGAGGTAAGGCTCACCGAGACCCCCAAGCGTTCCATGAACGCCCCCCAGACTCTGGAGGTGAACTGGGGACCTCGGTCAGACACTATATCCTCGGGAACCCCATAGTGCCGGAAGACGTGGGTAAATAGTGCCTCAGCGGTCTGTAGGGCAGTAGGGATACCCGTCATTGGGAGGAGACGACAGGCCTTAGAAAACCGATCCACAACGACCAAAATTGTGGTATTCCCCTGGGTGGGGGGAAGGTCGGTCACAAAATCCACCGAGAGGTGGGACCATGGTCGTTGTGGAACGGGCAGGGGATGTAACTTCCCCCTGGGCAGGTGTCTAGGCGCCTTACACTGGGTGCACACCAAGCAGGAGGAGACATAAACCCTCACATCCCTAGCTAACGTTAGCCACCAGTATTTCACGCTAAGGCAGTGCACTGTCCAGCCAATACCTGGATGTCCAGAGGAGGGTGATGTATGAGCCCAATAAATAAGGCGATCACGAACCTCGAACGGAACGTACGTCCGCCCCACAGGACACTCTGGGGGAGTAGGGTCGGTACGTAACGCCCGCTCGATCTCCGCATCGACCTCCCACACCACCGGAGCCACCAGACAAGACTCCGGCAGTATGGGAGTAGGCTCAATGGACCTCTCCTCTGTGTCATACCGCCGGGACAGGGCGTCTGCCTTACCGTTCTGGGACCCTGGGATGTACGTGATCTTAAAAACAAACCGGGTCAGGAACATGTTCCACCTAGCCTGACGAGGGTTTAATCTCCTAGCTGCCCGGATGTACTCCAGGTTACGGTGGTCAGTCAGAATGAGGAAAGGGTGTTGAGCCCCCTCAAGCCAATGCCTCCACACCTTTAGGGCCTGAACCACGGCTAACAGCTCCCTGTCCCCTACGTCATAATTTCGCTCCGCCGGGCTGAGCTTCTTTGAATAGAACGCACAGGGGCGGAGTTTAGGTGGCGTGCCGGACCGTTGCGACAGAACTGCCCCAATACCGGCCTCTGACTCGTCCACCTCCACTTGGAATGGTAAAGCGGGGTCCAGATGCGCCAGCACCGGAGCCGAAGTGAACAGGTTCTTCAGTTTAACAAATGCCCTGTCCGCTTCAGCTGACCACTGCAAACGCACCAGGCCCCCCTTCAGCAGGGACGTAATGGGAGCTGCCACCTGTCCAAAGCCCCGGATAAACCTCCGGTAGTAATTAGCAAAACCCAAAAACTGCTGCACCTCTTTAACAGTGGTTGGAGTTTGCCAATTACGCACGGCTGACACACGGTCAACCTCTATCTTCACACCAGACGCGGACAACCGATAACCCAAAAAGGAGATGGACTCCTGGAAAAACAAGCATTTCTCTGCCTTGACATACAAGTCATGCTCCAACAGCCTCCTTAACACTCGGCGCACCAGGGCTACATGCTCGGCTCGTGTAGAAGAGTACACTAGGATGTCGTCGATGTACACCACCACACCCTGCCCATGCATGTCCCAGAAAATCTCGTCCACAAAGGATTGGAAGACTGAAGGAGCATTCATTAACCCGTATGGCATGACGAGATACTCGTAATGACCCGAGGTGGTGCTAAATGCTGTTTTCCATTCATCTCCCTCCCTAATGCACACCAGATTGTACGCGCTCCTGAGATCCAACTTTGTGAAGAACCGCGCTCCGCGTAATGATTCAGTCATAGTCGCAATCAGAGGAAGAGGATAACTGTACTTAACCGTGATCTGATTGAGACTACGGTAATCAATACACGGGCGCAAACCCCCGTCCTTCTTCTTCACAAAGAAGAAACTCGAGGAAACCGGGGAAGTGGAGGGCCATATGTATCCCTGTCCCAAGGACTCGGCTATGTAAGTCTCCATAACCGCTGTCTCCTCTTGAGACAGGGGATACACACGGCTCCGCGGGAGTGCCGCTCCTGTTTGGAGGTCTATCGCACAATCCCCCTGTCTATGAGGTGGCAACCGTGTTGCCCTTGTCTTGCTGAACACAAGTGCTAAATCCTCATATTCAGGGGGAATGCGCATTGCGGGCACTCGGTTCGGACTCTCCACCGAGGTCGCCCCTACGGAAACACCTAGACATCTCCCTACACACTGGGCAGACCACTCCATAAGAGCCCTCTGTTGCCACGAAATGGTAGGATCATGGGCGATTAACCAGGGAAGCCCCAGCACCACGGGATATGCAGGAGAGTCGATCAGATATAACTGAATGGTCTCCTCATGACCCCCCTGCGTAGTCATCTTAAGTGGTGCTGTGACTTCTCTAATCAACCCCGACCCCAGCGGCCGGCTGTCTAGGGCATGGACAGGGAAGGGGGCTTCCACCGGCCGAAGGGGTATTCCTAACCTAGAACAAAATTTACGATCAACAAAATTCCCAGCTGCGCCTGAATCTACTAGCGCATTATGCTGGGAATGAGGTGCCACCTGTGGAAATCTCACAGGTATACACAGGTGACCAACAGAGAGCTCTGGGTAAGTGGGGCGCCTACTCACCTGAAATGACTCCCCAGTGCGTGACCCGTTGTCCCCTCTCCCAGGAGACCCTCCCCAGCACCTAGCCGCAGTGTGCCCTCCACGGCCACAGTTGGTGCAGGGGACGGCCCCCCTCGGGTTCTCTCTCCTCCTCTCTCTAGCGCCAGCACCCCCGAGCTCCATAGGAATCGGCTCGGAGGTGATGGAGG
Organism: Coregonus clupeaformis; assembly: GCF_020615455.1. Taxonomy (NCBI): domain Eukaryota; kingdom Metazoa; phylum Chordata; class Actinopteri; order Salmoniformes; family Salmonidae; genus Coregonus; species Coregonus clupeaformis. The sequence goes on along the minus strand of NW_025533521.1, from coordinate 921,605 downwards.
ATGGAATGGACGACCTCCATTCGGGACGTCCGCGGGTAGCCAGCAGGGTGTCGAGACGGATGGACATGTCCACCAACTGGTCGAAAGATAGGTTGGTGTCCCTGCAGGCCAGCTCACGACGAACGTCCTCACGTAGGCTGCATCGATAGTGGTCGATGAGGGCCCTCTCATTCCACCCCGCATCCGTCGCTAGAGTCCGGAACTCCAGGGCGAACTCCTGTGCACTCCTCTTCTCCTGTCAGAGGTGGAACAGACGCTCCCCCGCCGCCTTCCCCTCAGGTGGATGGTCGAACACTGCCCTGAAGCGGCGGGAGAACTCCGCGTAGGTGATGGTGGCGGCGTCTATTCCCCTCCATTCGGCGTTGGCCCACTCCAACGCCTTGCCGGAGAGACAGGAGATGAGGGCGGAGACGCTCTCGTATCCCGAGGGCGCCGGGTGTATGGTGGCCAGGTAGAGTTCCACCTGCAGGAGGAACCCCTGACACCCGGCTGCGGTACCATCATATGCCCTCGGGAGCGAGAGCCGAATACCACTGGGTTCCGGTGCTGGGAGAGGAGGACTGGCCGATGGTGATGGTAAGGTGTGCGGAGGTGTGGGCACCTCTCCGGTGACCAAACGGCGCAGAGTGTTGGACACCTCGTTCATGGCGGCCCCAAGTTGCCGGATCATGGTGTCCTGATCGCTGATCCGTTCCTCCAGCGACTTGGGTGCCGCCGCTGCTCCTGCTGACTCCATGGTGGTGTGTTATTCTGTCAAGGGCTGATGTGGATGTGGTGTAGGAGTCAGGCGCAGGACACAGAGGCTTAGTCCAACAGACTTTACTTGTCATAACGTGACAAAATACAAATAACGGGCCTCGAACAAACTGAGGCGAGCGATTACGCAAACTGTGCGTAAAACACCAAAACAATAAAACAGAGCAGAAACTCGCAGCACCTACGGACAGGCGGACAATAACACCAATCTAACTAAAACAAAACAGGATACTTATAGGGCACATAATCAGACACAAACGGACACAGGTGTAACAGACAGACCAAACCAAACGAACATCGAAACATCCAACGGTGGCAGCTAGTACTCCGGGGACGACGAACGCCGAAGCCTGCCCGAGCAAGGAGGAGGAGCAGTCTCGGCCGAATTCGTGACACCTACTGGTGAAAATCAGATTAATCACAGTTTTGGTTTCATTGTGAATGTATCGCTGCAACAGAATGAATGAATTATATAATAATAAATTAATAAGATATTAATATATAATATACTAAAAACTGGCAGTAAAGGGTGCATCACAAAGTACAAGATGAATAGGGGGTCAATGGATATTTCACTTTAAAAAATGAAGTCCTAGTTTTTATGGCCTCAATCCGAATAATAAGATATAGGTTTGACATTGTGACAATGTTTCATTTAGTCATAACATGTAAAAAATTGTTATTGTACTATTGGGCCCCATTCATTTTGCACTTGTTTGGTTGAACTTATTTGTCATTGTGGGGCACACATCAGCATACAATGGGGTTATTAGAAAGCTGCATGGCTGGTCCAAATGGGGCTGTGGTTACAGTATTTATGTTTTTGCTATTTTGTGTCGGTTTCATAACCTTATTGCCAAGTAATTTTTGTTATAACAGATTTCAGTCAAGTAGAAAAGAATCGCTTTGAAAAAATGAAAGATTTCATCCAACGACTCAGAGGGCCACAACAAGCGATGCCTGTACAGAAATCAATGGAGTCTTTCCATCTGCGGTACACATACCCTCACTGTCCTGAGCCAAAAGACATCAGAGGTAAGACATAGCAGTAGGTCTTATAGGAAAGAGGAGAGCATTTTATTCAAAAGGATTCTAAAACCATCAAATCACTAATAGTCATTACGCCCCCCTTTGTGGCATGCCTCATGTTTGACTATATTTTGAATGCAGACATGGATCCTGCCCAAAACACAGTTGAAGATCTGATGCTAAGGATTTGTCACCAAGAGGCCATTGGGAATTCCAAAGCCGTGTGCCTCTACACCATTGAGGGAATGCCTTTAACTGATGATCCTTTCTTCAACACATGTAAGTATGCCAGATATAGTATGCTTTTTTAAATACCCCATTATGAAATCACATTTACATTCATGACTAAAAAGGGTATTTTTTCATAAAGAAAAATGTTGTGACTTGCTTCAGCTGTCCATAAGTATTTTATGTTAGTTGAAGTAGTTTAGAAGTTTAAATTGTTAGAGGCTAGTGTTGAAAATTTGAGGCTAGTATAATAGTGACTGTATTATAAATGTTAATTAAGTTTATTTGAACAGGGACAAAAAAAGTCTCAGTAAGGCCTCCTGTAGCTCAGTTGGTAGAGCATGGTGCTTGCAACGCCAGAGTTGTGGGTTCGATTCCCACGGGGGGCCAGTATGAAAAATAAAAGAATGTATGCACTCACTACCTGTAAGTCGCTCTGGATAAGAGCGTCTGCTAAAATGACAAAAACATTTAATAACGTGAAATTGTGTAGTACCAGATTTAGATAACAACTAATTCCATCTGCAATGGGATAGTAGCCTTCAGTGACAGTAACCCAGAAGTAGTACCTTTACATTTGTGTAATTTAGCAGACGCTCTTATCCAGAGCAACTTACAGTAGTGAGTGCCTACATTTTCGTACTGGTCCCCCGTGGGAATCAAACCCACAACCCTGCCGTTGCAAGTACCATGCTCTACCAACTGAGCCACACGGGACCTTGGTACTAGTAGTAGTAGGAGTGACTGTGTTAGAAGTAGGTCTTACAGTAGTGCCAGTTACTGTTGAGTAGAGCAGCTGGGTAAAGTTAATGATGCCGTTGACATTAACAAGGGCGCCAGGACCAGTGGAAACTAGGTATGAGGTTATTTTCTGCTCATTCATTCTCATTTTGATCCCAAACCCACCACTGGTGTGTGTGGGAAAATAGCTCTATTTTCATGTCATCCAACAAATGTAAATACCTGGAGTTTGCTAAACAGCACTGGCACTTGGATTGGAACCTGTGCCTTGGTCAGATGACATGGCAATAGAGCTATTTCGCCACACACACACCAGCAAAGAGGCACTGAGTTTGAAGGTAGGCCTTGAAATACATCCACAGGTACACCTCCAATTGACTCAAATGATGTCAATTAGCCTATCAGAAGCTTCTAAAGCCATGACATCATTTTCTGGAATTTTCCAAGCTGTTTAAAGGCACAGTCAACTTAGTGTATGTAAACTTCTGACCCACTGGAATTGTGATACAGTGAATTATAAGTGAAATAATCTATCTGTAAACAATTGTTGGAAAAATTACTTGTGTCATGCACAAAGTAGATAACCGACTTCCCAAAACTATAGTTTGTTAACAAGAAATTTGTGGAGTGGTTGAAAAACGAGTTTTAATGACTCCAACCTAAGTGTATGTAAACTTCCGACTTCAACTGTATACAGTGGGGAGAACAAGTATTTGATACACTGCCGATTTTGCAGGTTTTCCTACTTACAAAGCATGTAGAGGTCTGTAATTTTTATCACAGGTACACTTCAACTGTGAGAGACGGAATCTAAAACAAAAATCCAGAAAATCACATTGTATGATTTTTAAGTAATTAATTTGCATTTTATTGCATGACATAAGTATTTGATACATCAGAAAAGCAGAACTTAATATTTGGTACAGAAACCTTTGTTTGCAATTACAGAGATCATACGTTTCCTGACCAGGTTTGCACACACTGCAGCAGGGATTTTGGCCCACTCCTCCATACAGGCCTTCTGTCACACTCTGGCTCCAGGACTGTGTGTTAGAGCCAGGGTGTATTTCATTTGGTGGTGTTGGGGTTGGGTGAGTTTCATTTTGTTTGTGTTTAGTGGTGATTGGTCAATGACTCCCAATCGGAGGTAACAGTGTCAGCTGTCGGCTCGTTATCTCTGATTGGGAGCCATTTATATACTGTTGTGTTTCACTGTTTGTTTGTGGGTTTTGTTCCATGTTTCTGTCAGTGTTACAGAGGACTTCACTATCGTCATTTGTTGTTTTTTCGTGGTTGCTTTATGAAATAAAGTCATTATATTCACTCCACGCGCTGCGTATTGGTCCGCTCCTTTAGACGATCGTGACAGAAAAACCCACCATAAAAGGACCAAGCAGCGTGTCAAACGGCAACAGGATCCACCTACACAGGATTTATATCCACCCATAAAGGATTCATGGACATGGGAGGAGATACTGGATGGTAAGGGTCCTTGGGCACAACCGGGAGAATATCGCCTCCCTCGTGAAGAGCTGGAGGCAGCTAAAGCCGAGAGGAGGCGATATGAGGAGGCAGCACGGAGGCAAGGCTGGAAGCCCGGGAGTACTACCCAAAAATTTTTTGGGGGGCACATGGCTTGGGCGCCTGGGCAGCAGGAGGCTGCCACAGGGAGAATGTGGAGAGAAGGCTATCGATTACGGGAGCCATTGGCGAGTAGAGGAGGGAAGTTGTTGTCGCACGGCACGAGAGACTGAAGTGTGTTACCAGTCCGGTCCGGCCCGTTCCTGATCCCCAGTTAAGGCCAGTGGTGTGTGTTCCCGGTGCGGACCGGCCTGTTCCTGCTCAAGCACGTATCCTACGGGGTGCGTCACCAGCCCAGCCCGGCCTGTTCCTTCAGAGCCGTCCGCCAGACCGGAGCCGCTAGAGCCTTCCGCCAGACAGAATCCTTACACCTGCTATGGAATCAGCAGGAGCCGACGCAGCTATGCTGGACTGGAGGCTCGGGTTCGTGACGGGCAGGAGCGGCTCATGCGGATGGGAGCCGCCCTGCTGGAGGTGATGACTGCAATCCGAGGCTGGGTCCGCCTCCACCGCTTAGCCGCCCAGCCAGCACCATCAGCCAGCCATGAGCAGCCAGACCCGTCAGCCAGCCACGAGCAGCCAGATCCGTCAGCCAGCCATGAGCAGCCAGATCCGTCAGCCAGCCATGAGCAGCCAGATCCTCAGCCAGCCACGAGCAGCCAGATCCGTCAGCCAGCCATGAGCAGCCAGACCCGTCAGCCAGCCACGAGCAGCCAGACCCGTCAGCCAGCCGCGAGCAGCCAGATCCGTCAGCCACCATGAGCAGCCAGATCCGTCAGCCAGCCATGAGCAGCCAGATCCGTCAGCCAGCCATGAGCAGCCAGATTCGTCAGCCAGCCATGGAGCAGCCAGATCCGTCAGCCAGCCATGAGCAGCCAGATCCGTCAGCCAGCCGCGAGCAGCCAGATCCGTCAGCCAGCCGCGAGCAGCCAGATCCGTCAGCCAGCCAGAGCAGCCAGACCCGTCAGCCAGCCATGAGCAGCCAGATCCGTCAGCCAGCCATGAGCAGCCAGATCCGTCCAGCCAGCCACGAGCAGCCAGAGCCGTCCAGCCAGGATCCGCCAGAGCCCGTCAGCCAGGATCCGCCAGAGCCGTCCAGCCAGGATCCGCCAGAGCCGTCCCAGCCAGGATCCGGCCAGAGCCGTCCAGCCAGGATCCGCCAGAGCCAGCCAGCCAGGATCCGCCAGAGCCGTCCAGCCAGGATCCGTCAGCCAGCCTGAGCCGTCCAGCCAGGATCCGCCAGAGCCGTCCAGCCAGGATCCGCCAGAGCCGTCCAGCCAGGATCCGCCAGAGCCGTCCAGCCAGGATCCGCCAGAGCCGTCCCAGCCAGGATCCGCCAGAGCCGTCCAGCCAGGATCCGCCAGAGCCGTCCAGCCAGGATCCGCCAGAGCCGTCCCAGCCAGGATCCGCCAGAGCCGTCCAGCCGGGATCCGCCTGAGCCGTCCAGCCGGGATCCGCCAGAGCCGTCCAGCGGGGATCCGCCAGAGCCGTCCAGCGGGATCCGCCAGAGCCGTCCCAGCCGGGATCCGCCAGAGCCAGCCAGCCGGGATCGCCAGAGCCGTCCAGCCGGGATCCGCCAGAGCCGTCCAGCCGGGATCCGCCAGAGCCGTCCAGCCGGGGATCCGCCAGAGCCGTCCAGCCGGGATCCGCCATGAGTCGTCCAGCCGGGACCCGCCAGAGCCGGTCCAGCGGGACCCGCCAGAGCCCGTCCAGCGGGACCCGCCAGTGCCGTCCAGCCGGGACCCGCCAGAGCCGTCCCAGCCGGGATCCGCCAGAGCCGTCAGCCGGGATCCGCCAGAGCCGTCCCAGCCGGGATCCGCCAGAGCCGACCAGCCGGGAGCCACCAGAGCCGCCCAGCCAGTATCCGCCATTCAGCCTGGCACTGCCCCTTAGTCCGGTACTGCCCCTTAGTCCGGTACTGCCCCTTAGTCGGTGCTGCCCCCTTAGTCCGGTGCGCCCCTTAACCCAGTGGGGTTTAGTTGGGGGGTGGTCATGTGGAGAAGGCTAGGAAGCGGGTGGTGACTAAGGTGGGATGGGGACCACGACCAGGGGCAGAACCGCCACCGTGGACAGACGCCCCACCCAGACCCTCCCCTAGACTGTATGCTGGTGCGCCCCGGAGTTCGCACCTTTGGGGGGTACTGTCACACTCTGGCTCCAGGACTGTGTGTGTTAGAGCCAGGGTGTATTTTCATTTGTGGTGTTGGGGTTGGGTGAGTTTCATTTTGTTTGTGTTTAGTGGTGATTGGTCAATGACTCCCAATCGGAGGTAACGAGTGTCAGCTGTCGGCTCGTTATCTCTGATTGGGAGCCATTACTATACTGTTGTGTTTCACTGTTTGTTTGTGGGTTTTTGTTCCATGTTTCTGTCAGTGTTACAGAGGACTTCACTATCGTCATTTGTTGTTTTTTCGTGGTTGCTTTATGAAATAAAGTCATTATGTTCACTCCACGCGCTGCGTATTGGTCCGCTCCTTTAGACCAGTCGTGACACCTTCTCCAGATCCTTCAGGTTTCGGGGGCTGTCGCTGGGCAATACGGACTTTCAGCTCCCTCCAAAGATGTTCTATTGGGTTCAGGTCTGGAGACTGGCTAGGCCACTCCAGGACCTTGAGATGCTTCTACGGAGCCACTCCTTAATTTCCCTGGCTGTGTGTTTGGGTCGTTGTCATGCTGGAAGACCCAGCCACGACTCATCTTCAATGCTCTTACTGAGGGAAGGAGGTTGTTGGCCAAGATCTCGCGATACATGGCCCCATCCATCCTCCCCTCAATACGGTGCAGTTGTCCTGTCCCCTTTGCAGAAAAGCATCCCCAAAGAATGATGTTTCCACCTCCATGTTTCACGGTTGGGATGGTGTTCTTGGGGTTGTACTCATCCTTCTTCTTCCTCCAAACACGGCGAGTGGAATTTAGACCAAAAAGCTCTATTTTTGTCTCATCAGACCACATGACCTTCTCCCATTCCTCCTCTGGATCATCCAGATGGTCATTGGCAAACTTCAGACGGGACATGCGCTGGCTTGAGCAGGGGGACCTTGCGTGCGCTGCAGGATTTTAATCCATGACGGCGTAGTGTGTTACTAATGGTTTTCTTTGAGACTGTGGTCCCAGCTCTCTTCAGGTCATTGACCAGGTCCTGCCGTGTAGTCCTGGGCTGATCCCTCACCTTCCTCATGATCATTGATGCCCCACGAGGTGAGATCTTGCATGGAGCCCCAGACTGAGGGTGATTGTCCGTCATCTTGAACTTCTTCCATTTTCTAATAATTGCGCCAACAGTTGTTGCCTTCTCACCAAGCTGCTTGCCTATTGTCCTGTAGCCCATCCCAGCCTTGTGCAGGTCTTCAATTTTATCCCTGATGTCCTTACACAGCTCTCTGGTCTTGGCCATTGTGGAGAGGTTGGAGTCTGTTTGATTGAGTGTGTGGACAGGTGTCTTTTATACAGGTAACGAGTTCAAAGAGGTGCAGTTAATAAAGGTAATGAGTGGAGAACAGGAGGGCCTCTTAAAGAAAAACTAACAGGCCTGTGAGAGCCGGAATTCTTTGGTAGGTGATCAAATACTTATGTCATGCAATAAAATGCAAATTAATTACTTAAAAATCATACAATGTGATTTTCTGGATTTTTGTTTTAGATTCCGTCTCTCACAGTTGAAGTGTACCTGTGATAAAAATTACAGACCTCTACATGCTTTGTAAGTAGGAAAACCTGCAAAATCGGCAGTGTATCAAATACTTGTTCTCCCCACTGTATATATATATATATACACACTACCGTTCAAAAGTTTGGGGTCACTTAGAAATGTCCTTGATTTCGAAAGAAAAGCAATTTTTTTGTCCATTAAAATGATCAGAAATACAGTGTAGACATTGTCAATTGTAGCTGGAAACGGCTGATTTTTAAAAGTAATTTAGCATACGCTCTGGATAAGAGCGACTTACAGGAGCAATTAGGGTTAAGTGCCTTGCTCAAGGGCACATCAACAGATTTTTCACCTAGTCGGCTCAGGGATTAGAACCAGCGACCTTTCGGTCACTGGCACAACGCTCTTAACCACTAAGCTAACTGCCGCCCCCAAGTGACCCAAAACTTTTGAAAGGTAGTGTATATATAATATAATTTGAGGTAAAATGACATGGAAGATCCCTTGTGTTGACAAGCATCTTATATTACAACCATTTTAGGGTCTTTGAAAGACAGGCACATTGAAAATGGAAGTGAGCTTTATGCCATATTTACACCCAAGGAGAACTTGAAACAAGCTCCCCAAATGCCACAACGAGAGATGACTGACATCTCAGGAGAGGAGAATGTTCGATGCCACATTATGCTCAAGGTGAATTCATCACATTATTGAAAAATACAAAGCTCAAAGTGGCAGGACTCATTTTATGTAGTTATTTATAGCTGTTTAGCTGTATTTAAAACTGTGATTATAACTCCTTACTTTTCTAAACCTGTATGTATTATGAAAGGGTGTAATACCAGAGCGCTGGTATTTTTTAATTTTTTTTAATTTCACCTTTATTTAACCAGGTAAGCCAGTTGAGAACAGGTTCTCATTTACAACTGCGACCTGGCCAAGATAAAGCAAAGTAGTGCAATAAAAACAACACAGAGTTACATATGGGGTAAAAAACATAAAGTCAGAAATACAACAGAAAATATATATACAGTGTGTGCAAATGTAGCAAGTTATGGAGGTAAGGCAATAAATAGGCTATAGTGCAGAATAATTACAATAGTATTGACACTGGAATGCTAGATGTGCAAGAGATTATGTGCAAATAGAGATACTGGGGTGCAAAAGAGCAAAATAAATAACAATATAGGGATGAGGTAGTTGGGTGGGCTAATTTCAGATGGGCTGTGTACAGGTGCAGTGATCGGTAAGGTGCTCTGACAACTGATGCTTAAAGTTATTGAGGGAGATAAGAGTCTCCAGCTTCAGAGATTTTGCAATTCGTTCCAGTCATTGGCAGCAGAGAACTGGAAGGAATGGCGGCCAAAGGAGGTGTTGGCTTTGGGAATGACCAGTGAGATATACCTGCTGGAGCGCAGACTACGGGTGGGTGCTGCTATGGTGACCAATGAGCTAAGATAAGGCGGGGATTTGCCTAGCAGTGATTTATAGATGGCCTGGAGCCAGTGGGTTTGACGACGAACATGTAGTGAGGACCAGCCAACAAGAGCGTACAGGTCACAGTGGTGGGTAGTGTATGGGGCTTTGGAGACAAAACGGATGGCACTGTGATAGACTACATCCAATTTGCTGAGTAGAGTGTTGGAGGCTATTTTGTAAATTACATCGCCGAAGTCAAGGATCGATCGTATACTACGACGCTGGCTAGATCTATTCAGGATGTTCTAAAGCTAGCTAGCTTCAGTTAGCTTCGCATTCCAATTTATGCTTCATGGATATCACAAAGGTGGATATTGATCTAACACCTGCTGCTAACTCAAACCAGGCTTGTAACTGCATGTGCATGTTTCATGTGCATTGCTTGCTGTTTGGGGTTTTAGGCTGGGTTTCTGTATAGCACTTTGTGACATCTGCTGATGTAAAAAGGGCTTTATAAATCAATTTGATTGATTGATTGATGTGGATAGCCCAGCGAGTCGAACGCCCATCATTTCATACAATGCTCAAACAGAAACCCATTGTCGAGCCAGTGCCACCTTTTTTTTTGTTGTTGGTTGAAATCAAAATGAAAGAAAGGCTGTCCTGCAAATTCAGGTTATAGTGGTAAGTAGGCTATTAGAAGTACCGTCTTGCTTTTATTATGGGTATTGTTAGTGCCGTCTTTGGTATGCTTATCCATGAACGAGCAGGCTGTTTTCCACGTCAATAAAATAATTGTATTAATACAGTCATACCAAAGTTTTACTTACTGTTTTTAACACAAAATAACATTAGTAAAATATTTAATCAGTCGTCTTCATCAAGTATTGTCTGTATGAAGGGAATGATATTATGGAATCTTTGCGAAAGGGAGGGAATCTGATTTGATTGGTCCTCAACTCAAGTCTCACACTTTATAAAGGATAAAGTGGAGTTAGCTTGCCACGGAGCAGGTTAGAGCTGAAAGATTTGTTGCCATAGAAATGTACCTAGCTAAAAGGTGAGCCTGCTTTGTGTCAATGGTTATCCAGAGTTGAAGAGTTCACCAAAGTTAGCTCGCTAACTCCTCTATCCCGCTACGTGGTATAACCCTCTGGTAGCAACTAAGGTGTCTCTGTAAATAATGTTTGTCAATTATTGAATATACTGTACTTTTCATCAACAGGGAGACTATGAGGTCAAGGTGGACTTAGCAAGTGACACAATTAGAGTCTTGAGACGAAAGCTCTCTAATGAAAGTGGAATCCCAGAACATGTCCTCCTTTATAAGTAATGTTGTGCATATATAATTATGATTTAATCATTTATGAATGCATTTAATAACAGAAAAAAATAGGTCAATTAATAAACCACACATCTTATAATTTGACCATCTATAGTTTCAATACAACCTTTTTCTAATATTGACCTTTTTGCAGAGGTGAACACGGTGAAACTTTGCAAGATTGTGGAATCAATGAGGAGACAACTGTTCACTTTTCTTTGTCCTCCTTCCCCGATGAAAAGCCAGACAACATGGAATTCTACTTCAATGATGTTGTACCCTCAGTGCAACAAACCCAGAAAGGACTCAGTGCTTTCTTTTCTTCACTATATACCATTGTGAGATATTCAGATATTTACATTGTATTGTTACAGTCATTTTGACCCTGACGTGGTAATCATTTATTAACACTTCAGATGTTTGTATTACCATGTTCAGGTAAAGAGTGCTACAGTGTTCCTTTGCTTGTGTTATTGGATTTTCAATGTACAGTACCTTCAATGTACAGCCCCATCCAGCCAACCCATCATGCATTAAATGATCTTCCCAAATATCCTTACAGAGTGTTAAACATTCTGGAGAGGGATTCAAGAAAGTGAATGCATACATTCGAAAGCTCAGTGGATGTAATCCCCTGGCGCAAAGTTTGTATCAGCTGTTGGGCAGAAATGAAAGTGGAAGTAGGACCCAGAAGGTGATGCATATTTTGTCACACAAATGTACTGTACACATACGATATCATGTAAGTCCACAAATAGATTCATAACATGTATTTGTTTTAGATTGCCATTGTTGAAGGATTGTACACTCTCTTCAGAGAGCTGTTGCCAAGCCGCAATAAAAAAAGAGGTGACAAGATCATTGAAGACCCTGATGTTTTTGAGAATGCACCAGTTTGCTGGGCCTACCTGATATCTAAAGCAGAGGTATACCCATTGTTTTTTGAGATACCATTGATAACACATTATGGATCTTATTGTATTACACGTTATAACATGTTTTTAATGGGGAACTGAGATACTGTACCTCTATTTGTTTGGCATTTAACATATAATTCAGAACAGGTACATGACTTCACAGGTCAGAATTAAACATTGCTCAAACAAATTACCCTAATATGTATCTGTTTTCTATCTCCCTGTCTACCCTAGAAAGAGAGTTCACAACATGAAGTCTTTGCACCGATAAATTTGACCTCTCAACCAGGAGTGCGCTTTTGCGACCCAGTTCAAGTACCTGGATTACCAGATGTCTTTGAAAGAGAGTATGTCCTACAGAAAATTAAAGGTAAAACATCAGCAGTTGTGGGTATTTGTAATATGCACAGCACTGTGGGCACAATATATTTTCTGTAACATCTACATGTGGCACAATGGCCAATAGTACTGGCCTGAAATCCAGAACCTGTTTTGTGCTTACATGCCACAACCAGTACTCTGTGTGATGCCAAACATGTTCGGCATAACAAGGAGTGGCAAGGAGTGAAAGGATAGCTAAACAGACTGGTACTCAGGCTACAATAGTACCCTACTAATGGGAAACTGCTCTGCACTACTTGATTCTACAGTACATCAAAAGTGTATGTCAAATGCCATCATATCATATACCAAATTCCATAATGCAAGATCAATTGGCTCTAGAGTTTAAGCATTGGTTTTGAATCAATTGCTGTGACATGATTGGCTCACTGCAGCCATAATGTTAAACGTAGGTGTAACGATCCCGGCTGTCTGAGTCGGGTCCTGTCTGGTGACTAGTTTTTCCTGTTCGTAATCTCCAGTTTCCCGAGGGTTCGGGAACGCTCCGGGGAGCGCTCTTGTTTTCCGCACCTGCATCCCATCAGCAATCTGCACACCTGGTCCTGATCATCACCCTTCTTAGGCTCTGGCCGAACATCCAGTTCCTGCCGGATCGTTAGCCATGAACAGTAGGTTTTGTCAGAGTATCAGTCCTAGAGCGTCTAGCGTTAGTTTTGTTGTTTTGTACCTTGTTGGTTTTTTTTGGTTTACTTACCTCCGTTTTTGTCCCATCTGCAGTCACTCGTCCGGAACCTTCACCCCTACCTCTGCCTGATGGTGGCGGCTGCCGAGCCATCACTGGACCAACAACTGCACCCTCAACAACTCATCCACGCCGCCCGCTCTGTCCCTGGATTATTCTGCACCTTTGTTGAATCTGTAATAAACCCTCACCTTCGTTCAACTCTCCTTGTCCTGGTCTGCTTCTGGGTTCTGTCTGAGGGAACCGTGACAGAACGATCCGGCCAGTAATGAACCCAGCGGACCTGGACTCTGTTCGCCATGCCATTACCCAGCAGGAGAAGATGTTGGGCCATCATAGCACGGTACTACAGGAGATCGCGTTGTCAGTTCGGAACCTTTCTTCCGGTCTGACGGAGGTCCAGAACCAACGCCAGTGTCCGGTGGAGGACCCACTACCGGTTTCACCCATCTCGCCTGCCGCCTCTGAAGTTGTGTCCCTCCGTGAGCCCAAGGTTCCGACGCCGGATAAATATGAGGGGGAGCTGGGAAGATGCCGTTCCTTCCTTATGCAGTGTGGATTAGTGTTCGATCTACAGCCCTACTCTTATGCCACAGACAAGGCTAGGATAGCCTTTGTGATTGAGTTGCTGCGTGGTCGAGCGCTGGAGTGGGCTTCAGCCGTTTGGGGAACGAGCAGGATCCCTGCATGGCTTCATACCAGGGGTTCACGGCCGAGATGAGGAAGCTCTTCGACCATTCCGTCCGAGGGAGGGACGCAGCTAGGCGCCTGTTTTCTCTTCACCAAGGAACTCTCGCAGCGTGGCCGACTTCGTGATCGAGTTCAAGACGTTGGCTGTGGAGAGTGGGTGGAACGAGGAGTCTTTGCAAGCGGCCTTTTACCAGGGTCTGTCGGAGCAGCTCAAGGATGAGTTGATCTCTTATCCGGAGCCTAGTGACCTGGACAGCTTGGTAGCCTTGTCTATTCGGGTGGATAATCGAGTCCGAGAGCGAAGGAGGGAGAAGCAATGGGGTCCGTCCAATCGATCAGCTTCTCAGTTCCCAGTCGGGTCGGGTGGGGGACCAGAACACGTCGATCATTCTCCACCACAAAGGATTAGTGGAGAGGACCTCTCTCACGATTCTGAACCCATGCAAGTGGGGCGGCACGGGTTAACCAAGGAGGAGCGTCAACATAGACGTAAGACCAACTGCTGCCTCTACTGTGGTCGCTCGGGACATTACATCTCCACTTGTTCCCGGGCGGTCGTCAAACTGCCCGGCTCGCTAAAGTTGGGAGGACTGTTAGCGAGCCAGTTTCAACCTCTCAGTACCTCTGTCAGACCCGTTTCCCGTCTACCCTTGTGAACAGGAATCAGAGCTTAGCGCTAACGCTTTTATCGATTCAGGTGCCGATGGAAGCTTTCTTGATGCCGAGTTGGTGGAACAGCTGGGGCTTTCCAAGGAGCAATTGCCGGAAGCCATTGAAGCGTTACCACTCTGAACGGCAGTAGTCTGGCACGTATCACGATGAGGACTGAACCGGTTAAGATGCGGTTGTCGGGGAATCATTCTGAGATGATTTCATTCTTCATTCTGCCGTCTTCCCATGTTCCTCTGGTCCTTGGATACCCCTGGCTGAAGGAACACAATCCCACGTTCGATTGGGTGACGGGCAAGGTAACGAGTTGGAGCCTTGATTGTCATGCTAACTGTCTCAAGACTGCCTGCCCCCATTCGGTTCCCAGTCAGGTGATTGAGGCTAAACCCCCAGATTTGTCCCTGGTTCCCGAGACATATCACGATTTGGGGAAGTTTTCAGTAAGCAGAAGGCTCTGTCACTTCCTCCCCCACCGACCATATGATTGTGCCATCAACCTGGTCCCTGGAGCTGTCTACCCCAAGGGAAGGTTATACAGTATCTCCCGACCTGAACGTGAGGCGTTGGAGACCTACATCAAGGAGTCCCTAGCTGCTGGTCTCGTTCGTCCCTCGTCATCACCCCTGGGGGCAGGATTCTTCTTTGTGGGTAAGAAGGATGGCTCTCTTCGACCGTGTATTGATTATCGGGGGTTGAATGACATCACGGTCAAGAACAAGTATCCCCTGCCCTTGATGAGTTCTGCCTTCGACTCCTTACAGGGTGCTACGGTGTTCACCAAGCTAGACCTACGCAATGCGTATCACCTGGTCCGGATCAGAGAGGGGGACGAGTGGTTGACGGGTTTCAATACACCGATGGGCCACTTCGGTATCAGGTGATGCCGTTTGGACTGACCAATGCTCCAGCGGTATTCCAGAGTATGGTGAACGGCGTCCTGAGAGATATGATCGGTCTCTTTGTGTTTGTTTACCTGGATGACATTCTGATCTTCTCGAAGGAACCTTCCGACCACGTCCAGCATGTCCGGCAGGTTCTGCAGCGATTGTTGGAGAATCGCCTGTTCGTGAAGGCCGAGAAGTGCGAGTTTCACGCCCACACGACATCCTTTCTCGGGTACATCATCTCCAGGGGAGAGATTAGGATGGACCAGGAGAAGGTTAGAGCGGTTCTGGAATGGGCCCAGCCCGGTACGAGATTGCAGCTCCAGAGATTTTTGGGGTTTGCAATTTCTACCGCAGATTCATCCGGGATTACAGCCGTGTGGCCGCTCCATTAACTGCCTTGACTTCCAGTATCAGGACCTTCAAGTGGAATCCGGAGGCGGATCGTGCGTTTCTGGATTTGAAGAGGCGATTCACCAACGCACCGATTCTCTCTCAACCGGACACGGCCCGTCAGTTCGTCGTTGAAGTGGGACGCGTCTGATGTGGGAGTTGGCGCCATCCTGTCGCAGCGATGCTCCACGGACAGTAAACTCCATCCCTGCGCCTACTACTCTCGTCGCCTTTCGCCTGCGGAGAGGAATTACGATGTGGGTAACCGGGAGCTTCTCGCGGTGAAACTTGCCTTGGAGGAGTGGCGCCACTGGTTGGAGGCGGAGCAACCGTTTATTGTCTGGACTGACCACAAGAATCTTGCTTACGTGCAATCGGCTAAACGTCTCAACTCCCGTCAGGCCAGGTGGGCGTTGTTTTTCGGACGATTCAAGTTTTCCCTGACGTTCCGACCTGGATCTAAGAACGGCAAGGCGGGACGCCTTGTCCCGGATGTTCTCCAAGACGGAGGAGAGTGGGTCCAAGACCGAGACAATTCTCCCCCGGGAACTGCGTCGTGGGAGCAGTTATGTGGAAGATTGAGGAGGAGGTGCTGGCGGCCCTTCGGACTCAGCCCGGTCCCGGTAACGGTCCACCCGGTCGGTTGTTTGTGCCTGAGTCGGTTCGTCCGGCTGTCCTCAAATGGTCCCACGCCAGCAAGATGGCTTGTCACCCTGGCGTGGCTCGGACAATGGCGTTTCTTCGCAGACGTTTTGGTGGCCTGCCATGGCCGAGGATACTCGGGGGTTTGTTGCTGCCTGTCCAGTGTGTGCGCAGAATAAGAGTACCAATCGGCCCAGCTCTGGACTACTTCACCCCCTTCCTATTCCCCGCGACCATGGTCGCATCTGGCCCTGGACTTCGTCACTGGGTTGCCCGCTTCTGAGGGGAACACGGTCGTTCTGACTATCGTGGACAGATTCAGCAAGTTCGCCCACTTTGTGCCAATTGCCAAGCTTCCCTCTGCCTCGGAGACGTCCGAGATCCTGGTTAGGGGAGGTTTTCAGGGTCCACGGTTTGCCCAGTGATATCGTTTCCGACCGTGGCCCTCAGTTTACCTCTGCTGTCTGGAAGTCCTTCTGTTTGGCCATTGGAGCTACAGTCAGTCTCACATCTGGTTTTCACCCCCAATCCAATGGTCAGGCGGAGAGAGCCAACCAGAAGATGGAATCCACGCTACGCTGTCTGGTCTCTTCCAACCCCACCTCCTGGGTCTCTCAGTTGCCTTGGGTTGAGTATGCCCACAATACTCTTCCTACATCTGCCACTGGGATGTCTCCCTTCCAGTGCCTGTATGGCTACCAACCTCCCCTGTTTCCTTCTCAGGAGAAGGAGCTCTCAGTGCCTTCTGTTCAGGCCCATATTCTCGTTGCCACCGGACCTGGCATCGGGCCAGAAAGGCACTCCTTAGAGTTTCGGACCGGTATCAGCTCCAGGCGAATCGTCGCCGGATCCCGCTCCCACCTATACCATCGGAGATAGGGTTTGGTTGGCCACACGGGATCTTCCGTTACGGACTGAGTCTAGGAAGTTGTTACCGAAGTTCATTGGTCCGTTTGTGGTGGAGAAGGTGATCAATCCAGTGGCAGTTCGACTCAAACTACCGAGGACGCTCAGAGTCCATCCCACCTTTCATGTCTCCTGCCTCAAGCCTGTCTTCCTCAGTCCTCTGTTGCCTCCTCCGCCTCCTCCTCCTCCTCCTCGGATGATCGGAGGTGGTCCTGCCTACACGGTGCGTCGCATCATGGATTCCAGACGGCGGGGCCGGGGTTTCCAGTATCTCGTGGACTGGGAGGGGTATGGTCCTGAGGAGAGGAGTTGGATTCCGCGGCGACAGGTCCTAGATGCGGACCTCATCAGTGACTTCTACCGCCTCCATCCTGGCGCTCCGGGAGTCCGCCCGGTGGCGTTCGTCGGAGGGGTACTGTAACGATCCCGGCTGTCTGAGTCGGGTCCTGTCTGGTGACTAGTTTTCCTGTTCGTAATCTCCAGTTTCCCGAGGGTTCGGGGAACGCTCCGAGGAGCGCTCTTGTTTCCGCAGACCTGCATCCCATCAGCAATCTGCACACCTGGTCCTGATCATCACCCTTCTTAGGCTCTGGCGAACATCCAGTTCCTGCCGGATCGGTAGCCATGAACAGTAGGTTTTGTCAGAGTATCAGTCCTAGAGCGTCTAGCGTTAGTTTTGTTGTTTTGTACCTTGTTGGTTTTTTTGGTTTACTTACCTCCGTTTTTGTCCCATCTGCAGTCACTCGTCCGGAACCTTCACCCTACCTCTGCCTGATGGTCGGCGGCTGCCGAGCCATCACTGGACCAACAACTGCACCCTCAACAACTCATCCACGCCGCCCGCTCTGTCCCTGGATTATTCTGCACCTTTGTTGAATCTGTAATAAACCCTCACCTTCGTTCAACTCTCCTTGTCCTGGTCTGCTTCTGGGTTCTGTCTGAGGGAACCGTGACAGTAGGAACGGGTTTGCTAAAACTTTGGCACGTTCCTTCAGAGTTAAGAATTACAGGGCTTTCTATAGAGTGTGTATTTTAATTCTTAGTCAAACCCAGAACTAATAGTCATCCACCTATGTTAATGATTGTTGAGATGTGTTAGTGTCTGCACTGGAAGAGCAGGTAATAATATCTTGTTTTTTGTAAACAGAAAAAAGTATCACTTTTGATATGTGAATTCAACTTTGACGTATACAGTAGTTTCATGATCAAATGTTGTAATTGCATGATGTGTTTTACCATTGCTAAGATGGAGAAAGAATCCCAAACTGCTCTGCTGAGATCTTGAGAGAAACTTCAATGTGGAGAGCTACCGATGTTGAAAAGATTTTACTCAGTCTGCCTCTATCCATCAAAACATTCCCTGTTTGGCTTTCATATGGACTTGTGACTGGTCAAAAGTATGATTTGTTCATTGTATCATTGAATACTGTATCTGCATTGATAGTGTAATTGGTAATTCATGTTTTATTGTTTAATCAAATTAAAGCTTTCAGATCAAACTAGATGAGACATTTGCCAAGATGACTGAAGAATTGAAAGCATACCCTCACCTGACAGTCACTCCACCACTGCAGTTGAAGAGTGTAGGAGTGGATGGGCCACGTCTCGTTCTTTTGAAAGAAGGTAGGCTACTTGGCCTTGTGCCTACTAGTTAAAGTCTTGGTACGATGTATCATTCATGTTTGAGATTATTATGTTCATGGAAAGTCCTATAACGTGGTGTTCGCTCATTGTTGCTTAGGCCTATACAAATGAATGTGCACAATTCATTCACATTGCAGCAGAATCATCGATGTCTTTGGTTCATCAGACAGCAAAATATGATACACTGCATTTACAGCTAGCACTTTCACATTCTGCATGAGTCAGTTTATGACATGCTTGTTATTGAAGCGTGTATTTTATTTATTTAATGGGAATATCAACTTTTTGTAGCATTTTAGTTTACAGTGCTGAAATAAGGGAAAGGAAAGGGGGATACCTAGTCAGTTGCACAGCTGAATGCATTCAATTGAAATGTGTCTTCTGCTTTTAACCAAACCCCTCTGAATCAGAGAGATGCGGGGGGCTGCCTTAATCGACGTCCACGTCATCTGCGCCCAGGGAGTAGGCTCGTAATTTACATAATAATTAGTTAAGTATAGTCAATAACAACACGGTAAGGACTGGATAACTATGACCCAAAAGGTACATTGTGAGGTTGGCCCAAATACATTGTAAGTATGATGTAGTTCCTCAAACGATTCTGTTCAATACGAAAGTTCCAAGTGCATTCTTAATAAGTACGGTGCTGCTGAGAAGAGGTGAAATGGCCATAAATATTTATTACATAACTTGCACTTATTAGCCTCTATTATTTATAGTTTTTAAGTAACCAATCATTATTTCTACATAACAACCAGGAAAATTCATCACACTTTATATCTGTACTTAGCAGCTAAATACTAACTATGAATGGGTTATTACCACATTGTTACCTTGTTGTTGCCATCTTATTTCCCTGTTGTTTCCTCTTACTTCCCAGTCATTGCCCTATTATTTCAGCACTGTAAACTCAAGTGCTAACAAACTTTTTTGTGGGAATCATTGCGTTTGGTGTTTTGCTATTTTAAATGCTGGCCTATTGTTGTCCTTTGAGTGGTTAGCAGGATAAGTAATTGTTAGTGGTTTTACAGATAACCTGGGTGTTTACATTGAAAAATACAAAGCATCTCCTCAGGATTTCATTGTTTTTGATTGCTTAACTGGCAAACACAAAACTTTGAATGTGGACGAATTGGCACATGAGTAAGTACTTATAATATGAAAACTAGTCAAACATTCTGTTTGAAACTATATGAAGCTTCATAATTACTGGTGGACAGTTTATGAACATGGATCATATTGATAATGAGTTTAATTAATGGACGAAACTATAATCTCCATCATACCCCTTCATTACTTATTGTATGTTTTTAATTACTCTGTAGAATGAGAGACACCAGAAGTGACCAGACCTTCATGACCACCAGGACTCCTAAAGAGGCAATATTGGTAATTTATGATAGATTATATTTGAATATACAGTACATTTGGTAAGTATTCAGACCCCCCCCCCTTCCACATTTTGTTATGTTACAGTCATTGTAAAATGGATTAAATCCACATTTTCCCTCATAATGACAAAGTGAAAACAGGTTTTTTTTAAATTTTAGCAAATTTATTAAACATAAAAAACTGTAATATTCAGATCCTTTGCTATGATACTCAGAATTGAGCTCAGGTGCATCCTGTTTCCATTGATCATCCTTGAGATACAACTTGATTGGAGTCCACCTGTGGTAAATTCAATTGATTGGACATGATTTGGAAAGGAACACACCTGTCTATATAAGGTCCCACAGTTGGCAGTGCGTGTCAGAGCAAAAACCAAGCCATGAAGTTGAAGGAATTGTCCGTAGAGCTCCGAGACAGGATTGAGTTGAGGCACAGATCTGGGGAAGGGTACCCAAAAATGTCTGCAGCATTGAAGGTCCCCAAGAACACAGTGGCCTCTATCATTCTTAAATGGAAGAAGTTTGGAACCACCAAGACTCTTCCTAGAGCTGGCCGCCCGGCCAAACTGAGCAATCGGGGGAAAAGAGCCTTGGTCAGGGAGGTGACCAAGAACCCGATGGTCACTCTAACAGAGCTCCAGTGTTCCTCTGTGGAGATGGGATAACCTTCCAGAAGGACAAGCATCTCTGCAGCACTCCACCAATCAGGCCTTTATGGTAGAGTGGCCAGACGGAAGCCACTCCTCAGTAAAAGGCACATGACAGCCCGCTTGGAGTTTGCCAAAAGGTACCTAAAGGACTCTCAGACCATGAGAAACAAGATTCTCTTGTCTGATGAAAACAAGCATCATGCTGTGGGGATGTTTTTCTGTGGCAGGTACTGGGAGACTAGTCAGGATCGAGGGAAAGATGAACAGAGCAAAGTACAGAGAGATCCTTGATGAAAACCTGCTCCAGAGCGCTCAGGACTGTTATGATTTAACTGGATAGAACCCAAATGCAGACAAGTACACCAAGCCAGAGAAGTTTTAACAGGTTTATTATAATGTTCAATAGTCCAGGTTTCCAATAAATGGGGAAGAGCAAGTCCAGGTTACAGGGAGGGTACAGATCCAGGTCAGGGCAGGTGTGGTACCGTAATGTCCTAGTGTCCGTGGTGAGTCCAAAGGAGAGGCCCGATAGTGGAGAGCAGGATGGTGGTGGCAGGAGTGAAGCGTAGGCAGGAGTCAGGTTCCAAATATCTGTGGCACAGGAGAAAAAGTAAATAAACAGTCCAAAAAACACAAGAGCGAAAACAGACAGGTTGAGTCGGCAGCGAGACTAACATGGTTGTCTTGACTATGATCTGACGATGAGTGGAAAGTTTGACCGGGTCTTAAAGGCTGAGGTGATTATGGTGAATGAGCTGCAGCTGGAACCCTGACTCCCGCACACCAGACTTCACTCCTGCAATCAAGGACAGACAGAGGGGAGGGAGAGAGCAGAGAGAGAGCTACCTAGCAGCAGTAGGCCTAACAGTACCCCCCTCTACGGACGCCACCTGGCGGCCGACAGGGTTTATCAGGATGTAACCTATGAAACTCACGAACCAGAGCAGGATCCACAATGAAGCTCCTGGGCACCCAGGAACGTTCCTCAGGACCATAACCCTCCCAATCCACCAGGTACTGGAAACCACGACCCGGCGAACATCCAGAAGTCGCCGGACAGTGTAGACCGGACCCCCACCCACGATCTTGGGCGGAGGAGGGGGACGAGAGGGCGGGGCACAAAGGGCTAACCGACACAGGCTTAATCTGGGAAACATGAAAGGTGGAATGAACCCGTAGGGGAGGCAGGAAGCTGTAGCTTAACCGCGCAGGGGTTAACAATAGACAGTATCTTGAACGGTCCTATAAAACGAGGCGCCATCTTCTTGACTCCACCTTCAATGGAAGGTCCCGTGACTTCAGCCATACCTCTTGACCAGGAGAGTAACCGGGAGCCTGGGACCGGTGACGGTTGGCTTGCCTCTGCATGTACGCCGAAGCTCGGGACAGAGCTACCCTGGCCTTCCTCCAGACCTTGCAGCAGCGGCGCATGTGGGACTGCACCGAGGGTACCGCAAGTTCCCTCTCTTGGGAAGGGAACAGGGGAGGTTGATAACCCAGAGCACACAGAAAAGGAGACAAACCAGAGGAAGCGTTAGTCAAGGTGTTATGAGCATATTCCACCCAGGGGAGCATGGAGCTCCATGACCCAGGGTTAGACCCAGTGACACAGCCGAAGTGCGGTCTCCATCTCCTGGTTCGCTCTCTCGGCTTGCCCGTTGGTCTGGGGGTGATATCCAGAGGACAGGCTGGATGTAATGCCCAAAGCTTTACAGAAAGCTTTCCACACCTGGGAGACAAACTGGGGACCCCTGTCAGAGACAATATCCGTGGGTAGACCATGAGAGCGGAACACATGTTCAACCAAAATATCAGCCGTCTCTCTGGCAGTGGGCAGTTTAGGTAGGGCCAAAAAATGAGCGAACTTAGAAAAAGCGATCAATCACCGTAAGAATGACAGTCTTACCAGATGAGGGGGGAAGTCCAGTGACAAAATCCATAGCGATATGCGACCAGGGCCGGCTGGGTATAGGTAGAGGTCGTAGATGACCAGCGCTGGCCTGGGTGGAGTTTTTACTTCGTGCACATACCGTACAAGCAGCAATGAAGGCTCGAGTGTCCGCCTCCATCGTGGCCCACCAGAACTTCCGTCGCACAAAGTCAAGGGTCCGCGAAACTCCAGGGTGACAGGTAAGGGGAGACGAGTGAGCCCACTGAAGTACCTGGGAGCGAGCAGACTCAGGGACAAACATCCGGTTAGGAGGACCCCTCCCAGGGTCAGCTTGATGATGTTGAGCCTGTCTAACAATCCCCTCGATGTCACATGTGATGACTGCAATACTGCAGGTAGGAGGCAAAATGGGTTCAGGGTTACTACCAGTATCAACAGCCGAATGAACACGAGACAGGGCGTCAGGCTTGACGTTGCGTGACCCAGGACGGTAAGACAGAGAAAAATTGAATCTCCCAAAAAATAGTGCCCACCTGGCTTGACGGGGTTGAGCTGCTTCGCTGACTGGAGGTAAGCCAGATTCTTATGATCCGTCCAAACGATGAAGGGTTGTTCCGCCCCCTCCAACCAATGTCGCCACTCCTCGAGAGCCAGCTTAACGGCGAGCAGTTCACGATTTCCAACATCATAATTCCTCTCTGCCTGAGAAAGTTTCCTTGAGAGAAAAGCACAGGGATGCAGTTTGTTATCTTCAGGAGAACGTTGTGACAACACTGCACCTACCCCAGTGTCGGATGCATCCACCTCCACGACAAACTGGCGGTCGGGGGTCCGGCTGCATCAGAATGGGAGCCGAGGCGAAGCGATGTTTCAGTTCTTCGAACGCTGATTCGGCCCCTTCATTCCAAGCGAACGGTCGTGAGATGGAGGTGAGAGCGGTGAGTGGCGCCGCAATGCGGCTGTAGTCCTTGATGAACCTCCTATAGAAGTTCGCAAACCCCAGGAATCGTTGAAGTTGTTTGCGGGTAGAGGGAGCTGGCCAGTCCGTGACAGCAGAGATCTTAGCTGGGTCCATCCGCAGCTCCCCTGAGCTATGATGTAACCCAAAAAAGAGGTCTCAGACACATGAAATTCACATTTCTCCATCTTCACAAACAGTTTGTTCTCCAACAACCTTTGCAACACCTGGCGCACATGCAGTTCATGTTCCTGGGAGGACTCTGAGAAAATCAAGATATCATCCAGATAGACAAAAACAAACCGATTCAACATGTCCCGAAGGACATCATTGACTAGTGCCTGAAAAACAGCAGGGGCATTAGACAACCCAAAAGGCATAACCCGATACTCAAAATGTCCCAAGGGTGTGTTGAAGGCAGTCTTCCATTCATCACCCTTACGAATGCGCACCAGGTGATACGCATTTCGTAGATCCAGTTTCGTAAAGATGGTAGCACCATGAAGGAGGGGAAAAGCAGAATTAATCAAAGGCAGAGAATACTTGTTCTTAATGGTGATGTTGTTAAGTCCACGGTAATCAATACACAGGGTCTGAGGGTCTTATCCTTCTTAGCAACAAAAAAGAATCCCGCTCCTACAGGTGACGAGGAAGGACGCATAATACCTGCCGCCAAGGAGTCCCGAATGTAGTTCTCCATAGCCTCCGTCTCCGGCCGGGAGAGATTGTACAGGCGACTGCTGGGGAGCGGGGCTCCTGGCTGGAGGTCAATGGCGCAGTCGTAAGTCCGGTGAGGAGGAAGAGAAGTAGCTCTGTGTTTGCAGAAAACGGATGCCAGGTCATGATACACGTCAGGAACAGCAGAAAGATCCATGGACTCCAGTGGAGGTTGAGGCACAGTACTGGCAGGAGTCTGAGCAGAACACAAACAATTCACATGACAAAATGTGCTCCATGAAACAATGCTACCTGTCACCCAATCAATGTGTGGATTGTGTTTTATGAGCCAGGGGATACCAAGGACCAGGGGAGTCTGTGGGCAGTCGATAATATGGAATTGAATGTTCTCCTGATGATTTCCCGACACTCTAAGACAAACAGGAACAGTCTGATGGGTAATGCGGGTCAACAATTGTCCATTTAGACCCTTAGCCTGCAGCGGACAGTCCATAGGAACAGTCTCCAAATCCATTTGTTGAGCCCACTCTCTATCCAAAAAGCTTTCGTCGGCACCAGAGTCAATCAGCGCACTAACAGAGAAATTCTGGGACTGCCACTGGAGGGATGCCTGGAGCAGAATGCGGGAGAAGAGGAAGAATCCGCTGCTCGGCTCACCAAAACTTCTCCCATAAATGATGAGCCGGCCCTTTTCCCGGACCGAACTGGGCAGGAAGGAACGAAATGACCAGCTTCTCCATAATACAGGCAGACCCGAGCCTGAATACGACGTGCACGCTCCTCTGAGGACAACCGTGCACGACCCACCTCCATGGCTTCGGGTTCAGTGCTCCTCGTATCGACTCGGGAAGACACGGCTCTCTCCGTAGGGACGATGCAGGAAGGAGTTTGTTGATGACAGACAGGTTGCTTGGAACTAACACTCCTCTCCCGGCGGCGCTCCCGAATCCGGTTATCCAACCTGATAGTGAGTGAAATAAGATTATCCAGCGTAGGCGATTCATCATATGACACCAATTCATCTTTTAAAGTCTCAGACAAAGCATTGATGAACACTCCTTGTAATGCCTCGTCATTCCAACCACTCACTGCTGCTAAAGTCCGAAACTCCACTGCCATCTCCGCCACATACGAGCCCCCCTGCCGAAGAGAAAACAACCGTTTCGCAGCCTCCTTGCCTCGTACGGGGTGGTCAAAAACCTTCCTCATCTCCGTGGTGAAGGCCACGTAAGCGTTGCAAATGTCCGACTGACTCTCCCAGACCGCGGATCCCCAGGCACGAGCGGAACCGCTAGTAGAGTTGATAAGGTAGGCAATACGGGCTCTTTCTGAGGCGTAGGTGAGGGGCTGTTGTTCAAACACTAACGAGCATTGAGTCAAAAAATCGCCACAGGTTCCCATGTTCCCGTCATAGCGCTCTGGAGCAGGAACAAAAGGCTCTCTGATCTGGGCTGAAGGGGTAGTAAGAGCAGACACTTGATTGGTGAGTAATTGAACCTGATTAAGCAGCACCTGACTGTCCTCAGCAATCGTCTTAAACAGGGTATCATGTTGGCCAAGTAGAATGCCCTGATTGGCTATGGCAGTCCAAATTTGAGTGCACTCTGGGGTGGTATCCGAGCTACTGTCTGCTGGGTTCATGTTGGTCAGATCATACTGTTATGATTTAACTGGATAGAACCCAAATGCAGACAAGTACACCAAGCCAGAGAAGTTTTAACAGGTTTATTATAATGTTCAATAGTCCAGGTTTCCAATAAATGGGGAAGAGCAAGTCCAGGTTACAGGGAGGGTACAGATCCAGGTCAGGGCAGGTGTGGTACCGTAATGTCCTAGTGTCCGTGGTGAGTCCAAAGGAGAGGCCCGATAGTGGAGAGCAGGATGGTGGTGGCAGGAGTGAAGCGTAGGCAGGAGTCAGGTTCCAAATATCTGTGGCACAGGAGAAAAAGTAAATAAACAGTCCAAAAAACACAAGAGCGAAAACAGACAGGTTGAGTCGGCAGCGAGACTAACATGGTTGTCTTGACTATGATCTGACGATGAGTGGAAAGTTTGACCGGGTCTTAAAGGCTGAGGTGATTATGGTGAATGAGCTGCAGCTGGAACCCTGACTCCCGCACACCAGACTTCACTCCTGCAATCAAGGACAGACAGAGGGGAGGGAGAGAGCAGAGAGAGAGCTACCTAGCAGCAGTAGGCCTAACAAGGACCTCAAACTGGAGCGAAGGTTCACCTTCCAACAGGTCAACGACCCTAAGCACACAGCCAAGACAATGCAGGAGTAGCTTCAGGACAAGTCTCTGAATGTCCTTGAGTGGCCCAGCCAGAGCCCAGACTTGAACCCGATCGAACATCTCCGGAGAGACCTGAAAATAGCTGTGCAGCGACGCTCCCCATCCAACCTGACAGAGCTTGAGAGGATCTGCAGAGAAGAATGGGATAAACTCCCCAAATACAGGTGTGCCAAGCTTGTAGCGTCATACCTAAGAAGACTCGAGGCTGTAATCGCTGCCAAAGGTGCTTCAACAAAGTACTGAGTAAAGGGTCTGAATACTTATGTAAATGTCATATTTCTGTTTTTAATTTTAAAATTTCTAAAAACCTGTTTTGGATTTGTCATTATGGGGTATTGTGTTTAGATTGATGAGGAAAAAAAACAATTTAATCAATTTTAGAACAAGGCTGTAACGTAACAAAATGTGGAAAAAGTCAAGGGATCGGAATACTTTCCGAATGCACTGTATCTATTTATATTTCTGAATCTAAGTTCAGTTTTGACACTGCAAGTATGAGCCACTGCTATGGCTGAAATGATGAGATGTTGGCAAAGACCAAGGAGCAGCCCAAGGTATTCACCTTAGAATGATAAGTATGTTGGTGTAACAACATTATAACAGTTACGTTAGCTCCTCCTTTAATGTTTTCTCCATCCAACTATCTTTAGGTACTAGTGGATTCAAGCTCCTCCATGAAGAAGACATGCTATGATTCAGATGACAAAATGACACGGTTGGATGCAGTCAAACAGCTGTTTGATAACTTCACAACTAGAAGCATGGCATACGATTTTCATCATGTCATTGGCTTGGTGAAGTTTGACTCATCAGCTAAAACTCTCCACACATTTACAGAGACTCTGGAGACCTTTAAAGTAAACATATTTTTCTCATAAAGTCTATCTTCTGAATGCAAAATAGTAAAGCAGTGCCATAAAATACAGACCTTGGTGTGCTGAGATCATATACTCGTACTCCTTCATGGTATCATTCTTTACCCTTTTTCTTCAAGTGAGGTAAAATCTAATCTGGTATGTTATATCAGCTAACGTGACATCATATTACATGTAAAACAAAGAACATTGGTTATCCCCATTAGATGTTTGGGAGTAAACAGAGTGTGCGTCTTTCTTTTATTTATTTTTTACATCTAATTATATGTGAACAATTTTGGCACTTACAGGACCACATACACAATCTTAAGGCAAATGTAGGCACTGTGCTGTATGATGCCTTGAATCATGGCATTTCTGAACTGGAAAAAGTTGGAAAGCAATTTCCAGACTGCAGACTTCGCATCATATGTCTCACAGATGGGAATGATTTTGGGTAAAACATTGTTATTTATCTTGAGACTTTTTCAGTGTGCAAAACAGTGATTACAATCTGTTTGTGCATGGGATATCTATATTTTATATGTTTTGTTGTTTTACATGCAATGCAATAACATAAAGGATAGTGTTCCATTTGGGATTGTATTTATTAATCATTGTATTCATAGGTCAAAGACAAAACCACATGATGTCACAACCAAATTGATGCCCTCTAACATTATTGTTGATGCCATCATTGTCGGAAACGGTAATAACCGCGTGCTCCATGGAATCAGCAATGCAACAGGTATGATGTCTAAGGTGATGCATACACTGTTGTTCAGAGGAGCTAGCCAACAACACAGCTAACACAATCACTTCAAAGTGAAGCTGGAAAGACTGCAAACTAGCTGCACTAAGTTTTTTATGACCTTTTTTCAATTGACATTTCTTTGTATATATCCATAAAAATTATGCTGAGAGGAGCCTCCCGAGTGGCACATCGGTCTAAGGCACTGCATCGCAGTGCTTGAGGTGTCACTACAGACCCGGGTTCGATCCTAGGCTGTGTCACAACCGGCCGTGGCCGGGAGTCCCATAGGGTGGAGCACAATTGGCCCAGCGTCATCTGGGTTAGGGGATGGTTAGGCTGGGGGGGCTTTACTTGGCTCATCGCACTCTAGCGACTCCTTGTGGTGGGCCGGGCACCTGCAGGCTGACTTCGGTCATCAGTTTAACAGTGTTTCCTCTACAGTGTTTAACAGTGTTTCCTTCTGGGTTAAGTGGGCGGGTGCTAAGGAACGCGGTTTGGCGGGTCATGTTTCGGAGGACGCATGACTCGACCTTCGCCTCTCCTGAGCCTGTTGGGGAGTTGCAGCGATGAGACTAGATCGTAATTGAAATTGGGAGAAAAAGGGGCTAAAAAAATTAAATCTAACAAATCTGCTGAGTCTGTCTGATCCCGACTCCCGACACGTTCATTACTATGGGCCAGCAGGAGATCAAATTTCAATGTTGCAAATGTCGGAGAGACAGACAGCAAGGTTTATACAAATCTCCGCTGTTGAAAACTTAATGTTAGTCTAAAAGAAATGTGAAATAATGGCTAGATGCTTTTTATAGTGGGGATCAAGTTTATAAATAGCTTGGATGGGCTGATGAGACAGTGGATTGCGGAGTCAGATGGAACAGAGTAAATAGGCATTTTAACGTCATAGCCAGTGGTAACTTGTGGAATAGACACTGGCTGGAATGCTGTTTTAACCAATCAGCATTCAGGATTAGACCCACTCGTTGTATAATCACTATTTGATTATGTTGGTAACCCATTGTATAAAAGTGATAATGCCCTCGAAGCCGGTGTTTGGAGGATATATTGGCATTATTGGCACGGTTTATTGGCACGGTTTACCAGCCCTCGACTTCGTCTCGGGACGAACAACACCCGTGCCAATATATCCTCCAAACACCAGCTTCCCTGGCATTATCACTTAATTATAAAGAGTTTAGAATTACTTTGTTTTTAAACTATGACTTAGTTTATAGTCAGCTTCTAAATCACTTGTTAAAGATTCTGGTCTAAATGATGTGATCGTCATTATGATGCATCCTTTTACAACCAGTGTTCATCTTTTTGAAAGCTTCAATTTCATTTGGATCAATTCAGAGGACACACCAGACTAGACTAGAGTCTATTGAAATTTGTTGTAGCCATCTGGTGTGTTTTTGGGGCTCAACATTTTTTCCTTCATTATTGCATCAAGTAATAGCATTGAGGCAACTAATTCTCCTTGGTCCATGTCTTGTAGGAGGGTGCTGTTTCAAACCAGCGACAGGTACAGCTGGTCTGAAGCTCTTTGAAATGGAAACAGTTCTATCTTTGGAGTTGAGGAAGCCTAAGGAAAAATTGGACCCATCCTCGATTATGAGCAAGGTAGGACCTACAAAGTCAAATCTATTCAAACAGTATACTAATGTTTGTTTCCATGTATTTTATAGGAAATAAGTTATAGGGACACTTCACCACTTCTTTACCCCAGCATCATACCAGTGTCTACATATGTGAAAATGCCGTGTTTATACGTTCTGTATAGATAAGAAGAAAAGGTCTTAATAAAATTACTCCAGAGGATTTTTAAAAACTAAACAGTGATTTTCAAAGACTACAAGTTTATCGGTGGCACAGCGAGCATGCAAACACCCTGCCTTTGGCTGGAAACGTATTGTCATTTTTGAAATCACAGTTATCTTTTTGACTACAGAACGTAGAAATGTGCCATACAATGGTATGGTGCAGGACATAATGATATATAAGGTTAAAAATAAATGGTGAAGTGTCCATTTATAAGTGAAATTATGAACACTGATATTAAACGGATTGTAACAAATAATGTTAATTTGTTATTCTTTCTTTACAGAGTGTTTTAACTACTCTCTTTGCCAAAAATGGCTATGATGAGCAGCCAGAGGTCTCTCAACCAAGTGAATTAAACAATAAAGTCACTGTGACAGAGATGTAAGTGATGTTCCATTACCAAAATGTCACATTGCATTCTGGGGTGATATCTGCATGTATCAGTACCTGTTCAAGCCCATTGTTTTTTGGCCCAGTCCCAAAGTATGGATTGTGGTCTCTCAATCACAAAAGGTCACAAAGCAAGTAATGTATATCACTTTGCAATTTAGGTAAACTACTGTAACTTTAACAAAATAAACATCTCCCAAAATAGTTCATTGAAAAAGAACATCAAGGAATCCAAGAGCAGTCGCTTTTTGGAGAAGGACAAACGCGTTCTGGAAGAGCTGAAGAGCCTGCATTGTGACCCACATCCATTCTGCACAGTTTTGCCATTAGAGTCAGACTTCAGTAAGTAAGCAGTATTGGGGTATTGTTTTTAGTGTTATTGATTTGATAACACTTGCTATGAATACACTTTTGCTTTATAATTACATTCTTAATGCTTTATATGCTTAGCATAATGCCTTATAATTCA
Organism: Coregonus clupeaformis; assembly: GCF_020615455.1. NCBI lineage: Eukaryota > Metazoa > Chordata > Actinopteri > Salmoniformes > Salmonidae > Coregonus > Coregonus clupeaformis. The sequence continues at coordinate 890,899 of NW_025533521.1, read as the reverse complement.
TGGCACAGCTGTTTATAGACATAACTGCCTATACATCTATAACTGAATTAATAAAGCATTATGAGCAGGTATAATAATTCCTTATGAAACAAAGTGGTTCAGTGGCACAATAAATAAAGTGTTATAAGTACGCCTATAATGCATAATGATGGGAATTCCTAGGAAGTGTTTCTAAGTAGTCACAACCCCAAGATATGGGTATGCTTACTTCACTCTAAAGTGGTAGGAACCCTGTTAGCATGCTCTCACAAACAATAATATTGTCGTTATATTGTCTCAAACATTTAATCCCTGTATCTCATTACATACCTTTTCAGCATTTTGGAAGATTCTCATGCAAGGCCCCCCTGATACACCTTATGAGAATGGAGCCTTTGAGCTGTACTGTCAGTTTGGTGCTGAGTACCCTGTCAAACCTCCACTTGTGCGCTTTGTCACACCTGTATCCTTTTACACAATTAATACATGAAGACAGTGTATTTTGTATACTGTGACTGCTTACTGCTGTTACAATGTATTTATTCTCATTACCCAGGACTTCTAGATTTTCAAAGCGATGGTATTTACCTGGATGTGAAAGTAATTGTTTTGCTTCCACAACATCATAATTATCCCAACTCACGAGAAACAATAACATTGTCTAAATCGCAGCCGGGAAACATTTACACTTTCTGATTTGCAAAACAACCTATATTTACATGCAAGTGCAAGAGGTTAAATTGAGGCAGGCTAGGGAGTGGTTAGGGTTAGGGTAAGGGATAAATTGAAGCATGCTAGCAAGTGATTAAGGGTTAGGGTAAGGTTCGGAAAATGAAAAATAACTCATAACAAAAACACGCCTGGATTTGAAATGCCGCCACTCTCTGAAGATCAGACTAAAATGGACCACAAATATATCTCTATTGTTATGTTTCCTGTTTGTTAAATGCTTTCATATGAACTATTATGAAATTATCCTTAATAATGTGGACAAAGGTGTACCACTGCAACGTAAACAGTGTGGGCCGTATCTGCCACAACATATTTGACCGCAACTACTCGGCTCACATAACCATGAGAGAGATCTTGGATGCTGTGTATGGACTGCTCATTGTCCCTGAACCTGAAGATCCACTGGACAGGTTGACTTGAACAATTATTTGACACTATACAACAGTCATTCTAATTATTTTTATGTAATTTAAAATCCATCTTAGTTTCCAAATGGTATATTCTTAAGATTATATTGAATATGTTGAATTCATGTCTACATTAATATTATCTAAATTAAAATGTTATGTAAAAGTATTTTGGCAGAGGAATTCCTGACCAGCAGAGAAAAATATGAACAAGAGGCCAGGAAAAACACGGAGGAAACTGCAGGCAAATCAATGGATGAAATGGAACAGGTGAATGCACATACAGTGGAGGAAAAAAGTATTTAGTCAGCCACCAATTGTGCAAGTTCTCCCACTTAAAAAGATGAGAGAGGCCTGTAATTTCCATCATAGGTACACGTCAACTATGACAGACAAAATGAGAAAAAAAATCCAGAAAATCACATTGTAGGATTTTTAATGAATTTATTTGCAAATTATGGTGGAAAATAAGTATTTGGTCAATAACAAAAGTTTCTCAATACTTTGTTATATACCCTTTGTTGGCAATGACACAGGTCAAACGTTTTCTGTAAGTCTTCACAAGGTTTTCACACACTGTTGCTGGTATTTTGGCCCATTCCTCCATGCAGATCTCCTCTAGAGCAGTGATGTTTTGGGGCTGTCGCTGGGCAACACAGACTTTCAACTCCTTCCAAAGATTTTCTATGGGGTTGAGATCTGGAGACTGGCTAGGCCACTCCAGGACCTTGAAATGCTTCTTACGAAGCCACTCCTTCGTTGCCCGGGCGGTGTGTTTGGGATCATTGTCATGCTGAAAGACCCAGCCACGTTTCATCTTCAATGCCCTTGCTGATGGAAGGAGGTTTTCACTCAAAATCTCACGATACATGGCCCCATTCATTCTTTCCTTTACACGGATCAGTCGTCCTGGTCCCTTTGCAGAAAAACAGCCCCAAAGCATGATGTTTCCACCCCCCATGCTTCACAGTAGGTATGGTGTTCTTTGGATGCAACTCAGCATTCTTTGTCCTCCAAACACGACGAGTTGAGTTTTTACCAAAAAGTTCTATTTTGGTTTCATCTGACCATATGACATTCTCCCCAATCCTCTTCTGGATCATCCAAATGCACTCTAGCAATCTTCAGACGGGCCTGGACATGTACTGGCTTAAGCAGGGGGACACGTCTGGCACTGCAGGATTTGAGTCCCTGGCGGCGTAGTGTGTTACTGATGGTAGGCTTTGTTACTTTGGTCCCAGCTCTCTGCAGGTCATTCACTAGGTCCCACCGTGTGGTTCTGGGATTTTTGCTCACCATTCTTGTGATCATTTTGACCCCACGGGGTAAGATCTTGCGTGGAGCCCCAGATCGAGGGAGATTATCAGTGGTCTTGTATGTCTTCCATTTCCTAATAATTGCTCCCACAGTTGATTTCTTCAAACCAAGCTGCTTACCTATTGCAGTTTCAGTCTTCCCAGCCTGGTGCAGGTCTACAATTTTGTTTCTGGTGTCCTTTGACAGCTCTTTGGTCTTGGCCATAGTGGAGTTTGGAGTGTGACTGTTTGAGGTTGTGGACAGGTGTCTTTTATACTGATAACAAGTTCAAACAGGTGCCATTAATACAGGTAACGAGTGGAGGACAGAGGAGCCTCTTAAAGAAGAAGTTACAGGTCTGTGAGAGCCAGAAATCTTGCTTGTTTATAGGTGACCAAATACTTATTTTCCACCATAATTTGCAAATAAATTCATAAAAAATCCTACAATGTGATTTTCTGGAGAAAAAAATTCTCAATTTGTCTGTCATAGTTGACGTGTACCTATGATGAAAATTACAGGCCTCTCTCATCTTTTTAAGTGGGAGAACATGCACAATTGGTGGCTGACTAAATACTTTTTTTCCCCACTGTAGTTCAGTGATTTTACATATTTAGATATGTTTCCTTACCTTAAAAGCAGTCTAGGGACAAAGAGTGTGTGATGAGGTGATGTCGAAGGAGTCAGGCGCAGGAGGGTAATTCACAGAATAACAGGCAACCACAGAGTTACGCAGTAACGCGTCTAAACAATCAGGCGCACTGGAAAATACATCCTCCACAATAAACAATCACACACAAAGACAAGGGGGCAGAGGGAACACTTATACAGGTACTGATGACGGGATATTAACCAGGTGTGTGTAATAAACAAGACAAAACAAATGGAATGATGAGATGAGGAGCGGCAGTGGCTAGAAGGCCGGTGATGACGAACGCCGAAGCCTGCCTGAACAAGGAGAGGAGGCAGCTTCGGAGGAAGTTGTGACAGTACCCCCCCCCTTGAAGCGCAGCTCCAGCAGCGCGCCGACCCTGGCCTCGGGGACGGCCAGGAGGACACGGAGCAGGGCGAGCCGGATGGCGACGGTGGAAATCCCGCAACAGGGAAGAATCGAGGATATCCCTCACCGGGACCCAGCACCGCTCCTCCGGACCGTACCCTCCCACTCCACGAGGTACTAAAGGCCCCCCACCCGACGCCTCGAATCCAGGATGGAACAGACGGAGTACGCGGGGCCCCCTCGATGTCCAGAGGGGGCGGAGGGACCTCCCGCACCTTAGACTCATGGAGCGGACCAGCCACCACCGGCCTGAGGAGAGACACATGGAACGAGGGGTTAATACGATAATCTGGTGGGAGTAATAACCTATAGGTAACCTCGTTTATTCTCCTCAGGACTTTGAACGGCCCCACAAACCACGGGCTCAGTTTCCGGCAGGGCAGGCGGAGGGGCAGATTCCGGGTTGAGAGCCAGACCCGATCACCCGGTACCAAGACCGGGGCCTCACTGCTGTGGCGGTCAGCGTTGGCCTTCTGACTACGCACGGCGCGCTGGAGGTGGACGTGAGTAGCGTTCCAAGTCTCCTCCGCGCGCCGAAACCAGTCATCCACTGCAGGAGCTTCGGTCTGGCTCTGATGCCATGGTGCCAGAACCGGCTGATAACCTAATACACATTGAAAGGGCGATAGGTTAGTAGAGGAGTGGCGGAGAGAGTTCTGGGAATATTCTGCCCATGGCAAGAACACCGACCACTCCCCCGGCCGGTCCTGGCAGTAGGACCGCAGGAACCTACCCACATCCTGATTCACCCGTTCCAACTGCCCATTACTCTCGGGGTGAAGCCCAGAGGTCAGGCTGACCGAGACCCCCAGACGTTCCATGAACGCCTTCCAGACCCTGGATGTAAACTGGGGACCCCGGTCAGACACTATGTCCTCTGGCGCCCCGTAGTGCCGGAAGACGTGAGTAAACAGGGCCTCCGCAGTCTGCAGGGCCGTGGGGAGACCGGGCAGAGAAAGGAGGCGGCAGGCTTTTGAAAAGTGGTCCACAACGACCAGGATGGTGGTGTTACCTTGAGAGAGGGGAAGCTCAGTGAGAAAATCAATATACAGGTGGGACCATGGCCGTTGTGGAACTGGTAAGGGCTGTAACTTACCTGCTGGGAGGTGCCTAGGTGCCTTACTCTGGGCGCACACTGAGCAGGAGGAGACATACACCCTCACATCCTTAGCCAAGGTAGGCCACCAGTACTTTCCGGTCAGGCAGTGCACTGTACGACTGATACCTGGGTGACCAGAGGAGGGGGACGTGTGTGCCCAATAGATCAGACGGTCACGGACAAGAGACGGCACGTACTGCAGCACAGCTGGACACTGAGGTGGAGATGGCGCTGTGCATAACGCCCGCGTCCATCGCACACACTACCGGCGCCACAATATAGGAGGCCGGGAGTATGGGGGTGTTGTCTATGGGCCTCTCCTCTGTGTCGTACAGCCGTGACAGTGCGTCTGCCTTCACGTTCGGGATGTAAGATAGTGTAAAATCAAACCGGGTGAAGAATAGGGCCCACCTGGCCTGGCGAGGGTTCAGCCTCCTCGCTGCCCAGATGTACTCCAGGTTACGGTGGTCCGTCCAGACGAGGAAAGGGTGTTTCGCCCCCTCGAGCCAGTGCCTCCACACGGTCAGGGCTCTGACAACAGCCAACAGCTCCCAATCACCAACGTCGTAGTTCTGCTCTGCCGGGCTGAGCTTCTTGGAGAAGAAGGCACAGGGGCGGAGCTTGGGTGGCGTGCCCGAGCGTTGAGATAGGACAGCGCCTATCCCTACCTCCGACGCAACCACCTCCACTACGAACCGTAGTGATGGATCAGGATGGGCCAGTACCGGGTTACTGAAGGCCCTGTCAGCCTCAGCAGACCAGCGGAGCCGGGACGGCCCACCCTTCAACAGAGATATGATGGGAGCTGCAACCTTGCCAAAGCCCAGGATAAACCTCCGATAATAGTTGGCAAAGCCAATAAAGCGCTGCACCTCCTTGACCGTGGTTGGAGTCGGCCAATTACGCATGGCTGAAATGCGATCTCCCTCCATCTCCACACCTGAGGTGGTAATTTGGTCGCCTGCGTTTTGGAAAACGGTGGAGGTAGTGTCTGGACTTTCCACCGTATTTGCACCAATGGAAACACCTAGACACCTACCCTGACACTCTCGCGACCACCCCGTGAGAACCCTCTGCGGCCATGAAAAGGTGGGGTTATGTAGTGCTAACCAGGAAAGACCTAACACAACAGGAAAATCAGGAGCCTCAATAATAAAAAAGGTGACTTGCTCTCTATGGGTCTCGTGCGTAACCATAGTGACTGGTGCTGTAACTTCCCTAATGAACCTGGACCCTAATGGTCGACTATCAAGTGCTCTGATGGGGAGTGGAATGGATAGGGGAACCAATGTAATGCCTAGACTATGTGCAACTGACCTGTCCATAAAGTTCACAGCTGCGCCTGAATCGACCAGCGCCTTACACTGGGGAACTACCGTGTAATCAGGAAACTCAATGTGTAGGGTACAGTGCGAAGCAGAGGGCTCTGAACGAGTGTGGGTGTTCGATACCTGGGGTGACGCGAGAGTGCCCTGCCTGCCGCCTCCAGACCCAAAAGAAAGCTGACGACAGCGTGCAGGAGAATGTCCTCTCGTGCCACCAGAGAGACACTGGCGCTGTCGTCCTCCGCTCTCCCGGATCGCCGCTCCACCCAGCTCCATCATCTCGTGATCCGGGTTGGGGTCGGGAGTGGAACGGGCAGGCCCCTTCCAGGACGTCCTCTAGAAGCCAGCAGGTTGTCCAACCGGATGGCCATGTCCACCAGTTGATTGAAGGACAACGTGGTGTCCCGGCAGGCTAGCTCCCTTCAGACGTCCTCTTGTAGGTGGCACCGGAAGTGGTCGATGAGGGCCCGCTCGTTCCACCCGGACCCAGCCGCTAGAGTACGAAACTCCAGGGCAAAGTCCTGCACGGTCCTCGTCCCCTGCCTCAAGTTGACCAGCCGCTCGCCCTCCTCTCTACCCTTGGGCGGGTGATCGAAGAGACCACGTTGGCCCACTCCAGGGCTTTCCCCCGAGAGGCATAAGACGAGGGCGGACACCTTCTCCCGCTCTGATGGAGCCGGGCTGATGTTCGAGAGGTATAACTCCAGTTGTAGGAGGAATCCCTGGCAGAGGGCAGCTGTCCTGTCGAAATCCCATGGTCGGGATATATGGATCCCTCTGGGTGCTGGTGTGTGGGTGGCTGGATCCGGTCGCTCAGCTGGTCCCAAAAGATCGGGTCCTCTCCTCTCCAGGCGTTGGGCGACCTGATTAAATGGCGCCGGAGAAGATGGCTACCGTTTAAACAGCCCTCTAACCAATTGTCCTATTATGTGTGTTTTTCCGCGTTATTTGTAATTTATTTTGTACATAATGTTTCTGCTTCTGGATATCAGGACAGCGATTACTCACCTCATATTGGATGAAGATTTTTTCTTCAACGAGGCGGCCGCGAAGGATATCCTACAGACACCCGACAAGGCCCAAATCCCCGTCATTTGCATGAGAAAGAGATGGAGATATCTTGGATGTAGGTCGGGCTGCCTTGTAAGGATCCTACGGCGAGCGAGTAAACTGCCTCTCCCATCAACCCTATTAGCCAATCTTCAATCATTTGAGAATAAATTGGATGACCTAAGATTACGGTTATCCTACCAACGGGACATTAAAAACTGTAATATCTTATGTTTCACCAAGTCGTGGCTGAACGACGACATGGACAACATACAGCTAGCGGGCTATATGCTACATTGGCAGGATAGAACGGCTGACTCCGGTAAGACAAGGGGTGGCGGTCTGTGTATATTTGTAAACAACAGCTGGTGCACAAAATCAAATACTAAGGAAGTCTCGAGGTTTTGCTCGCCTGAGGTAGAGTATCTTATGATAAGCTATAGACCACACTATTTACCAAGAGAGTTTTCATCTATATTTTTCATAGCTGTCTATTTACCACCACAAACCAATGCTGGCATTAAGATTGAACTGAATTAGCTGTATAAGGCCATAAGTGAACAGGAAAACGCTCATCCAGAGGCAGCGCTCCTAGTGGCCAGGGACTTTAATGCAGGGAAACTTAAATCCGTTCTACCTAATTTCTACCAGCATGTTAAATGTGCAACCAGAGGGAAAAAAAACTCTAGACCACCTTTACTCCATACACAGAGACTCATACAAAGCTCTCCCTCGCCCTCCATTTGGCAAATCTGACCATAACTCTATCCTCCTGATTCCTGCTTATAAGCAAAAACTAAAGCAGGAAGCACCAGTGACTCAGTTAATAAAAAAGTGGTCAGATGACGCAGATGCTATGCTACAGGACTGTTTTGCTAGCACAGACTGGAACATGTTCCGGGATTCTTCAGATAGTATTGAGGAGTACACCACATCAGTCACTGGCTTCATCAATAAGTGCATCGATGATGTCGTCCCCACAGTGACCGTACGTACATACCCCAACCAGAAGCCATGGATTACAGGAAACAGCCGCACTGAGCTAAAGGGTAGAGCTGCCGCTTTCAAGGAGCGGGACTCTAACCCGGACGCTTATAAGAAATCCCGCTATGCCCTCCGACGAACCATCAAACAGGCAAAGAGTCAATACAGGACTAAGATTGAATCGTACTACTCCGGCTCTGATGCTCGTCGGATGTGGCAGGGCTTGAAAACTATTACAGACTACAAAGGGAAGCACAGCCGCGAGCTGCCCAGTGACACAAGACTTCCAGACGAGCTAAACCACTTCTATGCTCGCTTCGAGGCAAGCAACACTGAAGCATGCATGAGAGCACCAGCTGTTCCGGATGACTATGTGATCACGCTCTCCGTAGCCGATGTGAGTAAGATTTTTAAGCAGGTCAACATTCACAAGGCCGCAGGGCCAGACGGATTACCAGGACGTGTACTCCGAGTATGTGCTGACCAACTGGCAAGTGTCTTCACTGACATTTTCAACATGTCCCTGACTGAGTCTGTAATACCAACATGTTTCAAGCAGACCACCATAGTCCCCGTGCCCAAGGACACTAAGATAACCTGCCTAAATGACTACCGACCCGTAGCACTGACGTCTGTAGCCATGAAGTGCTTTGAAAGGCTGGTCATGGCTCACATCAACACCATTATCTCAGAAACCCTAGACCCACTCCAATTTGCATACCGCCCCAACAGATCCACAGATGATGCAATCTCTATTGCACTCCACACTGCCCTTTCCCACCTGGATAAGAGGAACACCTACGTGAGAATGCTATTCATTGACTACAGCTCAGCATTCAACACCATAGTGCCCTGCTCATCACTAAACTAAGGATCCTGGGACTGAACACCTCCCTCTGCAACTGGATCCTGGACTTCCTGACGGGCCGCCCCCAGGTGGTAAGGGTAGGTAACAACACATCTGCCACACTGATCCTCAACACGGGGGCCCCTCAGGGGTGCGTGCTCAGTCCCCTCCTGTACTCCCTATTCACCCATGACTGCATGGCCAGGCACGACTCCAACACCATCATTAAGTTTGCTGACGACACAACAGTGGTAGGCCTGATCACCGACAACAAGGAGACAGCCCATAGGGAGGAGGTCAGAGACCTGGCCGTGTGGTGCCAGGATAACAACCTCTCCCTCAACGTGACCAAGACAAATGAGATAATTGTGGACTACAGGAAAAAAAAGAGGACTGAACATGCCCCCATTCTCATCGACGGGGCTGTAGTGGAACAGGTTGAGAGTTTCAAGTTCCTTGGTGTCCACATCACCAACGAACTATCATGGTCCAAACACACCAAGAAAGTCGTGAAGAGGGCACAACAAAGCCTATTCCCCCTCAGGAGACTGAAAAGATTTGGCATGGGTCCTCAGATCCTCAAAAAATTCTACAGCTGCACCATCGAGAGCATCCTGACTGGTTGCGTCACCGCCTGGTATGGCAACTGCTTGGCTTCCGACCGCAAGGCACTACAGAGGGTAGTGCGTACGGCCCAGTACATCACTGGGGCCAAGCTTCCTGCCATCCAGGACCTCTATACCAGGCGGTGTCAGAGGAAGGCCCTCAAAATTGTCAAAGACTCCAGCCACCCTAGTCATAGACTGTTTTCTCTGCTACCGCACGGCAAGCAGTACCGGAGTGCCAAGTCTAGGTCCAAAATACTTCTCAACAGCTTCTACCCCCAAGCCATAAGACTCCTGAACAGCTAATCATGGCTACCCGGACTATTTGCACTGCCCCCCCACCCCATCTTTTTATGCTGCTGCTACTCTGTTAATTATTTATGCATAGTCACTTTAACTCTACCCACATGTACATATTACTTCAACTACCTCAACTAGCCGGTGCCCCCGCACATTGACTCTGCACCGGTACCCCCCTGTATATATAGCCTCCCTACTGTTATTTTATTTTACTTCTGCTCTTTTTTTCTCAACACTTTTTTGTTGTTTTATTTAACTTTTTTATAAAAAATAAATGCACTGTTGGTTAAGAGCTGTAAGTAAGCATTTCACTGTAATGTCTGCACCTGTTGTATTCGGCGCATGTGGCCAATAACATTTGATTTGATTTGATTTGATCCATCGCTTCTCCCAAGCTGGCTAGCATCGTCGAATGCTCCCGGACCCGTGCCACGTGCGCACTGGAAAATACAAGTCACACGGGGGAATATCCCGGCGATACAAAATACAAGGAGCTCCACTGAGCTTCACTATCCTCCACAATAAACAATCACACACAAAGACAAGGGGGCAGAGGGAACACTTATACAGGTACTGATGAGGGGATATGAACCAGGTGTGTGTAATAAACAAGGCAAAACAAATGGAATGATGAGATGAGGATCGGCAGTGGCTAGAAGGCCGGTGACGACGAACGCCGAAGCCTGCCCGAACAAGGAGAGGAGGCAGCTTTGGAGGAAGCTGTGACAGAGTGACTGCAATCCACACTTTGGTTTTGATATACTAGCAATTGTAAACCAATCTCCCCTGTTAAGAATGTTATCAAATGTAATGCCCAAATCACCTCTTAAATGTATTGTGTCACATGAAATTTGAAATGTAAACATTTAATGCAAACTTTTAACCCATCCCAAGACACACACAGACACACGTGCACACACACGCGCGCACACACACGCAAGGCGTCAGACTAATCCTCATTATCAATAAGAATACAAACTGTGTAATTATTCCCTCCGTAAGCCAATCAAACAGGCAAAACGTCAGTACAGGGACAAAGTGGAGTCTCAATTCAACGGCTAAGACACGAGACGTACGTGGCAGGGTCTACAGACAATCACGGATTACAAAAGGAAAACCAGCCATGTCGCGGACACCGACATCTTGCTCCCGGACAAGCTAAACACCTTCTTCGCCCGCTTTGAGGATAACACAGTGCCACCAACGCGGTCCTCTCCCAAGGACTGTGGGCTCTCGTTCGTCGTGGCCAACGTGACTTAAGACATTTAAGCTTGTTAGCCTTCGCAGGGCTGCCGGTCCAGACGGTATCCCTAGCCGCGTCCTCAGAGCATGCGCAGACCAGCTGACTGGAGTGTTTACGGACATATTCAATCTCTCCCTATCCCAGTCTGCTGTCCCCACTTGCTTCAAGATGTCCACCATTGTTCCTGTACCCAAGAAAGCAAAGGTAACTGAACTAAATGACCATCACCTCGTATCACTCACTTCTGTCATCATGAAGTGCTTTGAGAGGCTAGTTAAGGATCATATCACCTCCACCTTACCTGACACCCTAGACCCACTTGAATTTGCAAACCGCCCCAATAGATCCACAGATGATGAAATCACCATTGCACTGCACACTGCCCTATGCCACCTGGACAAGAGGAATAGCTTTGTAAGAATGCTGTTCATTGACTATAGCTCAGCCTTCAACACCGTAGTACCTTCCAAGCTGATCATTAAGCTCGGGGCCCTGGGTCGGAACCCCGCCCTGTGCAACTGGGTCCTGGACTTCCTGACGGGCCGACCCCAGGTGGTGAAGGTAAGAAACAAACCTCCACTACGCTGATCCTCAACACTGGGGCCCCACAAGGGTGCGTTCTCAGCCCCCTCCTGTACTCCCTGTTCACCCATGACTGCGTAGCCACACACGCCTCCAACTCAATCATCAAGTTTGCAGACGACACAACAGTAGTAGGAAAGCTTCAAGTTTCAAGTTCCTCGGCGTACACATCACTGACAATCTCAAAAGGTCCACCCACACAGACAGTGTGGTGAAGAAGGCGCAACAGAGCCTCTTCAACCTCAGGAGGCTGAAGAAATGTGGCTTGGCCCCTAAGACCCTCACAAACGTTTACCGATGCACAATTGAGAGCATCCTGTCAGGCTGTATCACCGTCTGGTATGGCAACTGCACCTCCCGCAAACGCAGTGCTCTTCAGAGGGTGGTGCGGTCTGCCCAACGCATCACCGGGGACATACTGCCTGCCCTCCAGGACACCTACAGCACCCGATGTCACAGGAAGGCCAAAAAGTTAATCAAGGACATCAACCACCCGAGCCACGCCCTGTTCACCCCGCTATCATCCAGAAGGTGAGGTCAGTACAGGTGCATCAAAGCTGGGACCGAGAGACTGAAAAACAGCTTCTATCTCAAGGCCATCAGACTGTTAAATAGCCATTACTAGCCGGCTACCACCCGGTTACTCAACCCTGCACCTTAGAGGCTGCTGTCCTATGTACATAGACATGGAATCACTGGTCACTTTAAATGGAACAATAGTCACTTTAATAATGTTTACATACTGTTTACTCATTTCATATGTATATACTGTATTCTACTGTATTCTAGCCACTCAGACATGGCTTGTCCTAATATTTATATTTTTCTTAATTCCATTCTTTTACTTTTAGATTTGTATGTATTGTTATGAATTGTTACATACTACTGCACTGTTGGAGCTAGGAACACAAGCATTTCGCTACACCCACAGTAACATCTGCTAAATATGTGTATGTGACAAATAAAATGTGATTTGATTGGAATAAAATGCTGAAACACCATACTACTGTTGTATGTAGTATACTACTGTGTATAAATAGCACAGTTTATTGGTTTCCAGGTTTGTCAGATACTACATTTGTTTGAACAGCAAGTACTTTTGTTTAACAGCATACATGGTAAGATAATCCTTTATTTTTCACTTACAGAAATTGGTGGGTGAAGAGTTGACTAAGAAGTTCACACCCCCACATCTAGTTTGTTCACTAACCAAGAAGATGTTCATTGATCCAGTGAAAAACCAGGATGGAACAGTTTATGAGCGAAAGGCCATTGAGAGACATCTAAAAATGTAAGTGTGCTGCTGGATTCTGAATATTGGTTAGAATTATACATTCATGTACTAATACTAATAGTGCACTCAAATTATTACAACAACTAAATCTATGGTCATTCAGTAGTGACAGAATCAATTGTTTTTCATTCCTTATGTGCAGAACTGTAGAACTGAAGCAAAACATTGACAGCAAAAATGCAATAATTTGTTGTCCGTAGTTAAAGGCTATGAAGCCTGATTGAGTTTTTCTCTCAAAATTCTTCAAACAAGAAGTATAAACAAGTATTTGCCGGGACTGGGAGAATCTTGTGTAGTCCATTATATCTGTAAACATTAAAATTAAATAGCTAAATTAATGAATTAATTGACCCCATTTTTATGAGAATGGTTTACACTCTTACCCTTTTACAGGCAAAGGACTGATCCAGAAACAAAGAAACTTCTAAGCCAAACTGACCTGAAGTCAGACACAGCCATGCAGAAAATGGCGAGGGAGCATCGCAAAAAGGAATATCTGGAGACAAGTGTTTGAAAACTCAACATGGCAGCCAAAATGTATGTCTTCCTGTCATATGCATTTTTGAGAGAAACATGATGATGGTGAGGGAAGTGTTACCCATTGGGTTATTGAATGGTATGAGATTTTCTAGAGGGCCTTCATCTTTGCGGGGGTTGTATCTACGCACTTCATGGGTAACTAGCTAAGATTTATATTATTGTAATTTCCTGCTAAACTCTGTTATTAATCAGTAGCATTTTTTAAATGTTAAAATGAGTTGTGTATCACAGTTGTCATTAGACTATTGTGATAATCAGATATCTAGGAGATTCCCAATGTTTTGATTTAGTGATGTGGGTTACTTTTAAATATGCTGTTATGCAAATTCAATTATGTGTGAGATAAGTTGATAAGTCTATTTTGGACCCCCAGGCCCTCATGCAGCCTGTAGTTTTTGTGTTTATACTTTTTCATAACACAATGACAAGTTTGATGTCGGACGACAATAGAATGTTCATAATGTCACTGCGACAACTATCGATAGACATAGTATAAACTAGCCTTTAGTCTTGAAATCTTTGGTTGTTTAGTACATGGCCTCACATGTGAATCCTTAAAGAGATGGGTGGGGCTAAGGCTTAAGAGGGTGTGAACAATGCTGAATGGGTGTAGACAAAGAAGAGCTCTCCAGTAGGTTTACCAAAACATTCAAGGGCCATTTTCTCAAAAGTGAGGTTACAAGTTTATCAACTTTCAAAGCAGAATTACTTTCCCATTGTTCCTCAACTGTAGTGTATGATATACAATTTTCTAGCTGAGTCTCTACTTTTATCCAATGTAAAAAACACAATTTCAAATTTTGCTACATAAGACCGAATTGAGCCGGGCGGTCAGATATAGTAATTCATTTAAAAGTCAAAAAATGTATGTAGCAATTGCAGAGTGCCCTTTTAAAGAATTATATGATATCAATTTAAAAAAAGTTAAGAATAAACATTGGTTATGATCCTATTGTTGAAGTATTTCTTGACTTTTTTTCCTCCATTTGTTTGATCTATATTGAATATTCATTTATAATTAGCCTTAGTGTTTTTCTTTAGAGATGAATCCACCCTTGTCGGGTCAACACCACCTACACACAACTCACCAGGCCAGAGCCAGGACTCCCAAAGGGGGTGGGACTCCCAAACTGATGCAAGTCTATGCAACTGTTTAGTATGTGTAATGGTGGTGAGAATGTTTTTGTTCCCAGTGCTAACATATGTACACACATGCATGCACACACCCTGGCAGAAATAACTGTCATTCTCAAATAGAGTAAAGCAAATACATTAGAAGTAAATATAGCAATTATATTGTCTTTCATTTCTTCAAACAAGGTCAAACTAGCATGTTCTTGTCTCTTCAATTTAATTGAAACGACAAAATATTTAATATCATCATATCCATCACATTCTGATGAACTGATCTGCATAACGGTAATACAAATAGGCGGTTAGCGCACAGTGTTTGCTCTCTGATATCATCTACTGAACGTGCTGTGGGCTCAGCTCAGGCCACCGTTATTGTTATACAAATTCATGAGGCCTTTTAGAGCTCTGCTGCAAACCTCGGTCATGGTGCAGATCTGTCAACTATAGTATTTCCCTGAATAAATAATATAACATATTGGCACTTTTTCATAACAGCGCACTTCTATTGAGAACGAAACGTTAGCGAAATAAAATCCATTACAATTTTCAGAAGCATCGAGATCACCAGTATGCTGGGGGTTTTCTTTCAATTAAATAACAGCCAACCATTCATTCTTGTCGGAGAGGTGGAGCAGGTGGGTCAGAGGGAGAGAGAAAGGAAGGAAAGGTGAGAAACAGAGAGAGATAGAGTGGAAGGAGTGTGTATTTCAGAGCTGAGAGCTTTATATGATGACTAGTCTAGCTGGCTGCTAGGCCATTAACAGAGAGAGAGAGCTAGAAAGTGAGAGAGAGGGGAGGAGAGGGAGAAGAAGAGAGAGAGAGAGCAGCATCTCTGTGTTAATAAAAGAGGCCTTTGCAGGAGACTGATTAGAAATATAATTTCCTGACTCTTGCTTTTTTTTCTCATTAAATTGGGCGATGTAGGCCTGGGATATATATAATAACCTGGAGAGGGGTATACAATAACAGAGGGGTGATAGACAGAGAGTGAATTCTCACTCACTCACACACCCAGGCGCATCCATGTACATGCACACGCACGGAGTTCCTTGCACGCACGCACACACACACACACACACTCTGAGTGCAGTGACAAACGCTAGCTAAAACCTGATGGCGGGCGTGTGGCACAGGCGCTTTAATCTAATTCTACCCTAGCCGCTATGATTTGTTTCCACGGTACTTTAATCTCGCCTGTCTCTTCTCTCCCTCAAATAAAACCCAGGCATAAATAAACCAGCAGCTTTACTGTGGGACCAGCCAGGCACACGAATATGCACTATTTTCTAACGCAATGGCCGTGACCTACATACTGTACAGTCAGTTAATACATTATTATTATTATCTACCATTAGAATTACTAGAAGGTTCATTACTATTAGCATGATTATTACTATTCATTAAAGCCACTAGCGTCTTATATTAATATTCAAATAAATGCTACTTCTTTAAAAGATTATACCACTGCTGTCAGGCCTATACATCCATACAGTAATTAACTGTTATATTACATCATTATTGGCATTACTAATTACTATTTTTAACAGTCCCCATAATTATAATTATTAATTCGTCTTAATAGCATTTGGTAATAATATTCATATTAGTGCTAGCTACCAATACTACAAATATCCTAATAAAAATATTGTAGAGTTGCTCATATACTGTAAAGGTTTACATATATTCTAAATACACATTTATCTTGATGACAGTTAGCAAGGCCATTCTGGGATGAACCAGGCAGTGTTTCCCTGCAGAGTGAGAGATGGCCTGATAAGTAGAGGTAATAAATAGCCCAATCCAGCCTTCTCTCTCTCTCTCTCTCTCTCTCTCTCTCTCTCTCTCTCTCTCTCTCTCTCTCTCTCTCTCTCTCTCTCTCTCTCTCTCTCTCTCTCTCTCTCTCTCTCTCTCTCTCTATCTCTCTCTCTCTCTCTCTCTCTCTCTCTCTCTCTCTCTCTCTCTCTCTCTCTCTCTCTCTCTCTCTCTCTCTCTCTCTCTCTCTCTCTCTCTCTCTCTCTCTCTCTCTCTCTCTCTCTCTCTCTCCCCCTCTCTCTCTCTCTCCTCTCTCTCTGTCTCTCTCTCTCTGCGGCCCCTGTGGCCAAAAAGGCATCTGCTGCTCATGCTGATGTCATCTGGAGATAATAACCAGGCCCAGCGTGGCACCAGACCACAGCCAGCGCTACGCCTCCCTCCTCTCTGCCATGCGTCGGCTTACTGGGAGAAGATCTGGCAACGCGATGCTGAGGAGGATAGCAACTCATGCACTGCTGCAGTCAGCCCCATAGCTGCAGGGTTGTGGGAGCAGCAGTGAGGGACCGCAATGAGGGGTTACTGGGATCTGGCAACCTTCGGATGGAGAGTTTCAAGGATCTGGCAACCTCGGGGTTCTGCTGTAGAGATTGCACCCCCTGCAGGAAGCCCCATAGCTGAAGGGGGTTAGGACCCAGCGAGGGCGGATCTGCAGCGCACTGCTGGGATCTGGCAACCCGCAGCTATGGTGAAATACAAGTGCAACAACTCAACAGTCGCCACACTTCTGTCTGAAATACTAAAATAATTGGAGAACCTTGTCTCCAGTGTGTGGGAGCCCTACTACCACCTGCCTTACCACAGCTTTTCTCCCACAACCCACCAGGGACTCCAACCCCCACCCTCCAAACCCCCACCACATTACCACAGAGTGGCCACTCTCACCCTAATCCACCTCCCCTGCCTCCTCCTCAGTGGTTTGTAGGAAATCTATGGCTGTGTCCCAAATGTTTCCCTGTTTAGTGCACTACTTTTGACCAGAACTATATAGGGAGTAGGGTGCCATTTGGGACGCACAGGCAATGTGTTCACTTTCCTAGAGTGGTTAAGAGCACCAGCAACATGGAATTGGAAGGTAACTAACTCAACACTCCTGCCATTTCCTAAAGGGTTTCTAAAATGGGTGTGAGTGGGAGAATTGAGTTACTTTGGGTGGGTAAGATGGTTCAGGCCTGGTCTCGCCGCCCACCTTCGCTGCGATCCATTACAATGGCTATTAAAGCTCCTGCTAACACGTGTCAATCTCTCCATTTGGACACTGAGTGGGAGGACTATTAAATGGCTGGATGGGCTCCTGCTTTCTACCTCTCAGTCTGTCTGTTTCTCTCTCTTTCTGTCTGTCTCCTCCTCCTCTCTGTCAGTCTCTCTCTCTCTTTTTAACTCCATCTCTCTCCCTCTCTCTGCCAGTCTCGCTCTCTCTCTCTCAGTAACTGTCTCCTGTCTGCGAGCATCAACTCCTCGGCTGACACCGATGCCTGCCTGCCTCTCTCTCTCCATCTCAGTGGAGAAGAGGAAAGAACGAAGCAGGGTAGACGGAGAAATCAAATTGTCTTCCGTCTAATTCCCTCTGACATCCATTTCGACCTGCTTTTCTTTCTCCCCATCCTGGAGGGATGAGAGAGGGAGGAGGAGGGAAGTGGAGGAGGGGGTGGGCTGTGGTGGTAACCTGAGGAGGAGGGGGTGGGCTGTGGTGGTAACCTGAGGAGGAGGGATGTGTGTGTGTGTCTGGGTGTGTCTGTGGGTGCGTGTGCCTGTGTGTTTGTGTGTGTGTGGTGGGAGGGTGGTCAGTTGGCTGTGGGCAGATATTCAGAATCCCCCTCGCTCCGTGTCAGATGGAGCGCAGATCAACCAAGGGCTGAAGGCTCCCCTCAAATCAACACACACACACACACACACACTTCTTCAAGGATAGACTGACCAATACGCTTTATTTCAAAATAACGTTTTCTTTCATGTAACAACCACGCATGAAATAAATACCATTGAAAGCAAATTAAGGGGGCAATTTAGATTCATTTGAATAATCTACATACATTTACATAAATTGCAATCAATTGCCGTAACCAAATATCCCAAACACTGTGACCGACCTAAGTAATACCCACCAAAAGAAGCAGTATCAAGAGACCGAAGCTCATCGCTATCTAGGGATTGCTTGAGAGGAAATGATGTCATAATTAAAAGGTATTGATATTTTCTCTCAGGGTCTCAGCAGTGCTCAGCAGGTCAGCTAATAAATGGTCATCATAGAACCACAAGGACTGTGCTGGTCAGAGTATCTATCTCCATGGTGACTGGGACCTGTCCACTCCATTTTCACACTATCGTGCCGACCCCAACCATAGATAACTAGCTCTGATATATTATTTTCACACTGTCCTTTCCAGCATGGTTCCAACAGCTTTATAGGGCGGCAGGTAGCCTAGTGCTTAGAGTGTTGGGCTAGTAACCGAAAGGTCACTAGTTTGAATCCCCTAGCCGACAAGGTGAGAAATCTGTCAATGTGCCCTTGAGCATGGCACATAACCCTAATTGCTCCAGGGTCTCCCATTAATAATGGCAGACCCTGGCTGTGACCCCACTCTCCGGTGTCTCAGGGAGAGTGGGATAAACACATTTCCAATTCACATGTGTATTAATACACACTTGTACATGTGTGAAATAGGACAAATATAAGCACCCACCAAATTATTATAACTAAAGTGGATGCGTAACCAGACAAGACCAGTTCAGCTAGCCTCAGCAGTGAGAAAAGGATAATAGTGAGACTGACTGCCTGGGCCTTACTAGCCCACCTGGTCATCTCTGCTGACTAAGCTGGTCATCTCTGCTGACTAACTCCTTCTCTTTGTCATCCGTCTGTTTCTGTTTTCAGAGTGCCTTTCAGTCCTCCTACACAGCCTATGGAATCCCCTAAATCCCCCTTTCTCTCTCTCTCATTCTTTCTGTCTCTCTCTACCCTATTCTATCTATCCCTCCTCTTTCTCTTCTCTTCCTGTTACTTCACTTCACTTCCCTCTCTTTCTCTCTTTCTTCACCTTCTTCTGTCTCTCTCTCTCTCTCTCTCTCTCTCTCTCTCTCTCTCTCTCTCTCTCTCTCTCTCTCTCTGTGTGTTGGCTGTGTTGGCTGACTGCTCTGTGGATGGCCCGTCAGTGCTCTGACCCTGGCATTGTCTGGCCCCTGACTCTCCTCGACCCCTCACACAATGGTGCCTCACACACTGCCACCAGCCTCACTGCACCCCTGGTATTCACTGGGAGAAACACAGGGAGAGGGTGAGATACAGCGAGAGAGGGAGGGACAGAGAGAGAGAGAGAGAGAGAGAGAAGAGAGAGAGAGAGAGAGAGAGAGAGAGAGAGAGAGAGAGAGAGAGAGAGAGAGAGAGAGAGAGAGAGAGAGAGAGAGAGAGAGAGAGAGAGAGAGAGAGAGAGAGAGAGAGAGAGAGAGAGAGACTGTACTATATACTGTAACCTACTGCAGGTGTGAACAGTGAACCAAAAATGTACCCACTGGAAATCGGTGGCTACAAATGATAAGAACAAAATGATAAGATCTTGCTGGAGCAGTGCAATGCATGAACTGTAATGGATTCTATTTCTAACTGTGTGTACAGTAAATGATGATGGTGAAGAACATGAGGGCTAGCTCCATGCTGGTACACACACAGGGGCGGGAGCTGGCTGAGTTCTCTGAGTTCTCTGTGTGTGTGTGTGTGTGTGTTTGTGTGTGGGTGTGTGCGAGAGAGAGAGACAGAGAGAGAGAGAGCGAGAGAGAGAGAGTCAGACAGACAGACAGACAGACAGACATACAGACAGAGAGAGAGAGAGAGAGAGAGAGAGAGAGAGAGAGAGAGAGAGGACAGACAAACAGACAGACAGACAGACAGACAGTCAGACAGACAGACAGACAGACAGACAGACAGACAGACAGACAGACAGACAGACAGAGCGAGAGAGAGAGAGAGAGAGAGAGAGAGAGACAAACAGACAGTCAGACAGACAGACAGACAGACACAGCGAGAGAGACAGACAGACAGACAGAGAGACAGAGAGACAGACAGACAGAGACAGACAGACAGACAGACAGACAGACAGACAGACAGACAGACAGACAGACAGACAGACAGACAGACAGACAGACAGACAGACAGACAGACAGACAGACAGAGAGAGAGAGAGAGAGAGAGAGAGAGAGAGAGAGAGAGTAAGTAACACAAAAATAATGGTGTTCCAAAAAAGGTCCAGTTGCCAGGACCACGAATATACAAATTCCATCTAGACACCGTTGCCCTAGAGCACACAAAAAAAGCTACATACCTCAGCCTAAACATCAGCGCCACAGGTAACTTCCACAAAGCTGTGAACGATCTGAGAGGCAAGAAGGGCCTTCTATGCCATCAAAAGGAACATAAAATTCGACATACCAATTAGGATTTGGCTAAAAATACTTGAATCAGTTATAGAACCCCATTGCCCTTTATGGTTGTGAGGTCTGGGGTCCGCTCACCAACCAAGAATTCACAAAATGGGACAAACACCAAATTGAGACTCTGCATGCAGAATTCTGCAAAAATATCCTCTGTGTACAACTTAAAACACAAAATAATGCATGCAGTGCAGAATTAGGCCAATACATGCTAATTATCAAAATCCAGAAAAGAGCTGTTAAATTCTACAACCACCTAAAAGGAAGCGATTCCCAAACCTTCCATAACAAAGCCATCACATACAGCGAAATGAACCTGGAGAAGAAACCTCTAAGCAAGCTGGTCCTGGGGCTCTGTTCATAAGGACAAATAGACCCCACAGAGCTCCAGGACAGCAACACAATTAGACCCAACCAAATCATGAGAAAACAAAAAGATAACTACTTGGCACATTGGAAAGAATTAACAAAAAAACTGAGCAGAATGCTATTTGGCCCTAAACAGAGAGTACACAGTGGCAGAATACCTGACCACTATGATTGACCAAAACGAAGGAAATCTTTGAATATGTACAGACTAAGTGAGCATAGCCTTGCTATTGAGAAAGGCCACCGAAGGCAGACCTGGCTCTCAAGAGAAGACAGGCTATGTGCACACTGCCCACAAAATGAGGTGGAAACTGAGCTGCACTTCCTAACTTCCTGCCAAATGTATGACCATATTAGAGACACATATTTCCATCAGATTACACAGACCCACAAAGAATTAGAAAACAAATCCAATTTTGATAAACTCCCATATCTATTGGGTGAAATATCACAGTGTGCAATCACAGCTGCAAGATGTGTGACCAGTTGCCACAAGAAAAGGGCAACCAGTGAAGAACAAACACCATTGTAAATACAACCTATATTTATGTTTATTTATTTTCCCTTTTGTACTTTAACTATTTGCACATCATTACAACACTGTATATATACATAATATGACACTTGAAATGTCGTTATTCTTTTGGAAATTTTGTGAGTGTAATGTTTAATGTACATTTTTTATTGTTTATTTCACTTTTGTTTATGATCTATTTCACTTGCTTTGGCAATGTAAACATATGTTTCCCATGCCAATAAAGCCCCTTAAATTGAAATTGAATTGAGAGAGAGAGACAGAGAGAGAGACAGAGAGAGAGAGGACCTGGAGTGTAGATGAGAGAGAAAAATTTGAAATGTAGCTGTACAGAGAGAGAGAGAGCAGAGAGAGAGAGAGAGAGAGAGAGAGAGAGAGAGAGAGAGAGAGAGAGAGAGAGAGAAGCAAAGAGAGAGAGAGAGAAGCAGAGAGAGAGAGAGATAGAGAGAAGCAGAGAGAGAGAGAGAAGCAGAGAGAGAGAGAGAGAGAGAGCAGAGAGAGAGAGAGAGAGAAGCAGAGAGAGAGAGAGAGAGAGAAGCAGAGAGAGAGAGAGAGCGAGAAGCAGAGAGAGAGAAAGAGAGAGCGAAAGATCAAGCCTTAATTTCTTGTACAGCACATAGCAGCAGGAGCCATGGCACAGTACCAAAGGAAACGAACGGCAAGAGTCAAAATGAGAGAGCGTTTCTTTCCGACGTGTTTTGGTCTGTAATGACTGAAGTGAAGAGCACATGTTCAAGTTGTAGTTATGAGTTATGAGTGGGTTGTTTTCAATTAGAGCCACGGTTTCACTCCCATGTTTAAATATGCAATGCTTGGCTGTGAAACCATTTCCTTTGATAGACTGTGCTGCGAAATGAGAGGAAACCAGTCTAGAAAAAAGGCACAGGAGGCATGGGGGAGCGTGCAGACACACTGAAATAAATCTGGAGTGATTGCAAGTGACATGCCTGCAGCTCCGACATCCAAACTCTATCAATTAAACATCAAATCCTGATCCTACACAATAGTTTCCCCTGCCAAACCCATTCTTCATTGCTTTAATCCTCAATGCTGAAACCCAGCCCAGTTCACAAGCTAGCGTGGGGAAATAAAAACATCTAACCATTTTAAACTAGCCCTATGGAGCAGGGGTGTTGGGTGGAAGACAGCATGCGTGTGTGAGTGGGGGGAGTGGGGCGCAGGCAGTGTGTGTCTGTGTGTGAGGCATGGTGTGTGTGTGTGTGTGTGTGTGTGTGTGTGTGTGTGTGTGTGTGTGTGTGTATATGTGTGAGCGAGGGAGACAGTGTGTGTGAGAGGCATGGGGGATAGGGTGTGTGTACTGTGGCCAAACCGCCTCCTCCTCCTCTCCCCTCCATGGCAGGGTCTTGGCTGCATTCACAGTGCAGGCATGTCACTGTCTTTAATGAACTCCGACATCACACAAATCACTGGAGTGGTTTCTCGGCAACTGGAGGGGATTTTGGACCCTGGTGGAGCCAAAACCGTCTTCCAGAGGGAAATTGATTTAGTGGAAGTCTTCACGAAAAAACAACCAAGTCAATAATCACCACAAGAGCTAAAGGAGGACATTGATTCAGTCTTCTGTTTTCCTGCCAGTAGATGGATATCAGAGAAGTCAACCCTGACATATGGCCAGAGAATTGCCTGCCCAGTCTGCCACATGCACATAAAATAGGAAAGACATGCTGTTTTCACATTGTGGTGAAATCCCAAAATCTATTTCCCACTCACTCTTAATCTTCCCTCTTCCCTCTCTCACCATCTTTTTTTTTTCAACCACTCCCATAAACGGTTATTCATTTATTTCTGCCTCCCCCGTGTGGCAGTTGACATTTATAGGCAGGAATGCAGTCAATGCAGCGAAACCCAAATCAACGTTTGACAGTTTAGTTTTAATTTGAGGCTAAATTTGAAAGTGGTGAAAACTAATAACTCCCAGCTCCAAAGTTATGAGTATGATGTCATATCGCATGTTTATCTTGTGAGAAACCACATAAAATGTTATTTATATTCCAGAGGTAATGGTCATGAGGTCTGTCAATTGTAAAATACTTAAATTGACTATTTTATATCATTACAAAGTCATTTAGCACACATCTAAAATATTTTGGTAGAAAAACGAACGAACGGCGGTAAGGTTCGAGCGGTTCTGCATGCATCTCCAATTTTAGGCTGCAGGTGTCGGAGCTTAATTTGAGAGTATTCTACAGCAGGAAAATAATCCTGCAGCGAAAGTATTATTATGTGGATAATAATTAATGTACATTTCTGTAGGGGTTTCAAAATTTTTCGTAAGTGAAAGTAAAGTCTGACATTTCTAAGTGGATATTACAAACTTCAGAAGCCTTTTTAAACCCCACATACACTACAAGTTTTACATTTCCTGCATTGCAGGATGGTTCCCCTGCAACAGGGCGATCAAATTAAGATCATACACATGTACCCACCTTGAGCGAAAGAGTGAATGGTAGGCATCAAAGGCTATGTTCACACAGGCAGCCAATTCTGATATTTCTTTAAACTAATTGGTCGTTTGACCAAGCACATCAGGGCCCGTATCTCTAAAGAATTTTTGTGCAAAAAGTGGCTCCTAGCGGCCAAATTCTAAGAAAATTCTCAGAGGCATGACGTTTTCTTAGAATTTCCCCTAAAAGTGACACGAAAATCCCAGTTAATATAAAAGCTATTCCTCAAGAGTCCTAGCGCTTAAAAGGGCTCCTAAGGCGAGATCTGCTAAGAGCAGGGAAGAGGACTTTTAGTGGCTTAGGAGTTACCCCTAAGCAGCTGCACAAATGGCCAACAGAGGAGGCAGGAGAGATGTCCTGCAAACACTGGATGACAGGGAATTATTGAGACGCTACAGATTGGATCGTGCAGGAATCATGTTTGTGGTGGATCTCCTTAGAGATGCAATTACTTCACCAACTCGACGCCACAACGCTATTACACCGGAGAAGAAAGTAATCACAACCCTGAGGTATTTGGCAACAGGGAAAATGCAACAATGCAGCAGTGATGACTTGGGTCTGTCCCAATCCTCCGTCAGCAGAGTCATCACCCAAACACTGACAGCTTTGTCACAACCTAATATTGTGACACAATTTGTTTCATTCCCGCTGGATGCCCGCACTTTACACACACATAAAAGGGCATTTATGGACATTGCAGGATTCCCTGGCGTTGTGGGTGTAATTGATGGAACACATGTGAGAATAATTGCGCCATCAGAGGACGAGGCTGTCTTTGTTAACAGGAAGAATTTCCACAGCATCAATGTGCAAATAGTGTTCAATGCGGCCTGGAAGATTTTGGACATTGTGGCTAAATGGCCAGGCTCCACACATGATGCGAGAATGCTCTCCGAGAGTGGCATCAGACAGCTTTTTGAGAGACGCTATGTGCCAGCTAATTGCCACTTATTAGGGGACAGTGGCTACCCATGCAAACCATGGCTCCTTACACCTTACCTCCAGCCACGCCAAGGGCCCCAACTAAACTATAACAGGTAAGCCAAACAATACAAAAATCATGGAAATGAAATGCAAGCAATATGTTAGAGCATCCAAGTAGTGCAATATTTCCATCAAATAATTAAAGGTCTGTATTCTATTGTAGGGCCCACAAGACAACAAGAGCGGTGGTGGAGCATGGCATAGGCCAGCTTAAGAGGCGCTTTCATGTTCTCCACGGAGAGGTGCGGCTGAGGCCTGAAAAAGTCAGCAAACTCATCATAGCCTGTGCAATATTACACAATATTTGCAAGGTTAGACAGATTGCAGAACCTCTGGAGGATGGCGATGAGGATGAGGATGGAGACAACGATGAGGATGGTGGTGAAGAAGATATTCACATTCCACAGGGGAACCTAGCCCAGAGTGGACTGCCTTACAGGGCAAACTTCACAAATTTACATTTCAGGCAAGCTGTAGCCCCATGTCATTTGAGAACTTGTGATGGTATTAAGAACTACCACAGTTTTACTGCACATCACCTGCAACTGTTAAATGCAAGACACAGAACACAATCTCTAAATGGTTTATTTTTTAGGTGTTCAATTTTAAGGCGGTAGTACTCCTCCTGAAGGGAAAGGACTTTTTTTTGTTGTTGAAACACATCAATTGTGAGTTGGAATCTTCTCTCCTGCAGGGATGCTGACGGAGCAGGTGCTGCGGATGGGAATGGTGTTTGATCCGCCGGGCTATCCTGAGTAGCAGCTGCAGATGGTTCAGGCGGCAAACTTGATGGGCCCGGTTCTTGTGATGGCTCCATGCTACAGAAATACATAGGCCTAGTTTAATTATTGTTTTGATTAAATTAATTTAATACAATGAGCATGGATAACACATGAAATGGCTTCTGCAATGAATAAACACTGTTGATATGAATAACCCTGTGTCCTACCTTTGCTGCATTTCAAGGGCCTGCATCATTGACGTGTCAATGCCTGTTGGCAGCCCGGTGACACTGACCTCAGAGTGTCCCAGGACTTGAAAGACAGTGTCGGCCACCTGGGACAGCCGCTTTGCAGGTGGTCCACCCCCTAGAAAGAAACAGTCAATGAACACAGTACTTAGGCATGTAAATTAACTTTGCCAGCAGGAGCAAATTGCCAGATTATGTGGTAGGCCATAGTATTTTGCTCACCTGTGAGTGAGGATTCCCGCTTGTGTGCTGCAATCTCATCTTTTGCCTTGGACTGCAGCACATACCACCTTTTCTCACAATCGTCGCCTGTCCGCACCACCAGTGGAAAAGAGGCATTGATTGTTTGGGATATTGTGTCCCAGGCGCGCCTCTTGCCTTGGCTAGTGACAGTTGGGCCAAATTTTCCTCGTAACATACCTTTATGTTCGTTCACCAACTGGGCCAGCAACAAACCTTGCTCCTCAGTCCAGTTCGGCTTGCGATTCCTTTTTTTCTCCATTTTCTGTGTTTGTAGGATATTTGTTAACAAGCCTTCATAAATAGACCAGCCAGCAATCACAGACATTGTTAAAAGCTGAGCTGTGTTACCCTCGTTAAGTTCACACTGAGTTGTAACGTTGCAATTTCTACTTCATTAAGGACAGCCCCTTGAGATAGGCCATCTTGTTTTTAATGGGGTCCATATGGAAGTGAAAGTACAAAATATGCCAGCTAGGATATTAATATGAGCAAATGAGACACAAATCATTATTTGAACAGGGTGTAATGAGCTTAAGTTTTCACATATTTTAGATTCTAATGTTAGGCTATAACCCCTACAGCTTACTATTCATTTTCCAGATATTTTCTTGAATGTGAAATATTATTTACAATTATAGTCTGCATAAGATTAGAGTGTATAATTATGTTTATTGATTTGAGGGTACATCCTTTGCTCATTATCACCAAAAGTTCATTTTCATCAAACTTGTAGGATCAACCAATCACGGCTTTTGAAATGATGACTCATACCTAGCAACGGGGTCAACCACACCTCCTCACTAAGATAGGATTTTTCATCCATTCCTGGCTCAGAGTTCACTGAAAATGTTCTGGAATCACTTCTAAGCTAAAACTCCTGGCAAGGAATTTTTAGGTTAAGTTAGGAGCTCTCTGAGAGGATTCTCAGAATCTTTAAGGATACGGGCCCAGATCTTTTAACATCAGATTTATTTTCAGAGCTGATCGATACAAATCTTGCTATCAACGTCCATGTTGTTGGTGTTTAATGTGTCTATTGCTATGACATAGTTTTAAAATACCGGTACAGTAATTTGCTTGTTAATAACATAACTAGCTAGCTTACCTGTGTTTTCAGGCACAGGTAGTAACGTTGTCAACAATTCCTAAATACGCTAACTATCTAAACTCCCACGTTGAGCTTAATTGTTGCTTTACCTAAACGTTGGATAAGTAATACGCTATAACATAATTTACAAAACACAATATGTTTGACAAATTGGAGAAACAGAAATGTTGTGTGTAGCCTACGTTCACCTTTTAATCTTGCTCCCTCTGCTGGTTACATTGGAGCATCAACCGTTAAAATGTACCTGGTGCATGCACACGCACACTTCAAGCTTAAAGGCTAATTAATGACATGTGTTACCAAAATTAATGATGACATTTGGAAGAAACCAAACCAAATATTCTTCTTGAGGACTTTGCTTTGACATACATGTGCAAATACTAAAGGAATAACATAATAAAATGTATTTAGTTACAAAGTTATTATATATTTTATATAATAGTATTTCCTTACAGTGTCCAAAAGATTGTAATGCATCTGTAAACACATTTTGCAACAATCGTATGGCAAGACAAACACATCATAAAACAATTTCAATTACACAAAATAAAAAATGTATTGCCGTAACTCTAATCCACCACCATCTGTTGATTAATTTCATAGCCTATATCTATGATGACAATTATCGTAAACATTCTTACCAAAAATGATGGCAAAACTGATAACACAATAAGCAGGTTTTAGACAGCTGGCTCAGGGACAGTGCCGAATACCTGGTGGTTATTTAGGAGGGCATGGAAAGATCATAATGAGAGGATGTTGGTGGAAGAGAGAGGGAGGAGTTGGACATAAATCAAGTTGGCTAAACCCGTCGCACAAGAGAAAACCCCTGCTTGACAATGCTTCATTCTCATTCCTAGAGTGCGTGACTGAGGGTCAATGATACCTGAGCTCTGTGTACAGTCATCATATACATAATAAAATATGAGTTAACGTCATACAGGTAATACCAGTTACTTTGTCACCCTTTAAAAAAGTGGTATTCAAAAATGTCTGGGGACCCCATTCCCCCCCCCCCCAATCATTTCTCGCGACCCCACCCCACCCCAAATCTATTGACACAACCTTAAAATCTGTAAATTAAAATGTTTACATCAACAAATAACCTTAAATTAATTGCATTTTAATCTCTTATCAAAATGAAAATAAATCAATAAATACCTTTACTCAATACATTTTTTTTTTTCAAATGATCTTTCTCAAAAAACCTTTGTATATTGTCCCATAAAATAATCTGTACTCTTTGTATATATTATTATACATTTTATTTTGGCGACCCAACTGCAGTTCCCCCGCGAGCCCAATAGGGGTCCAGACCCAGACTTTGAATACCACTGCTTTAAAAACATGTTCCAACATAAATCCATATAATGCCTACTATCATTACACTTCAACCCTACTTTGAGTTGCACACTTCAGTATAGGCAATTAAATCCCTCATTGTATGTAAACTTTAACTGTCAGAAATCTTGTCAACATAGTCTGACTGAAATGTCTACATTACATTTCAGGTGTGACTTGGGTAAGACTATGGTTTCACAGGTTTGTTGAAATCCTGTATATAATACAGTACATTATATATACTGTATATAATACAATACAATTCACAGTATATAACAACATCATATCTTTATGATAATAAAGATATTTGAAAAACTGTTCCCAAAAACAATACAAGTAAATATAGGTTGGAAAAAACAACAATAACTTAATGAAGCTAAACCAAATGATACAGATGAATATGCCTTGTCTCATAATGGCCAGGTATGTAATGGCTATTGCAACCCTTCTCAGTTTTATCCATTTACAAATATTAAAAATAATTTATTTTACAAATATTGAATTCAAAGACATCCAATTTGGCCACCAGTGCCCCCTCAACAAACTTCACATTGATCCCTCTGATGCCCTAAAATCACCACAAATCAGGCTCCACCCACACAATCTTCTTCTGCTCCTCCCAGATGATGGAGCGCAGGGTGGTGAGCAGGGCGGTGCTGTCTCCCCACGAGCCAGGGCTGATGCTGCGGTAGAGGCAGGGCAGCTTGTCCAGCAGGGGCTCCTCGCTGCGAGAACACTCAAGCAGCTGCTCCTCGGACCAGCCCTGACGCTGCACCTTAGACCTGGGAGAGAGGGGGAGGAGGCAGGAGGAGAGATGGAGGGGGGGAAAAACAGGAGTGATGAGTAGAGAGAGAGAGAGAGAGAGAAAATCCAGAGGTAGAAAAAGACAAATAGGGTAAAAGGAGAGATGGAGGGAGAGAGAAGAGAAATTAACACAAAGATACATCATGTAGAAGGGGCAATGGAACAATATTGCTACCATTCATATTTCTTATCAAAAGTCACACAATGGCCTACTTGAGTTTGCGTGCGCTGCACTTGGACTGGGCGATGAAGATGATGATGGGGAAGATCTCTGCCCTGTGGAGGCGGCGTACACAGTCCAGGCCTAGAGGCAGCACACAGTGGGTACCCTGAGAGCAGAGGAGATGAGGAAGAGGAGAGGAGTTTCGGTACGGTCAATACTGCAGCTGCACAAATAACAGGGCCACTGAAAAAAAGGGAGGTATTATAGTTTGTGGAAAATGGTTCAAGTAAGTCATAAACCATTAAAAATATATATATCTAATATCAGTATGTCAAATACAGTGTTGTGGCATTTTGACTATCCCACCTGCTTTATGACCCTCTCAACACTCTGCAGGGTGTAACACCGCTGACCCCCTTGTTCACACTCCTCCAGCACCTCAGACCTCTGCAGCCTGGCAGCGTGCTCGCTGGAACTCAATAACTCTGGGGATAGGGGAGGGAGGGAGGGAGAGAGGGGAAGAGATAGTTAAAGGAGATGGTGAGACAGCAGGTATGAGGAAAACAAACATTTCATCTTTATTATCGTCACCTTCAGCTACTGTGCTAATAATAGATAATCTCATTGGAATTCCCCTCTGGGTTTGGGGGCGGGGGGATATGCAGTTATTGGATGAAATAAAAAATAAAAAGAGAGAAGGCGAGAGAGAGAAAGAACGTCAGAAAAAAAAAGAAAAAAATAGAAAGAATCCTTCCTAACCTGGCTCACACAACTGAAAGCCCTGCCACTCGGCCAGCTTCTTATCCAGGACACGGCCGAGGATTGTGGGTAGCAGGAGGACTGGACGGCAGACGGGTGGGTAGTGGGGCGTGACCAGGGTGTAGGGCATGAGGGTCACACAGCCTCTGGGCGCAGAGGCATCCCCTAGAGGAGAGGACAATATTAGGACACACCAGGTTCAGGTCAATAACTAAGGCGACATTATTACTACGCATTATAGGTGTTAGAGCTGTGACGATACCAGTTTCGCAATATTTTTTCCTTCGCAAAAATGAAAACAAGATACTTGCCGTGATACCTGTATCATCCCAGCCCTAATAGGTATGGTAATATCATAGCGCTGGAGTTAATCAAACCTGCCATAGCAATGTTTATGCACTGTTTAGCAAACTTGGTTTGATGCAGAATTTCAATGGCCGCCATGTTGTTTGGCTCCAACATGGAGGATAGTCTGTTATTTACATTTAAATTTTAGTCATTTAGCAGACGCTCTTATCCAGAGCGACTTACAGGAGCAATTAGGCTTAAGTGCCTTGCTCAAGGGCACATCGACAGATTTTTTACCTAATCCAGGCTCTGTCGCAGCCGGCCGCGACCGGGAGACTCATGGGCAGCGCACAATTGGCCTAGCGTTGTCCAGGGTAGGGGAGGGAATGGCCGGCAGGGATGTAGCTCAGTTGATAGAGCATGGCGTTTGCAACGCCAGGGTTGTGGGTTCAATTCCCATGGGGGACCAGTATGAAAAAAAAAAATATATATATATATATGTATTCACTAACTGTAAGTCGCTCTGGATAAGAGCGTCTGCTAAATGACTAAAATGTAAAATGTAAATGTAGTCGGCTCGGGGATTAGAACCAGCAACCTTTCGGTTACTGGCACAACGCTCTTAACCACTAAGCTACCTGCGATATGACGTCTATGGTTCTGGCTCTGTTATGTTTTGTATATTCTTGTGTACAAAAATGACTTCCTATCCAGCCTTGACTGTATCTGATATATACCTGGCCCAGTGCTCTTGTCCTTGCTGTCTTCTACACAGACCCACAGAGGATTCCTTCCCTGTCTCCCAGTACTGACAATCCTCACCGTCTTCTGCTTCTCCTGGGCCTGAGGACCCAGCAAACAATGTGGTAACACGAACGTTTGACAGCGGTTCTGAGGGATATTCACATGACATGACTACAACATTTTCTTCATGAATGTTCGGTTAACACATTCTAGAAACGTCAAAAACAAACATTTTTGGAACACACACATTCGCGGGAAAGGAGTGTCACTTGACCGTAACTCAGAACCCTAAAGCGAGTTGGATTTTGGTTAGAGTAGTTCTGCAAACTATGAAACTAGTGAATGATTTTACCTTTCTAAGTGTCATGGGTTGGAAGCTCATGTCCTCAATAGCTCTGATCAGCAGGCGTTGGGCCCTGCAATGACAATGAACATATCTTCACTAATATCATTTATACAGTATGTAATTTATGTATTGGCCAATTAAATCCTACAGTAATTCTTAACAGTATGTCCTTGTATCAAACATAGATTACATGTACCACATGTTAGTTCTCCAGAGGGGGATAGATATAGCCTAGTCCCAGATCTGTCTGTGCTATAGTGGTCATAGGAGTTGGTAAGATAGCACAAACAGATCTGGAATCAGGCTAGGAGAGAAAGAGTCCATGTCAACAATCCAAGCCCCCATGGTGGGTACTGGGCCCAGTACCTGTAGTAGTTAGGCATGTTGCCAGTCTTGAGGTCCAGCAGTTGGCAAGGATGGACGTGGCTGGCCCTCCAGGAGCAGTCGATGCCCGCTGGGCGGGTGCTTGTGACGTGGAGGATGTCGTTACAGGAAACGGTCAGAGCGTCCTGCGAGCCCCCGGGTAACGACATGTTGACACGCACGTAGAAGGAGTCACCCGACATGGTCTCGCCACTCTGCAGCTGGAGCAGGAGCTTCTCATAGGCTGAGAGAGAGAAAAGGGGAGGGACCATAGAGGATTATGATTATGACTGTGACAGATCTGGGTCACGGCACCAATGTACAGGTGTTATATATATACACAACCAACCAATATGAATAAAGAAACATTAAAATAGCATATTTATGAAATGTCAAGTGGAAGCATAACTTTGTGTTCATTCTTAGTGATACACATTACACAGAGAATGGTACTTACGCAATGCTATCGTAGCATGCCAATAGCTTTCCAGTGAGACCAGTGAAAAAAAAGAGAACACTCTTTTTTGTTGTTCTGAATATTAGCCAGGTGCTGAAATGGACTACTTTGAAGTGTCCCCCAGTATGTCACTCTGTTTTTCACCCCTATGTTGCTATGTTACCTCAAAACAAACAGTCATCCTAAATACCTATAAATAAATACCTATAAAACATGACAGATGTTGGTATTACTGACTGAGTCTGTAAGACCACCATAGTCCCCGTGCCCAAGAACTCTAAGATAACCTGCCTAAATGACTACCGACCCGTAGCACTGACGTCTGTAGCCATGAAGTGCTTTGAAAGACTGGTCATGGCTCACATCAACAGCATAATCCCAGAAACGCTAGACCCACTCCAATTTGCATACCGCCCCAACAGATCCACAGATGATGCAATCTCTATCGCACTCCACACTGCCCTTTCCCACCTGGACAAGAGGAACACCTACGTGAGAATGCTATTCATTGACTACAGCTCAGCATTCAACACCATAGTGCCCTCTAAGCTCATCACTAAGCTAAGGATCCTGGGACTAAAAACCTCCCTCTGCAACTGGATCCTGGACTTCCTGACGGGCCGCCCCCAGGTAGTAAGGGTAGGTAACAACACATCTGCCACACTGATCCTCAACACGGGGGCCCCTCAGGGGTGCGTGCTCAGTCCCCTCCTGTACTCTCTGTTCACCCATGACTGCATGGCCAGGCACGACTCCAACACCATCATTAAGTTTGCCGACGACACAACAGTGGTAGGCCTGATCACCGACAACGATGAGACAGCCTATAGGGAGGAGGTCAGAGATCTGGCCGTGTGGTGCCAGGACAACAACCTCTCCCTCAACGTGACCAAGACAAAGGAGATGATTGTGGACTACAGGAAAAAAAAGAGGACTGAGCACGCCCCCATTCTCATCAACGGGGCTGTAGTGGAACAGGTTGAGAGCTTCAAGTTCCTTGGTGTCCACATCACCAACGAACTATCATGGTCCAAACACACCAAGACAGTCGTGAAGAGGGCACGACAAAGCCTATTCCCCCTCAGGAGACTAAAAAGATTTGGCATGGGTCCTCAGATCCTCAAAAATTCTACAGCTGCACCATCGAGAGCATCCTGACTGGTTGCATCACCGCCTGGTATGGCAACTGCTTGGCCTCTGACCGCAAGGCACTACAGAGGGTAGTGCGTACGGCCCAGTACATCACTGGGGCAAAGCTTCCTGCCATCCAGGACCTCTATACCAGGCGGTGTCAGAGGAAGGCCCTCAAAATTGTCAAAGACTCCAGCCACCCTAGTCATAGACTGTTCTCTCTGCTACCGCACGGCAAGCGGTACCGGAGTGCCAAGTCTAGGTCCAAAGACTTCTCAACAGCTTCTACCCCCAAGCCATAAGACTCCTGAACAGCTAATCATGGCTACCCGGACTATTTGCACTGCCCCCCCCACCCCATCCTTTTTACGCTGCTGCTACTCTGTTAAGTATTTATGCATAGTCACTTTAACTCTACCCACATGTACATATTACCTCAACTACCTCAACTAGCCGGTGCCCCCGCACATTGACTCTGCAACGGTACCCCCCTGTATATATAGCCTCCCTACTGTCACTTTATTTTACTTCTGCTCTTTTTTTCTCAACACTTTTTTTGTTGTTGTTTTATTCTTACTTTTTTTGTTTAAAATAAATGCACTGTTGGATAAGGGCTGTAAGTAAGCATTTCACTGTAATGTCTGCACCTGTTGTATTTGGCGCATGTGACCAATAAAATTTGATTTGATTTGATTTGAAAGATAATCATTGATCTTCAACCTAATCATGAGTATGAGGAACTCCTGCACTTGTTTTTGTGACGAAATCCACAGAGTGCTAATCAGCTAAGAACACATATTTTTATCTTTCTAGTGCCGATCCGAGCGATTTGACACACTCCATCAAAGTCACGTTAACATTTTGAAGAACATCCTTGCTTTTACAATTGTGTCACATCAGAAGGATAATGTCAAGCAAGGGAGAAAGAAAGGATGCATTTTACAAGTATTTGCACTGGGCAGGGTATTTGAATGTGATGACGTATAAAGTATTTTAACCAGACTGTATTTAAACTTAATGATGACATATTCATATATTTTAACAGGGCCAGGGTCTCACCATCTTGATTGGGCCTCAGGGAGAGGTGGCAGAAGCCTCGGACCTGCCCCAGAGCCCACATGGCTTCCTCCAGGGTGGAGTCCTCCAGAACCATCCTTAGAGCCTGCTGAGCCTGCTCATACTTCACCTGGAACCCAGTAGCACAAACACCCATTGGAATTATAGTGCCTTCACAGAAACTGTGACACAAAATGGCTGCCATGAATCGATCTGTCAGGTGCTGCTGGATAGGAGACTGGAGTTGTGGACACACACACACACACACACACACACACACACACACCTCCAATATTTGTGCCCCCGAACTGATGCCCACGTTGTTGGCGGCGGAGCCTTCAGTGACCTTGTGGACGAACACGCCTGTCTTGTTACCACCCACCACCTGCAGCTGGCTCAGCAGCGCCTCCCCCTGGAAGGAGATGGTCAGGACTCGGCCCGTGATGCGCATGGCCCGGGGCCGGGAGCGCAGCAGGAACGGAGGGGCTGATGCCCTGAAGAGGCTGGGGTTGAGATAGAGAGGAGATGAGAGTATTTCATTGTTAGATGACTACGGAAAGTTCGTAAACAATCGAGCATCTGACCAAATTGCACGTGATTTTAGTTTCAGGTTAACAAAGATTATTGTTAAATGCATACGATGTATGTAAGGTACTTTGAGTTTGTTAATGGCGTCTTATAGGAGTAAATCATTTTCATGTGTTGTCATCATAATACCCTCTCCTTGCAATATGCAGGCTAAATGGCTTTGTTCCTCTGTACTTATACTTGCAATTCAAGGTAGTGAATGTGTGCACATCCCATAGATTTCAGTACATCAAGGTAAATTGACGTTCCTCACCCATCACTGTTGTTGCCTTGGCAGGAAGGCATGGGTGACATAACAGATTGCTCAACCTCATTTTCTGTAAATCGAATAAAACAAAAAAGAGAGACTGTTCAAGAATGTGTCCACAGACAGAAAGCGCCACAGTTAATGTGTTACCTAGACTACCAGGCTCCAAACTTCACCCAAGGCTAATTTCATCTCTAAGTAGCCAACCAAAACATTTCCATTTGTTTTCAGGAAGTCTCATCTGGGTGTTTCCCCACAAAGATATAAGCGTGTGCTTACGTGTTTATCCATGTATGCGAGCACGCAAGTGCACACACAAACACACTTGTAAGTACACACGCATGCACGCACACACATACACACAGGAATTTACTGTAAGCTGGTGAGTCCCAGTAAGGTGAGAGGTTGTTAAAGGTGGGAGTTCATTCAGTTACGTACCACTGGGGATGAACACAAAGTCATTGTCCAGTAAGGAGTCACATTCAGCCGTCTCCGAGCTAGGGACAAGAAGACGGAATAACACTTGTTTACAAAACGTCTTCTTCTTTCCTCCTTATTTTTGCTCTCACTCGCTCTCTCTCTCTAACCTCTCCTTCCCTCTCTCATGGTATCATGTATGCTGTGGCAGATAAACTGGTTGGGGGAGTTGGACTGCAGAAATCCAGAGTTGCTCTCATGGCAGCTAGACTGACTTTTGTCTTCGCTGTAAACACAAAACTACGACAACAAACATGAACATGGGCAGCTGTTCATCTGTGAAAACAACCTATAATTAGTTCCAAAAATATCACCTGAATCCTCGATCAAATATCACCAGAAAGGGTACGTTTCCAATGGCACCCTAATCCCTATATAGTGCACTACTTTTGACCAGGACCCATAGGACTCTGGTCAAAACTACTGTGCTATATAGGGACTAGGGTGCCATTTGGGACACAGCCATAGAGACTCCACATAGTTTATAGGAGGATCAAATCTACCTCTACACAGTTCTAATAATAAAATGGCTCTGTTGTAGAATTATCTAATGTTACTAGAACAGAAAGAAGGGCTGCTGGGAAAAGCCTTGAAATGAAGCTCTTCCCGGCAACACACAGAGTAAACACATTGCCTTCCTGTTAAAAAAGCAGACTTTGGATGGTGACATCACATCACTCAGAATATAGAAGGAAGCATGCCAACTGTGCTACTGTGTAAAATGTCCAACTGGTTCTGAATGAGGAGTCCCCCCCCCCTTACCTGTCTCGATTGTACCATAGGGTCTCTTCTCGTCTCCGCAGTGACTCTGGGCATGGAGGCTCCACATTTTGGGACCGCACACTACTTGGACTGATATCGCCACTCTACACACAGACACACAATTACCAGAAGGAAGGAGAAGAAAAGTTTATGATGCAAATCATTAAAGCCAAATCAGATGATATAAATCCAGCACACACCCACACCTTTATACTGCATCCACTCATGGAATCGGGGCATATTGCATGCATGCGGCGGAGGCGGGCACGTTGTCGGGGGCTGGCGGGGAGGCTGTCACTGCTGGAGCCCTGGCTCTCCCAGCTGAACTTCCTCTCCTGGAGACAGACAGACAGACACACACACGTTAGTCTTAAGTACCTCATTTAGGATCTGCTCTGTATGTAAATCTGTATACAATGTGAATGTGTGTATAGACATGTACACATGTACGTCCATACAAGTGTGTGTGCGAGTGTGCATACAACGTGTATGTGTGTATATGTATACAGTGTGTGTGTGTGTTACCCTTGGTGTGTCGGGGCCCCCTCGGCAGGCACCCCAGGCCCTGAGGGTGAAGACCTTCTCCTGGAGCTCCACCAGTTGGCTGCGCAGCATGTCCTTCTCAGCCAGGCTCCTGGCTATCTGGGCCTGGGCCTCGTCTCTGGACAGGTACGCCTGGAGGGATGGACAGACAGACAGATAGGGCGGCAATAAGACAGATATACATACAATGAGTGTACAAAACATTAAGGACACCTTCCTGATATTGAGTTGCGCATTCACCCTCTGAATGGCACACATACGCATGCGACAAGTGACATCAATAAGGGATTATAGCTGTTACCTGGATTCACTTGGTCAATTTATGTCATGGAAAGAGCAGGTGTCCTTAATGTTTTGTACACTCAGTGTATGTGGAGTGACAAGCAAAGACATACATGCAGCAGGTCAGTATGCAGATAGGTGGATACAGATAGGTGGATACAGACAGACAGACAGACAGACAGACAGACAGACAGGCAGGCAGGCAGACAGACAGATAGGTAGGTAGTCAGACACACAGGCAGGCAGACAGGTATGGCATTCCAATAATTGATTTCAGGATGAGTAATGATGCCATAAGCTATAAGGTAATAGCTCCTTACGTGGTCTCTCTCTGCCTGTAGCTCCCTCAGTTGGTTCTGTATGACAGTAGTCTTCTGCTGGTACATCTCACAGTCCAGAGACAGCTTCTGAACCTGCAGCGCCAGACACTCCTTCTGTTCTACAATCTAAGAGCAAACATACCCACACAGTATTTAGACTTTGGCCACTCTAAAATGTACTGTGTAACACAAAGCAGATTGCCTTTCAGCAGATATTTGCTGTTGAATGAAATGGCCAACTGAAAAGGGTTGTTCACAATCTCATAGACACACACACCTCCTGCCTCTCGCGGGCCAGCTGCTCATTATCCTCTCTGTAGCACCTGAGCTGCTCAGCAAGCTCTATACCGCCATCCCTCGCGTCAGCCAGGTCTTGGGCCAGGATATCCTCACGCGCCTGGAGAGGGAGGGAGGGAGGGGGAGAGAGAGAGAGAGAGAGCGAGAGAGAGAGAGAGAGAGAGAGCGAGAGAGAGAGAGAGAGAGAGAGAGAGAGAGAGAGAGAGAGAGAGAGAGAGAGAGAGAGAGAGAGAGAGAGAGAGAGAGGTGTAGGGATACAGAGAATGGGGGATAGAAAATTAGAGAAACATATAGGGTAAAGAGGGATAGTGAGAGAAACAGAGAGAAAGATGAGGAAGAGACAATAGTCAGAACCACAGTGTGTCTCAGCAATTCTACAGTTTGTTTGTAGAAGTCTGAGCTTGTGTCCTCCTCACTCACTGGGGTGAATTTCTCAGCCTCCAGTAGCTGCCTGCGCAGAGTGCTAATCTCGTCCCGCAGATGCTGCATCTCGCTGGGGGTGGTGCACTTGAGCGAGCGCTGCCTCTCAAAATCCGTCTCTGTCTGGGCTTTGCGCAGCTCAAACTGAAGCTGATATACCTGCCCATCATAGAAAAACAAAAGACTACTGTCACAAATTCTTTGACCGCAGTATTTTTTTAATTTATTTTTTTCATTCTTTTATTTTTTTTATTATTATTATTATTATTTTTTTTTTTTTTTTTTACTTATTATGGACACAGTATGCTTACATTATTAGCTATCTTTGTTATTATTTGTTGTTATTTGTTATTAGTCCCATCCTTCAACTCTATTCAATACCTCCCATCTATCTCTTAACACCATCCATATAGGATTTCTATTTGCCATATATATTTCAACCGTACTGTGATGTTTTACAAAAGTTCTGAACCTTTCTATTCTCATTGCTTCTACAGATTGTGAATTAAAAATAAACATTTTTGCTAAAAGTATTATTATATTATTGATTGATTGACTATGACTTTTCAGATCACCCAGTAATGCTATGACCGCAGTATTTGACCACAGTTGCTTCAACATGTTTCCTATTGTCTCTTGTTGTTTCTTACAGTAAATGAAATGTATCTCTTGAAGATGGAATCCGCAGTAGGGGAAACAGCACCACTGTCCGCCCCACGGCTGTTGTTATTGTTTTTGTTTTGATGACGAAACAGAGCTGGGGAGCGTCGTGCATTGTAAAAATATATATATTTGCAGTACATATGCTGCTGTTCTATCGCGTGTGCAATGATGTCAGAGGGGAAAAAAACAGTGTTCGTTGTTTGCATTAATTTCTTTGTTGTTGTAATATCGCAAACGGACGTGGCAGTTTCACCATTAAGGATTCCAGCTTTAACACGTTTCAACACCAAAATAATGCTGGTATTAGTTCAATCCACTTTACAATACTTTTGGTCAACTCCGTAACAACACTGTCAATACCGTAACAACACTGTCAATACCGTAACTTATCACTTCATGTAATGTAGTGCAGTCATCACCACTCCTGAATATCACACAGCTAACCCTTTTACCCTTACCTGCAGGTTGAGGTCGCTACAGTGGATGTTGGCGGTCGACCTCTCCTCGATGGCGGCCGTGTACCGTACATACAGGTCACACTTCTCGTCCTTCAGCTTCAAGATGTCATGGTGCGCGGCAGCCAACTGCTTCCTCATGCGGCCGTGGTCGGCCTTAAGACGGCGAAACTCCTCCCCCTGCTCCAGAGTCTGACCTAGCTCCGCCTCCAGGGAGGTGCAGCGCGTCCCCAGCCGACTGGCCTCCTGCCGAGCCTCCTGCAGCTCCTTCTGCATCCCTGTCACGGCTCTGACCAGGTACTCCGTCAAGTCTGAGTACTTAATCAGGCCTGGGAGGAAATCAGGTTACGATGGACACACTACACCCTGTTGCTAACCCAGGGCTACTGATTGGACTATGTATAATTTCCCACCAAATATTTTTACCAAATTATTTACTCCAAAGATTATGTGAATCATTTATAGTTAGAATACTGTTTACTGATGAATAGAATGAACACATTGTACTGTTTTCAAGCCGACAGGTCAACTTAAAAAAAGAGCCATCATCCTTCAAACAAGGTAACACGCCCCTCTCCTTAACACATGGCCTATATGTCCCACATGGGAAACAGGTCATGTGTTGTGTGCTACTCACCACTGAAGCCAGAGGGCTGGGCGCTGGGCTTACGGCCTGTGACCTGGGTGTAGAGGGTGGGGTAGTGGATCATCAGGCTCTCCAGCAGGGCCATTGCTCCGTCCCTTCCCTGGATACGCAGCAGGTCCAGCATGTGACCTAAAAAAGACAAAGGGTTAAGTAGGACACAGGCCTTGGTCACAACGTAAACCAAACACATAGACGGACTGTTTTATGGACTGTTATTCATAAAAATGTACTGTTGTATTTCATCATTAATTTAGTAGTTTTATAGGGAAAGACACTATTAAAATATGGACATGTTGAGTTATAAACATTTATGAATTGCAAAACTAATTTTCACCACCAGTTATAAGACATGCTCAAGAGTGTAGATATACACTAAGTACACAAAACATTAGGAACACCTTCCTAATATTGAGTTGCACCCCCTTTTGCCTCAATTCGTTGAGGCATGGACTCTAGAAGGTGTCAAAAGCGTTCCACAGGGATGCTGCCCCATGTTGACTCCAATGCTTCCCACAGTTGTGTCAAGTTGGCTGGATGTCCTTTGGGTGGTGGACCATTCTTGATACACACTGTTGAGCGTGAAAAACCCAGCAGCGGTGCAGTTCTTGACACACTCAAACCAGTGCGCCTGGCACCTACTACCATACCCGTTCAAAGGTACTTTAATATTTTGTCTTACCCATTCACCCTTTGAATGACACACATACACAATCCGTTTAAACATTTTTGGAGTTCTTCCCCTGTAGGATGGCCAGAGTTAGGGTGACTAAATTAATGGAGGCCAGAGAAAAAATGTGGTCAAAAATCTTGAATATTGCATCATGTCAGCTAGGCTGGATTCTGTGCAAGAATAAAGGCTACTTGGCTACCACTTTCCCGTTGAACTCGTCACCGTTCTTCTTGAATCCGTAGGTCATAAATATAGAGGTAAGATGGATATCGACTTTGAGACATGACAGTATTTTCATATTTGAGTTTACGCTTTTCATATTAATTCGAAATTCCTGTCCTTTACCGAAGATTTCTCACAAAAACAAGCGTATCTC
Organism: Coregonus clupeaformis; assembly: GCF_020615455.1. Classification (NCBI taxonomy): domain Eukaryota; kingdom Metazoa; phylum Chordata; class Actinopteri; order Salmoniformes; family Salmonidae; genus Coregonus; species Coregonus clupeaformis. Next base: position 849,313 of record NW_025533521.1, on the reverse strand, counting down.
TGTGAAATGTTAACGGAGCACTGAGCGTATAACAACCTTTTCATTTTCAAATCCTTTTACATTTAATTCAGCTCGTGTCATGGTAATTTTGATTTTTGCCACCAGCGGAAACAACTTTGAAGACAACGACCACAAAATGTAAAATCCTCAAAAGTTGTTACGAGAAGCTTGCACGGCTATGTCAACAAAGTTGTTACGAGAAGCTTGCACGACTATGTCAACAGAGCTCAGCGCTAATTAACATTTACATTTTAGCAGACGCTCTTATCCAGAGCGACTTACAGTTAGTGATTACATATATATATTTTTTATACTGGCCCCCCGTGGGAATCGAACCCACAACCCTGGCGTTGCAAACGCCATGCTCTATCAACTGAGCTACATCCCTGCCGGCCATTCCCTCCCCTACCCTGGACCAATTGTGCGCCGCCCATGAGTCTCCCGGTCGCGGCCGGCTGCGACAGAGCCTGGATTCGAACCAGGATCTCTAGTGGCACAGTTAGCACTGCGATGCAGTGCCTTAGACCACTGCGCCACTCAGGAGTGTATTAGGTTACGATATCCAACTTTTTAAAAGAATGCTACTGATATGTTAGAACAAGACCCCACTGAATGATTCAGAACATGAATAATCATATTTGTCTTGGTAAAATGTATTTTAAAACATAAGGAAGTTAAATGTAATCACCAAAGCTGGTTAGAGTTGGTAGACATCCTACAGTATCTCTTACTCATCCAAATTCCTCCCAACTCAGTGGCCTTGTGGTTAAAGTGTCCATCATGAGATTGCAAGGTCGGTTCCTGGTCGAGTCATACCAAAGACTAAAAATGGGACCTGATGCCTCTCTGCTTGGGACTCAGCATTAAGGAGGTGGATTGGGGTTCAGGCCCTGTGACATACTAGCGTCCTGCCCGGTGTACTCAAGCTGCCTCACTCTACCGAAACAGGGCATAGGCTCCTACTCGTATGGGCCGTTCTGGCTGGCACAAGGCTTACTACTAACTCCTTTAAAGAAATGTTTTCACAAAACCAAGTGAAAAAATCAACACCAATAGAATCAAATTGATTTGAATAGAATACAACAGAATAGAAAAACGATAGAATAGAAAAAATACAAATAGCATACAACAGAATAAATCTAAAGTAATACAATAGAAAATAATATAATCTAATAGAAATGAATAGAATATATGTCTTACTGGTCCTCATGGAGCGGTTGGTGAGCTTGAGGCAGGAGAGGATCTCGTCTTCATCCATCTCTGTGAGGACCCTGGCCTGGCGCAGGTAGGGGATCAACATACATGGTTTCACACCCAGGGAGATACGATGACGGTTGTCGTTGATCAGCTCCCATACATCCTCCTCACCCATCTCCTTAAGGTCGGACCCCTCCGGAACACACTCCGCTGCCATGGTGAGTGTGGGCGTGTGTGAGGCGACACACTTCGAGTGAGTGTCACAGTCAATGGTGGTCGCAGGCAGATGCAGTCCCTGCAGACAAAGATAAGACACACACACTCAATCACACACACCTAGTATCATCGCTGTCCGATGCTGGGTGAAAAGCAAACTTGCAGAAACACAGGGACTCCAGCTCTGTATGAGAGAGATTTATTTTCCACGCCCAGTTGGTGTAGGCGTCAATGCACGCAAGGGTGTGTGTGTGTGGGAAAACCTGAAAGACAAGAAACATACTCCCCACTGAATCAGTGCCCACGCACACACCGAAGGACTGCTCACGCACACATACAATAACCTGAAGATGTGTACATTTCACAGTTGTAAACATCATATTGTCCCGTACCTCCTGTGCTTCACTGATCTAGGCCTATTGTACCTTTTCTTTGCACCACATGGCACTGATTCAATATCCGCAGCTAGAACACAAAGCTACTTGCCTTCCTCCATGTTCTTTATTACTGAAGCCATATTGCACTGTTTGTTTAATGGGGCCACGTCACATTAACGAAATAATTAATAATTCTGTATCTTAACGACAGTGGTTGTGATTCACAACCACTGTCGTTAGGATACAGAATTAACCTATCTCATTCATTCATTCGTTCATTAATTCATTCATGCCAATTACTATAGCTACAGCCTTAGGCCAATCAGTGTAATTTTGTAAATGCAGGATCTCTATAGCAAGACGAATAATTCACCCAAGTTTCGTCAAATATTATCTTCTTCAGTACGGTCTGAGAAATCGCGTGTGACTAAACGGACGGACGGACGGACACAGATCCATAGTCCCCTCCTCGATTTCATCTTGGGGAAAAACAATAGCTCAAGAGATAGGGGATCTTCGCTGGAAATATACCACCTGTATATACATGCTTCATATTGTGTTGTTACCATATGTGACTCATATTACCACGTGTAGCCTAGTAAACTAATACTATGCCAAAGTTTGGCTATGATAACAAAACCTTAGATACAAAAAGGTAGGCTACACCTTATTTGCCTTTGGTCTCTACACGATAGCATTTATTCAAGTAGGCTACAAAACTGGCAAATGAAGGGAGGAAATACTGAGAAACAAGAATACACAGAGATGTTACTGAATAACCATGAGGAATTTCAGGAATTGAGTACAATTCAAACACTTCTATTTAAAGTAAAATACATATAGACCTACTTTAAAAATCGTAAAATGACTTCTTATAATATTTACAAAACATAACTAAAATTGATTAGTGCCATATACCTTTTCTTGGGAGTCGCAGGTGTAGCCTATATTTAATCACCATGAACGACCCTACGCGTGCGAGCAGCGCTCCTCCCGCCAATGACAGCGCATGGGCGAGGAGGACAACAACTAAACTGACTAATCGTACAAAGTTACTAATCATCCAATCAAAAAAGAAATAGTCTGGGTTAATACTGATGGACTATAGCCTAATAAAAGAACAAACAAAGACATTAAGCTATTTCCTGGTAACATTCCTAGGGCAATTGGGTTATTCCTTGGGAAATTGAATATTAAAAGGCTGTGGGCATTAATATGGAGTTGGTCCCCCATTTGCTGCTATAACAGCCTCCACTCTTCTGGGAAGGCTTTCCACTAGATGTTGGAACATTGCTGCAGGGACTTGCTTCCATTCAGCCACAAGAGCATTAGTGAGGACAGGCACTGATGTTGGGCGATTAGGCCTGGCTCGCGGTAGGCTTTCCAATTCATCCCAAAGGTGTTTGATGGGGTTGAGGTCAGGGCTCTGTGAAGCCAGTGAAGTTCTTCCACACCAATCTCGACAAACCATTTCTGTATGGACCTCGCTTTGTGCACGGAGGCATTGCCATGCTGGAACAGGAAAGGGCCTTCCCTAAACTGTTGCCACAAAGTTGGAATCACAGAATCGTCTAGAATGTCATTGTATGCTGTAGTGTTAAGATTTCCCTTCACTGGAACTAAGGGGCCTAGCCCGAACCATGAAAAACAGCCCCAGACCATTATTCTTCAAACACCAAACTTTACAGTTGGCACTATGCATTTGGGCAGGTAGCATTCTCCTGGCATCCGCCAAACCCAGATTCATCCTTCGGACTGCCAGATGGTAAAGAGTGATTAATCATTCCAGAGAACGCGTTTCCACTGCTCTGGAGTCCAATGGTGGCGAGCTTTACACCACTCCAGCCGATGCTTGGCATTGTGCACAGTGATCTTAGGATTGTGCGCGGCTGCTCGGCCATGGAAACCCATTTCATGAAGCTCCCAACTAACAGTTATTGTGCTGAAGTTGCTTCCAGAGGCAGTTCGGAAGTTGGTAGTGAGTGTTGCAACCGAGGACAGATTTTTACGCGCTACGCACTTCAGCACTCTGCGGTCCCTTCTGTGAGCTTGTGGGGCCTACCATATCACGGCTGAGCCGTTGTTTCTCCTAGACGTTTCCACTTCCGCTTCACACTTTACAATTACAGCAATTACAGTTGACCAGGGCAGCTCTAGCAGGGCAGAAATTTGAAGAACTGATTTGTTGGAAAGGTGGCATCCTATGACGGTGCCACATTGAAAGTCACTGAGCTCTTCAGTAAGGCCATTCTACTGCCAATGTTTGTCTATGGCGATGGTATGGGTGTGTGCTCGATGTTATACAGCAACGGGTGTGGCGTAAATAGCAGAATCCACTAATTTGAAGGGGTGTCCACATACTTTTGTATATATAGTGTATCAATTTTTAGCTCATGAGATGTCACATGGCAAATACATTTGAATAATGTGGAATCCTGGTTGCTATTGAAATATGACATTTGCAATGGTGTCAGAACTTAACTGGAAAATGTATCATTGAGATGACACATCGGTGGTTGCACCTCCAAAACCACATTCATTCCATTGAGTTACTTCCTTACTGCCTATGTAGGCTATTTACTTGGAGCGGCTTTGAATTATAGCCTGTGATATGAAAGGTCTTTATGAAAAGTAGCCTAGACACTGTGTGTGCAATACATGGGTGTAGTAGTCAAAAGACCAATGGAACTCGGTTGTTGTTTTTGTGACAACCAACGAAACCATCAACAACAAGCAGTTTTCTCAAGTTTAAGGTATGAGAAACAATATGAATCCACCCCACTGTGACTGATTTCTCAATCAACACTGACAGATGCCCATATATGAGACTGGCTAGACTGGTATACAGTCATTTGGTGTCACAGTGGAAAAGTGCAGAGCATACCAACTACCGGTACATATAAAAAAAAAAAAAATGTAACTTCGGTATGTGTCCCTTCATTCGTCAACACGGACACCAAGGCTGCGTTTACACAGGCAGCCAAATTCGGATGTTTTTTTTTCTTCCCTAATTGGTCTTTTGACCAATCAGATCAGCTCTGAAAAAGATTGGTTGTGAAAAGATCTGATGGGATTGATCAAAAGACCAATTAGAGGGAAAAAAATCAGAATTGGGCTGCCTTAATGTACACCTCTCCAAGTACTTATGTTGACAATACCTGTTAGACTACATGGCAAGTGCAGCTATAGGCCTTCGAATACAGGTCATACACAAACACATTATAAGCCTTGTTATAATACAATATAAAGGGTTATACATGCTTATAACAAGTTATAAAGAATTATACCTGGATGCTTTAAGTAAAGTGTTACTGAAAGGAATTAAATCAAACCCAAAGTATGGAAAAAATAATACTGTTCCTGTGCTTGTGTAGGTGTAAGTCAGTGATTTGAAAGCAAATTCCTAGTAGGTATCCACTATATGCTTTCACCTATCATGTATCCTTAGATCAGAGCAGATGAGCGAGAGGATGCGAAGAAAGGAAGCCTTTATAGACTATTGAGACGCATCATAGGAGGAAACATAACAGGTTAGTGGGTGGTCCACCAGCTGTTCTATATCGTGGAGCTCCGCCCCATAGGGGAGCTCTGCTCCTATTGGTGTCACGCTCTGGCTCCGGGACTGTGTAGTTTGAGCCAGGGTGTATTCATTTGGTTGTGTTGGGTATAGGGTGTGTTCATTTGGTTGTGTTTGGTTTTGGTTGTAGTGTCTTGTCTCGTCATGTGACTCCCAATCGGAGGTAACGAGTGTCAGCTGTCGGCTCGTTATCTCTGATTGGGAGCCATATTTAAACTGTCAGTGTTCACCTTAGGGTTGTGGGTTTTTGTTCCATGTTTCAGTCTGTGTACTGAGGACTTCACTATCCGTCATTGTTTATTGTTTTCTCGTTCGTGCACTTTAACTTTAATAAAGTCATGTTCGCTACAAACGCTGCGCTTTGGTCCACTCCTTCCGTAGACGGCCGTGACAGAAAAACCCACCAAAAAAGGACCAAGCAGCGTGTCCAGGAGCAAGGAGACTGGACATGGGAGGAAGCGCCGGGTAAGGAGATCGAGAGGCTGGCGATGGCCCAGGTGGGCAAATCGTGGTCCTGGGAGGACATGCTCGGGGGCAAGGGACCTTGGGGGAGGATCAAGGCCCTGGCGAGAGAGGAGCAACGGCGTCAGCAGGGTCATCGTCGGAAGGACGAGAGGCAACCCCAAAAAGTTTTTGGGGGGGCACATGGCTTGGGCGGCTGGGCAGCAGGAGGCTGCCACAGGGAGACGTGGAGAGAAGGCTACCGGATTACGGGAGCCATTGGCGAGTAGAGGGAGGGAAGTAGTTGAGGCACGGCGTGAGAGACTGAGGTGTGTTACCAGTCCGGTCCGGCCCGTTCCTGATCCCCGGTTAAGGCCAGTGGTGTGTGTTCCCAGTATGGACCGGCCTGTTCCTACTCCACGCACCAAGTCCACGGTGTGCGTCGCCAGCCCAGCCCGGCCTGTTCCTGCTCCATGCACAAAGCCTACGGTGTGCGTCGACAGCCCTGCCCGGCCTGTTCCTGCTCCACGTACCAGACCTACGGGGTGCGTCGCCAGCCCAGCCCGGCCTGTTCCTGCTCAACGCACAAAGCCTACGGTGTGCGTCGCCAGCCCAGCCCGGCCTGTTCCTGCTCCACGCACAAAACCTACGGTGTGCGTCGCCAGCCCAGCCCGGCCTGTTCCTGCTCCACGCACAAAACCTACGGTGTGCGTCGCCAGCCCAGCCCGGCCTGTTCCTGCTCAACGCACAAAGCCTACTGTGTGCGTCGCCAGCCCAGCCCGGCCTGTTCCTGCTCCATGCACAAAGCCTACGGTGTGCGTCGACAGCCCTGCCCGGCCTGTTCCTGCTCCACGTACCAGACCTACGGGGTGCGTCGCCAGCCCAGCCCGGCCTGTTCCTGCTCAACGCACAAAGCCTACGGTGTGCGTCGCCAGCCCAGCCCGGCCTGTTCCTGCTCCACGCACAAAACCTACGGTGTGCGTCGCCAGCCCAGCCCGGCCTGTTCCTGCTCCACGCACAAAACCTACGGTGTGCATCGCCAGCCCAGCCCGGCCTGTTCCTGCTCAACGCACAAAGCCTACTGTGTGCGTCGCCAGCCCAGCCCGGCCTGTTCCTGCTCCACGCACTAAACCTACGGTGTGCGTCGCCAGCCCAGCCCGGCCTGTTCCTGCTCCACGCACTAAACCTACGGTGTGCGTCGCCAGCCCAGCCCGGCCTATCCCTGCTCCACGCACCAAGCCTACGGGGTGCGTTGCCAGCCCAGCCCGGCCTGTCCCTGCTCTACGCACAAAGCCTACGGTGTGCGTCGCCAGCCCGACCCGGCCTGTTCCTGCCACTCGCACCAAGCCAAGGGTGCGAGTCGTCAGCCTGGTCCAGCCCGTTCCTGCTACTCGCACCAAGCCAGGGGTACGAGTCGTCGGCCTGGTCCAGCCCGTTCCTGCTACTCGCACTCAAGCCAAGGGTGCGAGTCGTCAGCCTGGTTCAGCTCGTCCCTGCTACTCGCACCAAGCCAAGGGTGCGAGCCGTCAGCCTGATCCAGCCCATTCTTGCTACTCGCACCAAGCCAGGGATGCGAGTCTTCAGCCTGGTGAGGCCTGTTCCGGCTCCACGCACCAGGCAAAGGGTGCGTATCGTCTGCCAGTTCCGGTCCATTCCTACCTCACGCGCCAAGCCAGGGTGCGCGTCGGAGGTCCTGATCCAGCAAGCTGGGTCAGATCGGACCGGGGGCACTACGGGGGGAGTGAAGTGGGGTGGTGGTCAAGCCCGGAGCCGGAGCCGCCTCCGAGGAGCAACACCCACCCAGCCCTCCCCTATTTTGGGGTGTAGGCGCGGTCGGAGTCCGCGCCTTTAGGGGGGGGTACTGTCACGCTCTGGCTCCGGGACTGTGTAGTTTGAGCCAGGGTTTATTCATTTGGTTGTGTTGGGTATAGGGTGTGTTCATTTGGTTGTGTTTGGTTTTGGTTGTAGTGTCTTGTCTCGTCATGTGACTCCCAATCGGAGGTAACGAGTGTCAGCTGTCGGCTCGTTATCTCTGATTGGGAGCCATATTTAAACTGTCAGTGTTCACCTTAGGGTTGTGGGTTTTTGTTCCATGTTTCAGTCTGTGTACTGAGGACTTCACTATCCGTCATTGTTTATTGTTTTCTCGTTCGTGCACTTTAACTTTAATAAAGTCATGTTCGCTACAAACGCTGCGCTTTGGTCCACTCCTTCCGTAGACGGCCGTGACAATTGGTTTACCCTCTGCCCTAAGGCAGCATCAGCCTGAGACAAAATTATGCACACACCTGCAGCCAATAGGAGTACAGGTGTCCCTATAAGAGGGGATGCTTCCCCTCAATCTGCCTCCCTTTATCTTCAGCGACTGGAGGACTAGACTGAAGAGCCAAGAAGAGACGAAGCACGAAGACTCAGGACGAAAACGCCGTTGATATCCAGTCATCAACGTCGTCTAAATGAGCACACCAGGAGATTTCCCACCCCCAAAAGCTCTTTTCAGAGCTCAGTGCAGATGCACTTCCATGGCGGCCGGTGACCACCACGACCTATGTTTCGTGTGTTTGGGGTCCCAGCATGCCAAGGAAGGCGTCTGCAGTCCCCCGAATTACGCCTCCTGCGCCCTCCTTTCTTTGAAGGAGAGGAAGCAGCGTTGGGCGTTTTTCAGGGAGGACATCCCCCTTGAGGACGTGCTGTCAATACTCTGCTTCAGAGGCGTCGTCTGATGGCGCAGACTCGGGGGAAGATAGGGACTTTGAGGTGGGGTCTGGCATTCCGATGGAACAGTCAGACCCCATCCCTCATACTTTCAAGCCCCCCTTTCCTTTGGAAAGCGAGAGGGCTCGGTGGTCGGGGAACGACACCTCTGGTTGTCTCTGACTTCCATGAAGGAGGCAGACAGGACGTCTCTACTGAACGCCCCCCTCTATGACGACGGCCTCTTTGGGGTCGCTGTCAAAGAGGCGACGGAGCGTTTCTCAAAGCTGGAGGAGGACAAGAAGCAGCTGGCCAAGCACCTGCCATTGGCAGGGCAACTGGGCCCGGCACCGTCACAGAGGCCATCTACCTCCGCCCCTCAAAGTAGACCGGGGTCTACAGCGAGGCGGCGTACTCGGCGTCATCCGGCGGCTGCAGGCAGCAAGGGAACGGGCCCCGCCCTTCCAGCAGCCACAGTAGCCCAATTACAGCCGGCGAGGGAGGTGGTGAGGACGCCGACCTGGCCCTCCAAGGGAGGCAAGAGGAGGCGCACATGACAGGACGCGGGGGAGAGAATGGAGGATCCTTCGTCTTCGAACGTATCCACTGTTCCCCCCCACCCTTCGGTTGAAGGGATGGGTGATGTGATTGCTTTTGTTGATGTATGCAATAAAGAGTTGGCTCCACCTGACTTTGTCAAAAAAGAGCCCCTTTTCCATAATACGTCTGAGAGCGTTCAAATCTCACCCTCTCTTCCTTACCACTCTAAGAGCCGTTCAGCCCACCGAGGGTGCGTTGCTGAACAGGCACTCAGAGTAGGTACACATAACACTTCATGTATAAGAAGTGCTCTACATAGCAGGCAGCAGTCTCTGTCAGATTCTGACATGATGACGCAGCCGCTATTTGGGGATGGCACACTATCACAGACTAAGGTCTCTGTTAGTACGAGCCAGACCCATGCTGCGTTCACGGAGGGTCCGATTACCACGGTCACGAAGGTGTCCAGAGTATCGGCGCCCCCAGACATTATGACACAGCAGCTATCTGGGGATGGCGCACTATCGCAGACTAAGGTCTCGGTTAGTGCGATTCAGACCCATGCTACGTTCACGGAGGGCCGGATTACTAAGGTTATGGGAATAACCAACGTATTGGCTCCTCTGACAAAACGAGCTAGTACTCACCACACTGAGTGTGAATCAACCCACCAGGGGTGCAGAGTTGAACACACACATAAGGTGAAGGTTAAGAGGGTATCAAGGCGCCGCCTTGTTTTACCACATAGAGACCTCATACTACAGACTTCTAGGAGTGCTGTAGTGAAGGGCTCTAATAGCGAATTGCAGTCACCTAAGATGACGCAATCGCTTGCCGGGGATGGTGCCCTGTCGCAGGCTGTGGCCTCGGTCAGTGCAATTCAGACCCGCGTTGCGTTCAAGGAGGGCAGGAATACGACGGTTACGAGTTTAACCGACGTTTCTGCTCCTCTTTCTCTCTCAGAACGCATTGATGGTTCCTCTCCCTTTCTCGGGAGGCCCACCTTGGGCTGTTCCACCACTTCAGTGTTGGGGAACAGTGGCGGTAAGGGCCATAGAGGAATACAGGTCCTTCCTACTGGATGCACCACAGCTTCGTGCTCAGCCGCTTTCTCTGCATTGCTGGCAGTGGCGAAGAAGCTGTACCCTCTCACGCTGGCTAGAACAGACGTTGCAGAAGGGTTATGCTCTCCAATTCCATCGGACCCCACCCCCGTTACGGGGAGTGGTGGAGACGGTGATGAAAACGCCCGAAAAAGTGGCCGCTCTGATTTCAGAGATTACGGAACTTTTGGCGAAGGAGGCGGTCACAGTAGTTCCCCAGGAGCAAAGGAACAAGGGGCTATATTCGCCCTATTTCCTGGTGCCCAAAAAGACGGGGGGAGTGAGGCCGATTTTGGATTTACGCATTCTCAACGAGAGCATAACCAAACGGCCCTTCCGAATGCTAACGACAAAACGTCTGCTGGAATGTGTCCAGAGAGGGGACTTTTGTACGAGCATAGACCTAAAGGACGCGTACTTTCATGTGCCGGTTCAGCCGCGTCACAGGAAGTTTCTGCGGTTCACCTTTCAAGGGGTGGCGTACGAATACACGAGGATGCCATTTGGGTACGCCCTGGCACCTTGCACATTTTCCAAGTGTGTGGAGGCGGCATTGGAACTGTTGCGTCGTCAGGGAATACGGCTACTAGCCTACCTGGATGATCTACTGGTTCTCGCCCCGTCAGCAGAGCTGGCGATCACTCACACAACACAGACAGTGATTCATCTCACAAGTCTGGGGTTCGCTGTGAATTGGATAAAGAGCGCGCCCTGGCCCACTCATCAGATTGTGTAACTGGGGATACAGCTAGACACTGTGAAGATGAGGGCTCGAATTTCGGACCCCCGAAGGGTAGCCTTGTTGCTAGCCCTGAGGAAGTGTCGTCCGAATCACACGGTGACGGCGCTGTCGATCATGTCACTTTTGGGTCTCATGTCGTCAGCCCACTCTGTGGTTCCGCTGGGACTCCTGCATATGCGCAGGATGCAGCGATGGTTCGCCCAACTAAGACTAGACCCATTGCATCAACGTCATCGGTTGGTGGTGGTTCCACTCTCGCTCAGTGCAGATCTGAACTATTGGAGAAACCCGCGCGTTCTTACGCACAGAGTCCCGATAGGCAAGGTGTCCTCCTACATCCCAGTGTTCACAGATGCGTCTCTGACGGGATGGGGAGGGACATGTCAGACTCAAGCGATAGGAGGTGTGTGGCCTCTCTCGAGTCGCCACATCAACCTCTTGGAGTTGGAAACGGTTCGACTGGTTCTGACCCACTTCGCGTCTACCCTTCGGGGTCGCGATGTGCTGGTCTGGTCAGACAACCGGACCACAGTAGCTCACATAAATCGCCAGGGAGGAGTCAGGTCTCCTGCTCTCCATCGGGCGGCAGAGGAACTGTGGCTGTGGGCTCACGAGCACCTTCGCTCATTGAGAGCAGCACACATTCCGGGCTACTTGAACGTAGGAGCAGACCTCATGTCAAGAGGGGGTCCTCGAGACGACGAGTGGTGTCTGCATCCGGACATTGTTCTCCAAATCTGGGAACAGTTCGGGAGAGCCGAGGTGGACCTATTCGCGTCACGCGTGAACGCGCAATGTCCTCTATGGTTCTCTCTGAGGGAACAGGACGAACCGCCACTGGGAAGAGACGCTTTCGCGCACCAACCGTGGCCGAGAGTTCTCCTGTATGCATTCCCTCCGCTGTCCTGCATTCTCCCACTGTTAGCCAGGGTGAGGTCAGGAGGGCTGTCAGTGATACTGATAGCCCCCGATCGCCCAGGGGCTCCTTGGTTTGCGGTGATGAGTCAGATGTTGATTGCGCCACCTTGGCCAATTCCACATCGACGGGACGCGTTGTCTCAGGCGGGGGGCACGATAGGGCGATTGCCCATAATCGGCCAACCACTGAAGGCCTGGCTGCTGAGAGGGACAGGCTAGAGCGCCGTGGGTTATCTGATGCAGTGATCAGGACCATACAGGGTTCACGTGCCAGTTCCACTTCTAAGATGTATGCCAGTAGATGGAACGTGTTTTCACGATGGTGTGTCACACAAGGTGTAGACCCCATGAGCTGTCAGGTGGAGAGTATTCTCTCTTTTCTACAGCTTATGTTTGATAAGCAGCGATCGCCCGCCACCATTAGGGTGTTTGCAGCAGCGATTTCAGCTTGTCATGAGGGGTTTGGCAGAGACAATGTCTTTAGCCACCCTCTAGTGAAACGCTTCCTATTAGGAACGCGGCGACTTAGGCCAACACCTAGAGTCACGCTTCCTCAGTGGGATTTGGCTTTGGTACTCGAAGCGCTATGTAAGTCGCCGTTCGAGCCATTGAATCAAATACCCCTCAAGATGCTGTCTATGAAGACAGCACTGTTGCTCGCTTTGACTACAGCTAAGCGAGTCAGTGATTTGTGTGCTCTGTCGACGAGACCTGACTGCCTGGCCATCAATGGTGACCTGAGCAGAGCAGTGTTACGTCCTAACCCGGCATTTGTGCCGAAGGTTATTAAGAGTTCATATAGATCACAGACCGTGGAGCTGTGGGCGTTTTCTCCTCCTCCTCATAGAGAGAGGAGTGAGGAAAAGCTCCATCGCCTGTGCCCAGTACACGCTTTGGCGTGTTACGTCGAGCGCACAGCAGCGATTAGGTCATCGCCTCAGCTGTTTGTGTGTCACGGTGCGGCTGCACTAGGTAGACCACTTTCAAAACAGCGATTGTCTCATTGGCTTTGTGAAGGCATTGAGACAGCTTACGAGGCAGCGGGGCGACAATTGCCTCAGGGTATCAGAGCTCACTCCACTCGTGGAGTAGCAGCTTCTACTGCCCTTTTCAGAGGAACAGGGGTAGAGGATATTTGTAGAGCAGCGTCATGGTCGACGCCGTCTCCATTCATCCGTTTCTATCTCTTAGATATGTCTTCTAACTCTTTGGCTCGATCTGTACTCAGCGTAGCTGAAGGGAGATCTTGAGCAAGAAAGAGAGGAGAAGCAGGACTGTGGACACAGGTTTCCATCAGGTCCGCTTTGGTTGGGAAGACGTGTTTTTGATAGATATGTTTTCTAACTCTTTGGCTCGGTCTGTACTCAGCATAGCTGAAGGGAGATCTTGAGCTAGGAAGAGAGGAAAAAGCAGGACTATGGACAAGGTTTCCATCAGGTCCGCTTTGGATAGGAAAGCATATTTTGTGGCATGACTCCTGACTGACAGGTTCAGTACAGTAGAGGCATGTGTTGATTTTACAGAATGAGAGGTCATCTATCTGCTTGTTCAGTTTTAGTATGACCCATGTTTTGTTCCTGCCCACTAATCTCTGGGATTCCATTGAGTGAGTGAGGTGGTCTACCGCGTACACAATGTAGAGTGACACTTGGTGTCATTCCATTAGTGGTCGGTAGTGTTTTCACAGGATATTGAGGCACATCTATCTGCTAGTACAGATTAGTATGGCTTCTATTCTGGTGATCTGCCCACTAGTCATTGGCATTGCCATTGGACTAGGTGGGGCGGGTCTTTAACCGATGACGCGGTATATTGTGACGCCCGTATGGGTTTTTAGTTGCAGTACTGCGGGACTTGGTTGCAGCCATTGCTAGGCCTGACCTTTTCGTTTCGATGGGAAGTGTTGGGCTCGGCAGGGAGTACATTTTGGAGCGCTACGCTCCGCCTTAAACCAATAGGAGCAGGGGAAGCATCCCCTCTTATAGGGACACCTGTACTCCTATTGGCTGCAGGTGTGTGCATAATTTTGTCTCAGGCTGATGCTGCCTTAGGGCAGAGGGTAAACCAATAGGAGCAGAGCTCCCCTATGGGGCTCCGCTCCACTCATAGAACTGGAGTTACACTCCGGTAACTAATCGATCTTGATCTGTACCAACTGACGGGCTGTGGCCTCACTGATGTGTAACCTGGCCTTCTCAACCTTCCAATTCAATTCAATGTGTGTATTATAATAGCACCTAAACGGTCATGTAACAGGCAAACAAAGCCACTGGCAAAGCTACCTGAGAGCTCGAGGCCAAGACTCGAAACAACAGCTAAAGCTTCCTATAACAAAGGTTTCTATGACAGTAAGTACACAAACTACTCTTTGATCCGTCAGGGGGAATGTAATTGGTGACTGGCTTGGTTCCAGATAATTTTTCGTGCAACATTAAGAGTTGGCTATACAGCACAAACAGATCTGGGAACAGGCTAGACTGAAGAGGTCTCATGTTGGGGCTTCCCTCTCGAGCCAGCCGTCATTCCAGGGACTGATTTAGGACCAGTTCGGGGCTTCCCTTCCCTTGCTGGAGCCCCAAGCCGTGACAAAAGGCACTTCAGGAACGCATAAGATTAGTTGTTAGATTAATTTTTATTTTAAGAATAATGACTAAAGGATTTCACCCCAAATACAGTATAAATGTGTGAACTGTGTTAGAATTATAATGTATTGTCAACCTACTAACAGAGGGGGGCGGGACTAAACATTCCAGGGTGAAGGGGACTGAGAAAATGGGTTCTATATCGTGGAGCTCCGCCCCATAGGGGAGCTCTGCTCCTAGTGGTTTACCCTCTGCCCTAAGGCAGCAACAGCCTGAGACAAAATTATGCACACACCTGCAGCCAATAGGAGCACAGGTGTCCCTATAAGAGGGGATGCCTCCCCTCAATCAGCCTCCCTTTATCTTCAGCGACTGGACGACTAGACTGATGAAGCCAAGAAGAGACGATAGAAGACTCAGGAAGAAATCGCTGTCGATGAGCCAGCCATCGACGTCTTCTAAAATGAGCACCCCGGGAGATTTTCCACCCCCAAAAGCCCTTTTCAGGGCTCAGTGTCGATGCACCTCCATGGCGTCTGCGGACCCCCACGACCTCTGTTTCGTGTGTTTGGGGCTGCAGCATGCCAGGGACGGGATCGACAATCCCCCTAATTGCGCCTCCTGCGCCCTCCTTCCTATGAAGGTGAGGAAGCAGCATTGGGCGTTTTTAGGGAGGATATCCCCCTAGAGGATGTGCTGTCTCTTCTCGCCTCTGCTTCAGAGGCGTCGTCGGACAGCGCTGACTCAGGGGATGACAAGGAGAGAGACGCAGAGATGGATGTTCCAATGGAACAATCCGACCCTCTGACGCAGACCTTCAAGACCCCTTTCCCTTTGGGGAGTGAGAGGTCTTATGGCTCCTTGTGCGAGGACGACACGGGCTCTCTTCCCCCCCCCCCCCGTGGAGGTTGATATGATGGAGGGCGGCCCTTACTCTCGACCGAGAAAGGCAGCTGAGCCACTGGCTCCTGCTATGCCTTCTCTTGGGAAGTATGTCGAGGGCTTGTGGGAAGCTCCCCTGGCGGCGCGTTCGCCGGCCAGGGTGTACTCCCCATTCACGAGAGTGGCTGGACATGAGTGGGCTGCCAAGGGAATCCCTAGGCTCGAGAGCGCCATGGCGGCGTATCTAGTGCCGGGTTCGAGTCTCTGGGCGGCCTCCAAGAAAGCCACCTTGCCAGCACAAAAGGACAGACTCACAGCACAGCTGGCTGTGAAGTCCTTTACGCTGGGAGCCCAAGCTGTGTCAGCAGCTATCAACATTGCTCTCCTCGCGGCCTCCCTATCCCATCTAACAACGGGAAGGTCTGAGTTGACCAGCGAGGAGGTTGAAGAGGCGTCCAGGATTTCTGGCGCTATTCTTCACCTGACACAGGCGTCGGCGATATGCGCAGGCCGGTCCATGGCCACTTCGGTGGTCATGGAACGTCACCTCTGGCTGTCTATGATGGCCATGAAGGAGACGGACAGAGCCTCGCTGCTGAACGCTCCCCTCTCTAGCGAGGGCCTCTTTGGGGTCGCCGTTAAAGATGCGACGGAGCGATTCGCTAAGCTTGACGAGGAGAGGAAGCACCTAGCTAAACACCTGCCGTTGGCAAGGAAGTCTAGCCAGGCACCAGCTAACCCACCACCCTCTAACGCCCCCAGTAGATCTACAGGGAGGCGACAGGCCAGGCGACAGACGCCGACCACTGACAGCAGGTGAGCGGGCTCGGCCCCCCCAGCGACGGCAGTGGTTGCGACGATTCCGCCGGCGAGGGAGGTCGTCATGAAACCGTCCTGGCAACACCAGAAGGTCAGCCAGAAAAGACGGCGCCAATGACGGGACGAGGGGGAGAGGACGGATGACGGCTCGGCGCTGGACGCGACAGAGCCCACTGTTCCCCCCCACCCTATTGTTCAGGGCATGGAGGGAAATGATTGTTGTGTGAATAAAGAGTTGGCTCCCACTGACATTGTCACAAAAGAGCCCCTTTTCCATGACACGTTGCAAAACGTTCAGAGTACTTCACGCCCCATGATTTTCTCCCACCATCCTGAGTGTAGTTCAACCCACCGAAGGTGCGTAGTTGAACACACACAGGAGAGAAAGGAGAAAAGGGCAGCAAGGCGTAGCCTTAGCTCACTTAATAAAGATCTTACACTACAGACTCCTAGGAGCTCTGTAGTAAAGGTCTCACATAGCAGGCAGCTGTCTCAGTCTAAGTATGACATGAAGACGCAGCCGCTAGCTGGGAATGACGCCTTGCTTCAGGCTAATGCCTCAGCCAGCGCAGTTCAGACCCGTGCGACGTTCACGGAGGGCCGAAATACTAGAGTTACAGGTGTAACCAATGTATTGGCGCCTCCGGTTAATTCAGAACGTAACAATACCCACTACTCTGAGTACAGCTCACCACACCTAGAGTGTGCAGTTGAGCAATCTCATGAGACTAGTGAAAAAGAGGTATTGTGGCGCCACCTTGTGGTACCAGTTAGAGACCACACTTTCCAGACTCTGATGAGTACTGTAGTGGACGGCTCTCATGGCAAGCAGCAGTCTCGGTCAGACAATGGCATGATGACGCAATTGCTATCCGGGGAAGGCGCTCTGTCTCAGGTTAATACCTCAGTCAGTGCAGCTCAAGCCCGTGCTACGTTCACGGAGGGCCGGAATACTAGAGTTACAGACATAACTAACGTATCAAGGCCTCCGATTCTCTCAGAACGTGCTGATGTTTCCTCTCCCTTTCGAGGGGGGCCCGCCTTGGGCTATTCCACCAACCCAGTGCTGGGGAATAGCGGCGGCAAGGGCCATAGAGGAATACAGGTCCTTCCTACTGAATGCACCACAGCTTCGCGCGCGCCCGCTTTCTCTGCATTGCTGGCAGTGGCAGCGAAGCTGTACCCTCTCACGCTGGCTAGAACAGACGTTGCAGAAGGGTTATGCCCTCCAATTCCATCGAACCCCACCCCCGTTCAGGGTAGTGGTGGAGACGGTGATGAAAACGCCAGACAAAGTGGCCGCTCTGATGTCAGAGATTACGGAACTTTTGGCGAAGGAGGCGGTCACAGTAGTTCCCCGGGAGCAAAGGAACAAGGGGCTATATTTGCCTTATTTCCTAGTGCCCAAAAAGACGGGGGGAGTGAGGCCGATTTTGGATTTACGCATTCTCAACGAGAGCATAACCAAATGGCCCTTCCGAATGCTGACGACAAAACGTCTACTGGAATGTGTCCAGAAAGGAGACTTTTGTACAAGCATAGACCTAAAGGACGCGTACTTCCATGTGCCGATACAATCGCGTCACAGGAAGTTTCTGCGGTTCGCCTTTCAAGGGGTGGCGTACGAGTTCACGAGGATGCCATTCGGGTACGCCCTGGCACCTCGAACGTTTTCCAAATGTGTGGAGGCGCCATTGGAACCGTTGCGTCGTCAGGGGATACAGCTATTAGCCTACCTAGATGACCTGCTGGTTCTCGCCCCGTCAGCAGAGCTGGCGTTCACTCACACGACACAGACAGTGATTCATCTCACACGTCTGGGGTTCGCTGTGAATTGGAAAAAGAGCGCGCCCTGGCCCAGTCATCAGATTGTCTACCTGGGGTTACAGCTAGACACTGTAATGATGAGGGCTCGAATTTCGGACCCTCGAAGGGTAGCATTTTTGCTAGCCCTGAGGAAGTGTCGTCCGAATCACACGGTGACGGCGCTGTCGATCATGTCGCTTTTGGGTCTCATGTCGTCAGCCCACTCTGTGGTTCCGCTGGGACTTCTGCACATGCGCAGAATACAGCGATGGTTCGCCCAACTAAGACTAGACCCAGTGCGTCAACGTCATTGGTTGGTGGTGGTTCCTCTCTCGCTAAGAGCAGACCTGGACTATTGGAGGAATCCGAGCGTTCTCACGCACGGAGTCCCGATGGGCAAGGTGTCATCCTACATTCCAGTGTTTACAGATGCCTCTCTGACTGGATGGGGAGGGACATGTCAGACTCAAGCGATAGGAGGTGTGTGGCCTCAATCGAGTCGTCACATAAACCTCTTGGAGTTGGAAACGGTTCGACTGGTTCTGACCCACTTCGCGTCTACCCTTCGGGGTCGCGATGTGCTGGTCTGGTCAGACAACCGGACCACAGTAGCTCACATAAATCGGCAGGGAGGAGTCAGGTCTCCTGTTCTCCACCGGGCGGCAGAGGAATTGTGGCTGTGGGCTCACAAGCACCTTCGCTCGTTGAGAGCAGCACACATTCCGGGCTACTTGAACGTAGGGCAGACCTCATGTCAAGAGGGGGTCCTCGAGACGACGAGTGGTGTCTGCATCCGGACATTGTTCTCCAAATTTGGGAACAGTTCGGGAGAGCCGAGGTGGATCTATTCGCGTCACGCGTGAACGCGCAATGTCCCCTATGGTTCTCCCTGAGGGAACAGGACGAACCACCACTGGGAAGAGACGCATTCGCGCACTACCCGTGGCCGAAAGTTCTTCTGTATGCATTCCCTCCGCTGTCTTGCATTCTCCCACTGCTAGCCAGGGTGAGATCAGGAGGGCTGTCGATAATATTGATAGCCCCCGATCGACCAGGGGCTCCGTGGTTTGCGGAGATGAGTCAGATGTTGATTGCGCCACCTTGGCCAATTCCACATCGACGGGACGCGTTGACCCAGGCGGGAGGCTCGATAGGGCAGTTGCCCATAATCGGCCAACCACTGAAGGCTTGGTTCCTGAATGGGACAGGTTGAGGCGCCGTGGGTTATCTGATGCAGTGATCAGAACCATACAGGGTGCACGAGCCGGTTCCACTTCTAGGATGTATACCAGCAGATGGAACGTTTTTTCACGATGGTGTGACACACAAGGTGTGGACCCCATGAACTGTCAGGTTGAGAGTGTGCTCTCTTTTCTGCAGTTTATGTTTGATAAGCAGAAATCGCCCGCCACCATTAGAGTGTTTGCAGCGGCGATTTCAGCTGGTCATGAGGGTTTTGGCGGAACGAACGTGTTCAGCCACCCTCTAGTGAAACGTTTCTTATTGGGAACGCGGCGGCTTAGGCCAATGCCTAGAGCCACGCTGCCCCAGTGGGATTTGGCTTTGGTACTCGAAGCGCTATGTAAGTCGCCGTTCGAGCCATTGAATCAAATACCCCTCAAGATGCTGTCTATGAAGACGGCACTGTTGCTCGCTTTGACTACCGCTAAGCGTGTCAGTGATTTGTGTGCTCTGTCGACGAGACCCGACTGCCTTGCCATTAATGGCGATCTGAGCAGAGCGGTGTTACGTCCTAACCCGGCGTTTGTGCCGAAGGTTGTTAGCAGTGCATATAGATCACAGACCGTGGAGTTGTGGGCTTTTTCTCCCCCTCCTCATAAGGAGAGGAGTGAGGAAAAGCTTCATTGTCTGTGCCCAGTGCGCGCTTTGGCGTGTTACGTTGAGCGCACAGCAGCGATTAGGTCATCGCCTCAGCTGTTTGTGTGTCACGGTGCGGCTGCATTAGGTAGACCACTTTCAAAACAGCGATTGTCTCATTGGCTTTGTGAAGGCATTGAGACAGCTTACGAGGCAGCGGGGCGACAATTGCCTCAGGGTATCAGAGCTCACTCCACTCGTGGAGTAGCAGCTTCTACTGCCCTTTTCAGAGGAACAGGGGAAGAGGATATTTGTAGAGCAGTGTCATGGTCTACACCGTCTCCATGTATCAGTTTCTATCTCTTAGATATGTCTTCTAACTCTTTGGCTCGATCTGTACTCAGCGTGGCTGAAGGGAGATCTTGAGCAAGAAAGAGAGGAAAGCAGGACTGTGGACACAGGTTTCCATCAGGTCCGCTTTGGTTAAGAAGACGTGTTTTTGATAGATATGTTTTCTAACTCTTTGGCTCGGTCTGTACTCAGCATAGCTGAAGGGAGACCTTGAGCCAGGAAGAGAGGAAAAAGCAGGACTATGGACACAGGTTTCCATCAGGTCCGCTTTGGTTAGGAAGACATGTTTTTTGATAGATAGGCTTTCTATCTTTTTGGTTCGATTTGTACTCAGCATAGCTGAAGGGGAATCTTGAGCTAGAAAGAGAGGAAAAAGCAGGACGATGGACACAGGTTTCCATCAGGTCCGCTTTGGATAGGAAAGCATATCTTGTGGCATGACTCCTGACTGACAGGTTCAGTACAGTAGAGGCATGTATTGATTTGACAGAATGTGAGGTCATCTATCTGCTTGTTCAGTTTAGTATGACCCATGTTTTGTTCCTGCCCACTAATCTCTGGGATTCCATTGAGTGAGTGAGGCGGTCTACCGTGTACACAATGTAAGAGTGACACTTGGTGTCATTCCATTAAGTGGTCGGTAGTGTTGTCACAGGATATTGAGGCACATCTATCTGCTAGTACAGATTAGTATGGCTTCTATTCTGGTGATCTGCCCACTAGTCATTGGCATTGCCATTGAACTAGGTGGGGCGGGTCTTTAACCGATGACGCGGTATATTGTGACGCCCGTAGGGGTTTTTAGTTGCAGTACTGCGGGAATTGGTTGCAGCCATTGCTAGGCCTGACCTTTTCATTTTTTAATGGGACGTGTTAGGCTCGGGCAGGGAGTACATTTTGGAGCGCTACGCTCCGCCTTAAACCACTAGGAGCAGAGCTCCCCTATGGGGCGGAGCTCCACGATTTAGATTAGTTACCGGAGTGTAACTCCAGTTCTATGAGTGGAGCGGAGCCCCATAGGACTTAAGGCCCTGCCGACCCTCTCTAGTCTCGCTGAAGATAAATATCTCGGGAGGCTGATTGAGGGGAGGCATCCCCTCTTATAGGGACACCTGTGCTCCTATTGGCTGCAGGTGTGTGCATAATTTTGTCTCAGGCTGTTGCTGCCTTAGGGCAGAGGGTAAACCACTAGGAGCAGAGCTCCCCTATGGGGCTCCGCTCCACTCATAGAACTGGAGTTACACTCCGGTAACTAATCGTTACAGGGGGCCTCCTAGAGGTGGGCGGAGCAGGGTGCCTTGGTGTGGAAGGAGTATAAAACAGTATGTATGTGTTTTGGGCGCCAGAGCTCTCCATGAATAAAGATACAGATAATCCTTGTGGGTTGTGGACCTTGAATCATTGATGATTAAAACCAGAGCCTTACAACCTCTGGTAATGATTCAAGCTTAGGTTGAATTAGAGATAGAAATTCTCGTAACATTAGTGTGATAATCTGGTTATATAAATTGATTAGATGTCCAGAGGTGAATAGAGAATCAACTCCAAAGGGTCCTGGTGTTGATTCACAAAGAAAACCTTGGAGAGAGGGGACCATTTGGGACCACTTGCTATGATGTCAGCGACTGCTTATTGGGTGGGGGAACCAGCCAATTGTTACTGACTATTATCTGGTATTTGACTTTGATGGACAGAACCTTTAATTTATGTTAAATGAAGCTTAAGGGCATTGCATGATGTTGTTTCTCTGTTTATTATTATGACATATGATCATTCACAGGCTGGCTTTAGTAATTCCATACTTAAGATTTAGCTAGTTTGTGGATATTAACTAAAGAAAGAATTGCAAATGTTGCTTTTATTGTTCATATATGTGTAGATGTGTATCTTCAGTTTATCCAAGGACAATATTATTTTCACAGGCTGGCAGGATGTATCTGTTAGGCCTACTGCTGCTAGGTAGCTCTCTCTCTGCTCTCTCCCTCCCCTCTGTCTGTCCTTGATTGCAGGAGTGAAGTCTGGTGTGCGGGAGTCAGGGTTCCAGCTGCAGCTCATTCACCATAATCACCTCAGCCTTTAAGACCCGGTCAAACTTACCACTCATCGTCAGATCATAGTCAAGACAACCATGTTAGTCTCGCTGCCGACTCAACCTGTTTATTTTTTGCTCTTTGTGTTTTTGGTCTGTTCTATTTACTTTTTCTCCTGTGCCACAGATATTAGGAACCTGACTCCTGCCTCCGCTTCACTCCTGCCACCACCATCCTGCTCTCCACTACCGGACCTCTCTTTTGGACACACCACGGACACTAGGCCATTACGGTACCACACCTGCCCTGACCTGGATCTGTTACCCTCCCTGTAACCTGGACTTGCTCTTCCCCTATTATTGGAAACCTGGACTATTGAACATTGTAAATAAACCTGTTAAACCTTCTCTGGCTTGGTGTACTTGTCTGCATTTGGGTTCTATCCAGTTAAATCATAACAGTATGATCTGACCAACATGAACCCAGCAGACAGTAGCTCGGATACCACCCCAGAGTGCACTCAAATTTGGACTGCCATAGCCAATCAGGGCATTTTACTTGGCCAACATGATACCCTGTTTAAGACGATTGCTGAGGACAGTCAGGTGCTGCTTAATCAGGTTCAATTACTCACCAATCAAGTGTCTGCCCTTACTACCCCTTCAGGCCTTCCCTACGGAGGGAAACATTCAATTCCATATTATCGACTGCCCACAGACCCCCCTGGTCCTTGGTATCCCCTGGCTCATAAGACACAATCCACACATTGATTGGGTGACAGGTAGAATTGTTTCATGGAGCACATTTTGTCATGTGAATTGTTTGTGTTCTGCTCAGACTCCTGCCAGTACTGTGCCTCAACCTCCACTGGAGTCCATTGATCTTTCTGCTGTTCCTGACGTGTATCATGACCTGGCATCCGTTTTCTGCAAACACAGAGCTACTTCTCTTCCTCCTCACCGGCCTTACGACTGCGCCATTGACCTCCAGCCAGGAGCCCCGCTCCCCCAGCAGTCGCCTGTACAATCTCTCCCGGCCGGAGACGGAGGCTATGGAGAACTACATTCGGGACTCCTTGGCGGCAGGTATTATGCGTCCTTCCTCGTCACCTGTAGGAGCGGGATTCTATTTTTGTTGCTAAGAAGGATAAGACCCTCAGACCCTGTATTGATTACCGTGGACTTAACAACATCACCATTAAGAACAAGTATTCTCTGCCTTTGATTAATTCTGCTTTTCCCCTCCTTCATGGTGCTACCATCTTTACGAAACTGGATCTACGAAATGCGTATCACCTGGTGCGCATTCGTAAAGGTGATGAATGGAAGACTGCCTTCAACACACCCTTGGGACATTTTGAGTATCTGGTTATGCCTTTTGGGTTGTCCAATGCCCCTGCTGTTTTTCAGGCACTAGTCAATGATGTCCTTCGGGACATGTTGAATCGGTTTGTTTTTGTCTATCTGGATGATATCTTGATTTTCTCAGAGTCCTCCCAGGAACATGAACTGCATGTGCGCCAGGTGTTGCAAAGGTTGTTGGAGAACAAACTGTTTGTGAAGATGGAGAAATGTGAATTTCATGTGTCTGAGACCTCTTTTTTGGGTTACATCATAGCTCAGGGGAGTTGCGGATGGACCCAGCTAAGATCTCTGCTGTCACGGACTGGCCAGCCCCCTCTACCCGCAAACAACTTCAACGATTCCTGGGGTTTGCGAACTTCTATAGGAGGTTCATCAAGGACTACAGCCGCATTGCGGCGCCACTCACCGCTCTCACCTCCATCTCACGACCGTTCGCTTGGAATGAAGGGGCCGAATCAGCGTTCGAAGAACTGAAACATCGCTTCGCCTCGGCTCCCATTCTGATGCAGCCGGACCCCGACCGCCAGTTTGTCGTGGAGGTGGATGCATCCGACACTGGGGTAGGTGCGGTGTTGTCACAACGTTCTCCTGAAGATAACAAACTGCATCCCTGTGCTTTTCTCTCAAGGAAACTTTCTCAGGCAGAGAGGAATTATGATGTTGGCAATCGTGAACTGCTCGCCGTTAAGCTGGCTCTCGAGGAGTGGCGACATTGGTTGGAGGGGGCGGAACAACCCTTCATCGTTTGGACGGATCATAAGAATCTGGCTTACCTCCAGTCAGCGAAGCAGCTCAACCCCCGTCAAGCCAGGTGGGCACTATTTTTTGGGAGATTCAATTTTTCTCTGTCTTACCGTCCTGGGTCACGCAACGTCAAGCCTGACGCTCTGTCTCGTGTTCATTCGGCTGTTGAGACTGGTAGTAACCCTGAACCCATTTTGCCTCCTACCTGCAGTATTGCGGTCATCACATGTGACATCGAGGGGATTGTTAGACAGGCTCAACATCATCAAGCTGACCCTGGGAGGGGCCCTCCTAACCGGATGTTTGTCCCTGAGTCTGCTCGCTCCCAGGTACTTCAGTGGGCTCCCTCGTCTCCCCTTACCTGTCACCCTGGAGTTTCGCGGACCCTTGACTTTGTGCGACGGAAGTTCTGGTGGGCCACGATGGAGGCGGACACTCGAGCCTTCATTGCTGCTTGTACGGTATGTGCACGAAGTAAGAACTCCACCCAGGCCAGCGCTGGTCATCTACGACCTCTACCTATACCCAGCCGGCCCTGGTCACATATCGCTATGGATTTTGTCACTGGACTTCCCCCTCGTCTGGAAAGACTGTCATTCTTACGGTGATTGATCGTTTTTTCTAAGTTCGCTCATTTTTTGGCCCTACCTAAACTGCCCACTGCCAGAGAGACGGCTGATATTTTGGTTGAACATGTGTTCCGCTCTCATGGTCTACCCACGGATATTGTCTCTGACAGGGGTCCCCAGTTTGTCTCCCAGGTGTGGAAAGCTTTCTGTAAAGCTTTGGGCATTACATCCAGCCTATCCTCTGGATATCACCCCCAGACCAACGGGCAAGCCGAGAGAGCGAACCAGGAGATGGAGACCGCTCTTCGCTGTGTCACAGGGTCTAACCCTGGGTCATGGAGCTCCATGCTCTCCTGGGTGGAATATGCTCATAACACCTTGACTAACGCTTCCTCTGGTTTGTCTCCTTTTCTGTGTGCTCTGGGTTATCAACCTCCCCTGTTCCCTTCTCAAGAGAGGGAACTGGCGGTACCCTCGGTGCAGTCCCACATGCGCCGCTGCTTCAAGGTCTGGAGGAAGGCCAGGGTAGCTCTGTCCCGAGCTTCGGCGTATATGCAGAGGCAAGCCAACCGTCACCGGTCCCAGGCTCCCGGTTACTCTCCTGGTCAAGAGGTATGGCTGAAGTCACGGGACCTTCCATTGAAGGTGGAGTCTAAGAAGATGGCGCCTCGTTTTATAGGACCGTTCAAGATACTGTCTATTGTTAACCCCTGCGCGGTTAAGCTACAGCTTCCTGCCTCCCTACGGGTTCATTCCACCTTTCATGTTTCCCAGATTAAGCCTGTGTCGGTTAGCCCTCTGTGCCCGCCCCTCTCGTCCCCCTCCTCCGCCCAGGATCGTGGGTGGGGGTCCGGTCTACACTGTCCGGCGACTTCTGGATGTTCGCCGCCGGGGTCGTGGTTTCCAGTACCTGGTGGATTGGGAGGGTTATGGTCCTGAGGAACGTTCCTGGGTGCCCAGGAGCTTCATTGTGGATCCTGCTCTGGTCCGAGAGTTTCATAGGTTACATCCCGATAAACCCCGTCGGCCGCCAGGTGGCGTCCGTAGAGGGGGGGTACTGTTAGGCCTACTGCTGCTAGGTAGCTCTCTCTCTGCTCTCTCCCTCCCCTCTGTCTGTCCTTGATTGCAGGAGTGAAGTCTGGTGTGCGGGAGTCAGGGTTCCAGCTGCAGCTCATTCACCATAATCACCTCAGCCTTTAAGACCCGGTCAAACTTACCACTCATCGTCAGATCATAGTCAAGACAACCATGTTAGTCTCGCTGCCGACTCAACCTGTTTATTTTTTGCTCTTTGTGTTTTTGGTCTGTTCTATTTACATTTTCTCCTGTGCCACAGATATTAGGAACCTGACTCCTGCCTCCGCTTCACTCCTGCCACCACCATCCTGCTCTCCACTACCGGACCTCTCTTTTGGACACACCACGGACACTAGGCCATTACGGTACCACACCTGCCCTGACCTGGATCTGTTACCCTCCCTGTAACCTGGACTTGCTCTTCCCCTATTATTGGAAACCTGGACTATTGAACATTGTAAATAAACCTGTTAAACCTTCTCTGGCTTGGTGTACTTGTCTGCATTTGGGTTCTATCCAGTTAAATCATAACAGTATCTGTGTATATATTAAATCAACTGAAACAAAATAAACTGAAATATTCTGAAAACCTAAATTGCCCAAACATGGCCAGGTGGAGAGCTTCCACCCCAAGTCCAGCTCCCTAATCCTAACAGCCAGAGTAACATAGAACACCATCGAGCAGTAATACCCGACAACTATGATGGATCTCTTATCTCCCATCTACTCCGTGGGTAATCCTACGATGGTGGTTTTCAGTCATGTAATAGTCAGAGGGTCTCCTGACCAATTGGTGTCTGCAGGCGCGCGGCCAGGGCTAGGGAGATGCGTCGTAGCGCCCCCTGGTGCTGGGGGAACTCCTGCTGGACGCGGTGCAGGATGGTGGCCACAGTGTGCAGACGCTCCTCCTGCCGCTGCAACGCAGGCTCCAAGGCTTCGCCGGTGGACAGGGCGCTGTAGCGCCCCTCACGCACCGCTTGGAGCTGCTTGGCCCGGCCCTGGAGGGAGACCAGACGGGCCAGGTTCTAGAGGGAGGGAGAGAGAGGAGAGATGAAGGAGACGGGAGAGCGGGGGAGGGAGGAGAGAGAGAGAGAGAAAGGGAGGATAGAGAGAGAGAAAGAACCAGACCGAGGAAGGAAAAGAAGGATGGATAAGGGATTTAAAAAGACAAGACATGAGATGAAAAGAGATATTCAAATAGCTATGCACAGTGAAAACCACTTCTCAACTATGGATACCAATAAATTGGGCAGGAATAATGTTGAGTGAATGGGTCTACATCACATACCCTCTCCTTGGTGTCCTGCAGACAGTGGAAGTCTGAGGTGAGGACAGTTCTGGCGCTGTGGAGCTCTCCCAGCTGCAGCTGTTTGTCCCTCAGACTGCCGCTCAGACTGGCCTGGCCCTGCTGCAGCTCCCTGAGTACCCCATCACACTCCTCCGCTTGCTGTTAGGGTGGGGAGACACACACAACATAGACACACATATTAAGCATATACGTACTGTACATACGCGCACCCACCAACACACCAACCGACCCACCCACTTCTCACCGACTCACCCACCCACCGACCCACCCACTTCCATACAGCCACACCCCCCCACCTTCTGTGTGTCCAGTATGTTCCGGCGCAGGCCCTGCAGGATGCCGTGGAAGTCGGTGTGTGTGGGCTGCTTGCGGTTGGTGCGTGCCTGAGCCTCACTGCGCATCACGATAGTCTCCCTACGAGCCACCACTCCCTCCATCTCCCTCAGTAGGCGCTCCTGCTGCTTCATCAGCTGACTGTAGCGCACCTGTAGGGACACACTCACATTGATACTTGATTCTTGCCTCCAGTACAGGACATTGATTCATTACCCAGTAAAAGCATTGGAGGGGGTGAAACAGGTGTATGAGTGTGTGAGGTGTCCTGCCTATTCCATCTATTCCACATTTAGTGCGCGAAGGAATCGAATCAAACTTTATTTGTATAGGCAGCAACACAATGTTGTAGTGTGCTATATGGGGACATAGTGTATCAGTCTGCAGTAGGAGGGACTAAGTAGTGCACTATGTGAAAAATGGTGTGATGTGAGATTTGCTCTTGGTTTCTCCAGTGTGTGAGATGTTACCTCCATGCGGTGGATCTCAGCCCTCATGGTGCGGACGTCTCCCTGGCCCACCTCAGAGTCCACAGCCGACCTGGTCTCTCTCACTAGCTGGCTCTTCTTCTCCCACAGCATGATCTGACGCCTGAAACCCACACACACGCATGCACACACACAAATAAACATGGGTGAAATAAACAAACACACACACACATAACACAAACATGTGAGGCACACACAAACGTACACTCGAATGAGGTACAAGATACAGACAGACAGATAGACAGAGGCTCATGTTTCTAAACCGACTACTTGCTACTGTTTGACTCACTCTGACTCCACCAGACTGTTGAACAGCCTGTCCTTCTCCTCCTGGATCCTCTCTAGCTTCATCTGCATCTCAATGGAGTCTCTCTCTGCCTCCTACACACACAACATTACAGAAATACACTGTTATACATGAAGTACAATGGTGTGGAGGCATTTCTATATCTATATCATATTTAAGTCTATATACAGTATGTCTAGCATTCTGCCCTTCAATTTGGTCAAAAGTCTTTGATCTGTTGTAATGGCCAGGTATTATCTGATTAATGTGGTATTTAGTTTCCAGACACAAGAACAAGCCTGTTGATCAGAATATATTATGGAGTATCAGAAATTACTGTCTGTCTAGACAGGAAAATACTTTTGTAGTTTAAATAATTACTTGTTAGTATACTAGGCAGTGGTTTAGGACTGAAACAGACATATTAGTATTTGTATGTGTACGTATTTGACTGAGGGACTGATTAACACCAGAAACACCCCCCACCATGAACACCCTCTACCATGAACACCCCCCCACCCCCTCCCCAGTCTCACCTTGAGTCTGTGCAGGAAGTCAGTCTCCATGAGGACGTTGCCCTGCTCCAGGGCCTGGCGGAGATGCCTGTTCTCACTCAGCAGGGAGTTGAGCTTCAACATGTCCGCCATCAGCTCCTTCATGTGTCTCTCCAGCTCGGCCTGCTCACGCTGCTCCTGTTGTATCTCAGCTGGACGGGAGGCAGCGGAGAGGTGGGGAGACCAAGGGTTAGGGTGTGTGTGTTGGGGACGGGAGAGTCTGTGTTAGGGTAGGGTCACAAAGACCCACTATAGATTTACTCTCTATGACCAAGACTGCACATCTTCCACCCCTGAACCATATGTCTGCCTGAACCTAACAAAAATCCAAAGGTCACTTTATGCACAACTCAGATCCGGCACCCTCCCTCTAGACACTAGTAGATTTAACAGAGTGCCTGAAGAGGAGAGAATTTGCCTTCTGTGTGATCTTGGGGAAATCGCAAACGAAATCCATTTTGTGTTTTATTGTGCTGTGTATGACGATCTGAGACATTTATTTTTATTTTTAAAATGACTTAGAAAGTATTCTGGTTACAGGACGAGCAGAGGCTTGCATTTCTGTTTCAGACAGGGTGTGTTTGAGATTGCTCAGTTCGTTCACAATGCCTGGAGGAGAAGGAGAAATGTACTGTTTGTGTAGTGTGGCTAGATGGTAGCTGTCCTTGCCATGATTATTTTATGCGCATAATTTGTAAAATGTTATTTTATTCTGTAGTGTCTTGTAAGCCCATGTGGGCTGGGCACCGGTAGGTGTATGACACTTAAATAAATCATATCTATCTCTATATCCACTGAGTGTGTGTTGTAGTCATGGTGCGGATGGAGAGTTGTGTCTGTAGTGTGAGCAGCGCGGTGCTCTGGGCCGTTTCTCCTGGGTCAGTGTGTGTTTACATACTCTCGGTGCGGACTTTCCTCTGCTGTAGGATGGTGAATTGGGTCTGCAGTGTGAGCAGGGCGGCGCTCCGGGCCTGTTTCTCTTGGGTCAGTCTCACTAGTTCCCCCTGCTGCCGCAGCCAGAGCTGCTGTTGCTCCTTGATCTCTCCTCCCACCCCCTCCAGCTGTTTGGTCAGAGTACTGGCCCGGATCTCCAACGGGCCCAGGTCCTCGTGCTGTTGACGTAAGTAGGGATGTGATCAAGACAACATAGAAAATCAGGAACCTTTTGAAACGTTTCAAATCGATACTAGCTCCAGTCTTATTGTAGAGGATGGTGCTCTCATAGACATAGAATATCATTCTAGTTCTGTAGGTGGTATCTATTTTAGATTCAGTACCTTTAGTCCTCTATTCTTAGACAGAACTTACACTGGTCAGTGCTCGGTTGTAAGTTAACTCTCACCCCAGTGCTGGCGATGAGCTGCTCGATCTTCTTGTTGTAAACGTTGATGGTGGCCTGCTTGCGCTCGATGACGGTGACATGCTTGGTGATCCTGGCCTCGCTGGCGCTGAGCAGTTGGTTGCGGCGGCTCATCTCCGTCTCCAGCGAGGCGAGGGTGCGAGCCAGACCCTCCAGACGCAGGGTGACGTTCCTTCTCTCCAGCGTCACCGCTGCCATTTCGTTCTCTAGGCAGGACAGCTGGGCCTCCTGGTATGGTGAAGAGAGAGGGAGAGACACTCACACACAGAGGAGATACATTGCACTAACAAAGTTTCATATGTAGCATTGTGGTTGGTGTGGTTATCAATTTACCCTTTTCTTTTTTTTGTCTACACAGGTTATTGAAAAACTAGCTCAAGTTATACCAATGTTCATCTTAAATAACAACCAGATTAAACTCCTTCTGTGCTGTAATTCTACAAAGTCTCCCATTCCTAACACATCTCCACAATAAAATTGTTTTTGTAATGGTATGAATTACTTGAAAACTCCCGAAATAAACTTGATGGAAAAAAAGTTAAGTGAGCCCCAAATACGGCGATCAACGCTCACCTTCTCCCTCTTGTGGGCGGCCATCTTGTCGGTGAGGCGTCGGGAGTACTTGGTGGCCTTGTCGTGGGTGAGATGCTCCTGCATCTTGGACATGATGCGGTCCTCCAGCTCGATGCGCCGCACCCACTCCTTCTCCGTCTGCTTCCTCAGGGAGGACACCTCCATCTGGCGCACCCCACACTCCTGGAGAGGGGGAGGAGAGAGGGGAGGGGGGAGATGGGAGGGAGCGGGACAGGACAGGGATTAGAAGTGTTTCATCGTACTATCATCCACTTACATGAGTCATGACAACAACAATACAACATTCCAGTCACTTCATATTGAGCGGATAATGCATTCAGAGGAGCCTGCATAGGGAAAGAACAGAAGATACACCAAGAACAAACTTGAGAAAAAAATAAAAGAAACAAACCACAATGGAAGCAAGTCTTTTGACTTCATTGTTTTAATCATCAATGATTCATTTCAATGTAGGTATTGTTTATTCCACTTGGCTAAAGCAACCTATTCAAATGTGTAAAATAAAACCAATTCATTAATTAACTCACTGTGTTGACGCGTTGCAGTGTCTGCTCGGTCTCCTGCAGTATCCTCATGTAGATGCTGTACTGGGCCTTCAGCGCCTCCTGCTGGCTGTGGCTCTGGGAGATCAGCTTCTTGGAGGTGGCGCTGTCCAGCTGGGTCCTGTTCAGTAGTACTGTCAGCAGCTCATTACGCTCCTCCTCCCGTGTGATGGACTTCTTGAAGCCCTCGATCTCGGTGTCTAAAGAGCGGACCTGGTGGGTGGCCGTGCTGGACGGAGGGAGAGAGGGAGGGAGGAGGGAGGGAGGGAGGGAGGGAGGGAGGGAGGGAGGGAGGGGAGGGGAGATTGATAGACGTGTACATGGTGGCATCCCACAGGTGTACAGCATGTCAAGTCTCAAGGAGAAAGTTTGACCAGAGCAGACCAGCAGCACTGATGCACAGCAAATACAAATTGTATTGTAAATAGACATTGGACACTGGCCAATGGACATCTAGCCAAAAGTAGTGCATTATAGATGGAATATGGTTGCCATTTCAAGTCTATCCAGTGTGTATTCTCTGCCACCGTAGAGCGTCTAGCATGGCAGTGTAGGCCTCGTCTCGTCATGCCCACCAGGCTGCTGTTCTACACTGTGTGGTGAGGTGTGTGTGTGTCACAGGCGGCTGGTGGCATCTTAATTGGGGAGGACGGGCTCATAGTAATGGCTGGAACGGTATAAATGGAATGGTAACCAACACATCAAACACATGGTTCCCATGTGTTTGATACCATTCCATTCACTCCATTCCAGCCATTAATATGAGCTGTCCTCCCCTCAGCAGCCTCCTGTGGTGTGTCGACTCTACACAGTGCTAGGAGTTGAAGTGTCCTCACCGTAGAGCGTCCAGCATGGCGGTGTAGGCGTCGTCTCGTCTCCTCATGCCCACCAGGCTGCTGTTCCACTGCTGCAGCAGTTGCTTCCTCTCCATCACCAAAGAGTCCATCTCCATCTGGGCCTGCATCGAGAGACACACAGGCAAAATTCACACCATTCACCACCATTCCCCATTCCTTCTGTGTGTACAGCTTTTGACTCAGCCTAAGCAGTAACACATTTAGGATTAAAAAATTAGTTGAATCAGGTGTGCTCCTGCTTGGCTGGAGCAAAAGCCTGCACCCACCCTGGAGTGGACAGTAGTGTACCTCAGAGAGGGCCTCCTTGGCTGCCTGGGTCTCCTCAGACTGGGCGATGGTCTGGACTTCATACAGAGCTATCTGCTCCGTCAGCCGTTCCATGTGTTTGGTCAACCGCTCCACATACAAGTCCTGAGATAAGGGGGGGAGGTAGAGATAGATAGGGGGGTAGGAGGGGTAGAGAGAGAGAGGGGTGGAGAGAGAGAGAGAGAGAGGGGGTTAGAGAGAGAGAGAGAGAGAGAGAGAGAGGGGGTAGGGGGGGTAGAGCGAGAGGGATGGTAGAGAGAAAGAGAGAGAGGGAGGTAGGGAGAGAGAGGGGTGGTAGCGAGAGAGAGAGAGGGGGGTAGGAGGGGTAGAGAGAGAGAGGGGTGGAAGAGAGAAAGAGAGGGGGGGTAGGGGGGGTAGAGCGAGAGGGATGGTAGAGAGAAAGAGAGAGAGGGGGTTAGAAAGAGAGAGAGGGTCATATTAGCAATCACCTGTAATACACTGCCGGAGAAGACACAGCCAAAGAAATAAGAATAATTCGAAATTCTATTTCTAGACCCTTAGCAACTGGTCCAGGTCCAGTTTTGCGATTTGGCTCAGAACGGTTAACATTAGATATAACATGCCATTCGGCTGATTTTGAATCAGTTGTAAAAGAAGGAAGGCGTGTGTCCTGACCTGTTTGTGTTTCTGCTCCTCTGCCTGGGTCTTCTCGGAGTGGGCCTTGCGCGAGGCGTTTTTCATGGCTGTGATGTCAGAGCGCAGGTCGGCGTTAACCTCCTGGATGTAGAACAGACGCAGTGCCAGGTTCTCTACCTCACTCTGCAGCTGGGACACTGAGGGAGGAGGTGATAGAAGTAGTTAGGGACAGGAGTTTTTCCTGACTATGTCACCTGACCAGGAAAACCTTTAGGTCAGGGGTGTCAAACGTCCGGCCCGCGGGCCGGATCAGGCCTGCAAACGGGTTTAATCCGGCCCGCGAGATGATTTTGTAAAGTATAAAAATGAGCTGCAATTTCAATAACATAAACTGCTGTTCCAATTGTGTCCACTGGATGGCGCAATAGCAATTGTGTTAAGCAAGCAAACTGTTTATACCGGGGCAGAGCAAATAGGTCAAGCAAGTCAAGTGCAGCCAGTCCGGATGAGCTACTTTGTTTTGCCCGCGATATTTATTACGGCTTCTACTTTTAACATTATGTGCTTTGGCACCTTCATTGCCCCAATATGTCTCTGTCAAAAAAGAGAAAAGTGGACGCAGAGTGCAGAGTGTTCCAAGAAAAATTGTCATCCTTCTATTTATTCACGGAATTGAATGAAAAAGCTGTATGTTTGGTGTGTTCACAGCATGTTGCAGTGCTGAAAGAATATAACCTTCGACGCCACTATGTGAGTCTTCATGCCGACAAATATGGCAACTTTCAAGGACAGCGGAGAAGAGGTGAATGAACTGTTGGTGGGTCTGAAGAAACAGCAGTCTGTGTTTACTCACAGCCGAGACATCAGTGACGCTGCAGTGAAAGCTAGCTACCTCATTGCTAATGAAATCGCAGTGGCTTCAAAACCATTTAGTGAGGGTGATTTGTAAAAACATGCATGATGAAGGCAGCAGAGATTGTGTGCCCTGAAAAGCACCAGGCTTTTGCAAATATCAGCCTGACAAGAAACACAGTTGCAGACAGGATTTCCGATCTTTCAGTGGATTTGGACAGCCAGTTGAAGCAAAAAGTAAAATCATTTATTGCGTTTTCGGTTGCAATTGATGAAAGCACGGACATTACAGATGTTGCACAACTGGCCATTTTCATCCGCGGAGTTGATGACACATTGACCGAGGAGTTCGTGGAGTTGGTGCCGATGACAGATACAACGACAGCAGCTGATATTTTCACTGCACTCGTCGGCGCGCTGGACAGGGTCGGAGTGGACTGGTCCCGCGCTGTCAGCCTGGCTACAGATGGTGCGCCCTCAATGATCGGGAAAAAAGCAGGCGTTGTGACACAGTTCAGAGAGAAAGTGCAATCTGCAAATGGAGGACGTGATTTTTGGACTTTTCACTGTATTTTGCACCAGGAGGCTTTGTGTTGCAAGTCATTAAAGATGGATAACGTCATGAAGGTGGTCATCCAAACTGTTAATTTCATCCGATGCAGAAGCCTGAATCACCGTCAGTTTGACAGCCTTCTCAGAGAGAAAGACCACATCTATGGCCTTGCCATACCACACTGAGGTAAGATGGTTAAGCCGAGGTGCTGTGCTGAGGCGTTTCTTTGATTTACGAGAAGAAATTGAACAGTTCATGGAAGAAAAGGGCAAACCAGTGTTAGAATTTCATTCCGCAGAATGGATGCAGGACCTTGCATTTATGGTGGATGTTACAGAGCACCTGAATAACTTGAACAAACAGCTGCAAGGGTGCAACAAAGTTGCCACGCAGTATTATGACAGCATACGTTCTTTCAAGTTGAAGCTGTCATTGTGGGAGACGCAACTCGCCGGTGGTGATGCAGCTCACTTCCCCTGTCTGAAAAATGTGTGCGCGACCCAACATGTGGCAGACATGAAGCGGTTCAAATATAAAATAACGGGACTGTTAAGGGAGTTTGAGCAACGCTTTCAGATTTTTGGTGAACTGGAGAAAGACTTCAACGTTTTTTGTTCGCCATTCACCGTGAATCCCTCTGATCTGCCCGTGAGCATCCAACTTGAAATAATATACTTGCAGTGTGACTCGGATTTGAAGGGCAAATTTGCCGCAGCTGGCTTGGACACATTTTATCAGAATCTCTTGCCAGGTTACCCCAACTTGACAGCCCTCGCTGCAAAACTGTTGTGCATGTTTGGAACCACATATCTTTGTGAGCAAGTTCTCTGTAATGAGCATAAATAAAACAAAGCTGCGCTCAAGGCTCACGCACAAGCACTTGAATCACATCCTGAAGTTGGCTGCCACTCAGGATGTGACGCCTGATATTGATGCGCTGGTGAAAGCTAAAAGATGCCAGGTATCAGGAGTCAAATAAACTATGCAACCCCACTTAAAGTGCTGCATGAGACACCCTGATATAGTTCTGTGATCTGTGATATACTTCTGTGAATCACTGAGGCATTGTGTGTTTGTGTGTTGTTTGTCCTCAGAATTTCAAATAACTTGAGGTGTTTTATGATTAATAGTGATGTTGTGCTTTTGGACACACTGTCCTCAGGCTCCAGCTTTATGTTTATATGTTTTTATGTTGATGTGCTATTGTTTTTAATTTATTTTATTTTATTTGTATATTTAACCTATTCTTGACTCTGTGGTTCTTGCACTTGTTTGGGGAACAGGATTTCATTATTTTTATCTACATTTCTGCCTGAGAAATGACACCCTGATATAGTTCTGTGATCTGTGAAACAGTTCTGTTAATCACTGAGGCATTGTGTGTTTGTGTGTTCTTTTTCTTTAGAATTTTCAAATAAACTTGACGTGTTTTATGATTAATAGTGATGTTGTGC
Source organism: Coregonus clupeaformis (assembly GCF_020615455.1). Taxonomy (NCBI): domain Eukaryota; kingdom Metazoa; phylum Chordata; class Actinopteri; order Salmoniformes; family Salmonidae; genus Coregonus; species Coregonus clupeaformis. The sequence goes on along the minus strand of NW_025533521.1, from coordinate 813,381 downwards.
TTGTACTATTTTGGACACACTGTCCTCAGGCTCCAGCTTTATGTTTTATGTTGATAGTATTAAAACAAAGAAAACAATCTGAAGTTGTTGTTTTTAAGTTATATATACCATGATTTTACCGGTCCGGCCCACTTGGGAATAGATTTTCCTCCATGTGGCCCCTGAGCTAAAATGAGTTTGACACCCCTGCTTTAGGTGATAGTTATGGGCTATTATAACTAGGCTAGGGCCCTGATTTTTTCCTTGATTAGGTTAAGAAAAACTCCTGGCCCAAGCCATAGTACAGATATAGGATCTTAATTTGACCTATATTGTCACAGCAAAAGAATCCTGCAGCAACAGGATTTTAACGTTTAGTCCATAACGTTGCTTGATCGGTGGTTAAGCTATTAGCTGGCCAAAAGTAGGCTACTTGAAAAGTGCAATACTGTTGGTGTTAGTGTAGGTTTTCAGTGAATTTATGTAAATCACAAAGCTCATCTGCATTTCCTGTGGTGCACGAAAATTCTCAGCAACAAAAGAGTGATCAAATTAAGATCCTACATCTGTAACACAGGGACAACAGCCTATATTCACAGAAACTTGTGCTTATGACTGTTGATGATTCAATGTGTCTATGTTTCTTGAACAGTTGGATAGTATCTATACAATCCTAGTATATCTGTCCCTATCAAGTCAGTGAGTGCTATCACCACAGAATTTAAAAGAAGGCATACTAACTGTATATCTCTATGGGTCTCACCGTGTGACCTCTGCTTGCCGGCCTGGCTGGCTGTGGTGCGGTACTGGCTTCGGACCCCCTCCAGCTGATCCTGGGCCTGTCTGCGCTGGGCGGCCGCCTGTGTGTTGGTCTCGTGACGGTCCTCCAGACAGGCCTGGAGTCTGGCCAGCTCCTGCTGTATGCCGTACAGCTCCACGCCCAGCTCCTCTCGGTGGTCGCTCTCAGACCTCTCTATAGCCATCTAGGGAGATGGGTGGAGGAGTGGAGGGAAAGAAAGCATAAGTTGGGGTCAGAATTGCATAGGACAAATGCCTTAGAAATGCACTGCAAGGCCTGTGGATGTTTTTTAATGTTATAACAATAGTGATTAATCCTTGTAAATCAATTGTTGTTGCTTATAGATAATTTCTAGTTGCAGATTATCTTATTGTGTGTTTTGAAATGAAAGCACAGGGTCATGTTTCGAGATTGAGCCAAAACAAGTCAATGGCGCCCTCTCCTGGGAAAAGAGTGCCTTCAAAAAGGGGACCCATAAAAGGTATGAGTCATCCTGCATGTATACTGTAACGTGGATGTCCATGTTGATTTGATTGTAAACCATTGTAAAGGATGAAGAGTCTTTGCTTCAGAAGAAGAGACCTACTGCACCTTCTCTCTCAGCTCCAAGTTGAGTCTCTCCAGTTGCTTATGGAGGTGGCTCTTCAGTGCAGTCTGGAACCTTTTCATCAGTGGCTGCAGGCAGATTGGAAAAACCATACTAAGGCGTTCATCTGATAAGCATAACAGGGTTTAAACCTTAAGGTATTTAAAACAATGTTAGCAGTGATGTTAAGCAGGAAAACTGCTTACGTGTTCAGGGTCCAGTACAATTAGCTCATCTCCATCGTCGTCTTCCTCCGCCCTGCGTAACTCGTCCCCATCGCTGTCAGAGAGGGGGACTGAGAGGTGCAATGAGGGGTGAGGAGGCAAGGGCATCGTTCCGTTATCTGGAACCCAAAAAACAATGTTTCATGATCAATCCTCAACAGATACCGTGCTTGACAAGTCAGAGCTCAACTCAATTTCAAAGGTGATAGAAAACAGTTACATTTTCCCACCATTGTTCTACCCCTCCCTCTTATTGAAACCCTGCTGACCTGAGTTGCTGGCTGCGCCTGTACCATTGTCTCCTGACTGGGACACTGGGTCATCAGCCCCCGCCTCAGCCTGCTCTCTGTCTGACTGCTCTGCTGATCCACCCTGCATGGAGGATAGACAGGAGGACACTCAGGAAGTCACTTTTTGATCCTTAGAGATATATAATATAATACTTATAATAAAGTGTTATATTTAATTCTGTGCATTGACCATTGCCTAAATCATGTCTAAATCGTATTTTGGAAATAACGTCATGATTTTCTATGTTTAAAAATAAAATGCCGATGATACAATATCATGAGACTCGCAAATCCTAACTTGAGAAACGTGTGAAAAGACGTATCCTGTACTGTAGATTAGTGTCTTTCCCAAACCTCTTGCACAGGTAGCACAGTAACCCCAGAGTCCTCTGCTGCCTCGTCAGCATCACCCGGCTGTTCATCGCACTTCTCCTCCTCCTGTGGCGGGGTTCCCCTCCTCTCCTCTTCCCCTCCTCCCTCACTTTCTCCACCCTCCATTGGACGCGGTGGGGACCAAGATGGTTGACTCTGTCAGCACTAAAAGAAGGTTGCCTTTGTGACACCCAAGTCACAACAACATTGGATTGCATTGTAGTCATGTAGACAGGTAGCCTAGTGGTTAAGCACTTTGGTGCCAGTAACTGAAAGGTTGCTTGTTTGAATCCCCCAGCTGACTAGGTGAAAAATCAGTTGATGTGCCCTTGAGCAAGGCACTTAACCCTATTTGCTCTGGATAAGAGTGTCTGCTAAATGACGTCAATGTCACCTGCTCTTTTCCTTACCTGCTTCTTGAGTTATTAAGGAGTTGTCTCTTCAGAACTGAAAGAAAGGTCAGAGAATGAAAACATTGTATTGAAGCAATATTGCAAATGTAAAAAACGTTATGAAGTTGAAGACATAATCATTCAGTAGGCCCTCATACATTTGCTTCAAAATGAAATAAGATAGGTACCTATGATGGCATGCTGCTATCCACTTGTCTTGAAATTAGCGTGCTTATTCGTTAATATGCTATTATCGCTAGCTAGAAAAGTTAGCTGTCAAATGTAAAATTAGCTAACAGTTTAAAATACCAATGTTTTAAATGTTCTCGAATGCATAAGTTACTAAACCTTACGGTTGCTTTATCACCTCTTCAGCAACATCAAATAATCCTGTAGCTAGTAGTACGAAATTTAATTTGCAAACTAAAAACAGCTACTCACCTCCGTTTGTCAGCCAGTCAGGCGTTGCTAGGAAACGATAAACTTCCGTGAAGGATAAGGGGGTAGAGCCTAGTCATTGGATAGAGCCGCCCCTCATGTATATTCATGTTTATTGAAATGTATAGACTATTCAAGCTTTGCAGTACATGGATTTTCAGAGATGAATGAATTTGAACATTTTAAATATTGATGCATGGCATGTGAGTGTGGCAGTTAAAATAACTTCAGTATAAGACAAAAAATAGGTTCATTAAAAAAATCTTTATTTCAATCAAGAGCGAATAATTACAAAGCAATCTGATCTTTTTAAATAATTTGTACCACAATACCATTGCAATTCATAGTCGTACAAAATCGATAACATAAAAGAACAAGGCCTGCTAAATCAACATTTGTAAAAATAAAAAGGCATTACTAACTGTAGGCCCCGTGTAGCTCAGTTGGTAGAGCATGGCGTTTGCAACGCCAGGGTTGTGGGTTCGTTTCCCACGGGGGCCAGTATAAAAAACAAAAAAACTGTATGCACTAACTGTAAGTCGCTCTGGAAAAGAGCGTCTGCTAAATGACTAAAATGTAACATTTTAGAGAACTTCCTTTAGGGAAACCTTGGCTCTCCCAACTAAGAGACTTCCAGCCAAGCAGTTGACATGGATGAGGCTCAACAAATTTGGCCTTAAAAATCTAAACAATCCATCCATTTCCAGAATCATCAAACTCTTATTATATAAATCTGATGTGATATTGATGTCCTCATTCTATCATTGTACTTCAGAAAAGCAGACAAAGCTTTACAAAACATTCTAATTCCAACCTGGGACTAGGCCTACATTCAGGTCTATAATTATTGGCACCCTTGATAAAAATGAGAAAAAATACTGTATAAAATATATAATACAATACTGAGCTATATTGTATACTCCAAAAAAATGGGGAAATTCTATTATTTTATACTAATACAATTGCTCAGAGAATGAGATTTTGTTTAACAAGTATTTTTAAAATAATAATAATTTAAAAAAGATAAGGGTCAAAATTATTGGCACACCTGTTTGCAATACTCTTAGCACGCTCCCTTTAACCTTAACAAGGATCTGGAAAGATTCTGTATGGATGAATGGTCCAAGATTCCTCTCACTGTGTCCTCCAATCTTTTCTTTTCTTTAAAGGCTCAGTGTCGTTATCCTCACAAGGGTACGGTGCTGGAGTACTGAAAACAGGGGTGGCAATAACTTTGACACCCATCTTTTTGAGAATTGTTTTATGACTTTTTAAACTAAAATCAATTTCTCTGAGCAATTGTGTGAATATACAATAATAGGATTTAACAAAAAAATATTTTTATTTTAGTCTTTTTTTCTCATCTTTATTAAGGGTTCCTATAATAATATTACCAACTGAATAATCGTTAAAACTAAACTAATTAGAAGTAGTAGGAAAGTGAAAACAAGATATTCCTTCATCAATGACATTCTACAATAGTGCTTTAGTGTCCTGACAAATAAAAGGAACGAATGGCAACACAAATAGGAATTCATGTAAATAAATCCAATGCTAATACTGTGCATTTAAAACTTAACTGCAAAATTAAGAAAACATAACAGTACAGTATAGAAGGTGATTCAGACTTAAATAGTGATGATTTTTGAGACTACAATTATGTTTGAGTTAACAGTTTATTTTCCAAGTATTAATGATGGTTTTGGCAAAGGGCACACTACATATATCATCATTTAGTTTAACTCTATCAAGTGTCCTTTAGCACGTCTGGCAAGGGGGCTCATTTCCAAGCATTGGCAACTGTTGATGGCCATTTGAAAATACATGCAACAAAAAAAAAGATATACCACTTCCTACATAATTTGAAAGAATAAATGAAAACCTGTGTGGTGCAGAGTACCACAGGAATAGTCTCAACATGTGCCATGGGTATTGTACATGCTAGAGAGAGCATAACACAATAGGACTGCAAATATGCAATACATGCCTGTAGATACTATTGCATTAATAGTGTTTACAAAGAAAAAATAAATCAAAACTTCAGTTTTAGTTGTGCAATACTTGGCATACCCCAATCAACATAATCCATGTGATTGGTTAGGAATAGTTTCCATACAACAAACAATAAAACAGTCCAACAATATGTCAATATAGCCATACATACATTCAACAAAAGTTAGGCCCCTTATATACACCTTTTCAGACATACATTTATATATCATATATCTTTACAAGATTATACATATACTATTATTTCTCATTGCTCACCTCCATGTCCTTAGTTAGCAAGGAACTTGCATAGGCATTAGTGAATTAAAGACACGTGTTGCCTACGTAATGACGCATTGTTTTCCAGAGAACGATGAGGGGAGGGGCTTCATATAGCTGCTTCCATATAGATATGGACAGTGATACTTTGCATATAAAGAGGTGTTGTGTACAGTTAAGAGGGGAATATGTAGAACTTTCCCCATTACCACTGATACAGGGTCAGACATTTTCTCATCCCCAAAATGGTTAGGATTTGGGGTGGGGTAATCTGATTCTAGACCTGTGGTAAAGGGGAACTTCTACCTCGAGCAGTAAGAGCTGTGGGGTCACAGCACAAGTGTATATACTGTTAGTGTTCACCTGATCACAGATAGTGAGCATTAGGGCACAAAGCATAGGATGCATTTGATGCCTCATGATATGGCAAATAATACATGTGACATTGTCAAAAGTATGCACTCTTGCTTTTAGTGTCAGGCTTCACACACACATGCACACTCTTGCAGACACACCTGTACAATAACAAAAGTATAATCTAGCGGTGTCATGTCTCATTCAACCATTTCTTTTCACTTTAATCTCTTCTCTTGATTTGGGTCCCCAAACAAAAGTTGTTTCCCATCTAGGACGTAAGGTGAACGGTGAATGCGATATAATGATGTGTTCATAGGACACTGTGTAACCTTATAACCGCTCCACTTATACCACTAGCCTCTAACCTGCCCCTGTCAAAGGTTGTATCACTGTTACATTTGTGCCATTCTGAGAAAAATCTAATGTTCTAAGTCTGTTCATCCTACACAGATTACAAAACAGAGCAGCAAGTGAGAGATTTTATTTTTAGTGTTTCTCCTTTCTGGTTGGTTGACTGACCTCTGTCTCATTCCATCAGTGAGCTTGTTAAAGGTCAAAGTTCATCTGATGACTGATGAAGTCATCCTGTTCTGCCAGTGACAAAAAATACCCTTGGGTATGGAGCTATTGGAATGTCAATGTGGCAACAGAAGTATTTTTGTATGTCCTTATACACCAATAGGCCTTATACTACTACAAGGCCCCCTGGCTCCAATTCTAATTTCACACATTTCAGGCAAATACTGTAAGCAATCCTTCATATGCCGTTAGTGGCGCCCCCCTCTGCTTCGGAGGGCTCCGTTTCCCTCTGGGTCGTATCGGCTGTGGAGGTGGAGGGCGTTCCAAAAGAGCGGGGATCCATGGCAGAGTGCATGATGGTCAGCCACAGGTCGTCCATGTTTGGCATGACAAAGATTTTCTACGTCGGAGAGAAGATGGGAGAGATTCAGAGGTGTTACATTTGGATGTAGTATGCTGACATACAGTTTGGACAAAGTACGGTATTACGCACACACAGGCATGCACACACAAATACCTGAAACTCCTGGTCCAGTTTCTTCTCGATCCAGTCGGTGACGTGGGCCAGTGTGACCTCTCTCTCTCCCAGTTTGGGCCGAGCCTTCAGCTCCAGGTGGGGTGGGCTCCTGAAGCCATACCTGCAGCACACCAATTCACAACAGAGTGAACAAACACACTAGGTGAAACACCAGAGTGTAGTTTTAAACTATAACAGATCATGCAGCACTGAGCCATTTGTTATTGTACAGTGTGGGCAAGTTAATGGTAAAGGTTACTCAGAATAATAAGGCACACAAAATGTCAGTTTTCCAGGGATGTGATCAGTCACAAGCAGAGGGCACAAGTGCATTGCAGAACACCAAAAACTAATGCACAACAGTATGCCAACAAGTGTTTGATCAGCACCCCTATAATATTATATTAAAGTGTATTTATGTATTGGGATGGTAGGAATGTGTTGGGGTGTAGCATATCCTGTTGGTGGGCGGAGTTATGAGGTATAACTATATGAAGCTGTTTAGAACATACCATATCCTGTCAGTGGGTGGGGGTGGGATGTTGACGGCCAGCGTGCCTCTGAGCTCCTGTACCTCCACGGTGAGCAGCAGGGGCGTGTTGGACACCTCCTCCATCTTCTTCTTGATGAACTCCGTCTCGGTGGCCTTCTGGAAGTACTTGGACTTGGCGATCTTGTCCACGAAGCGCATGATCTTACTGGGCTGGCGGCCCCCCGTGTATCTAATGGAGAGGAGAGATTTAGGGGTTGAATCCTAAGTACTTTTCGTTGCGCAAATCTACCTTCATTTACGTAAAAGTCTGAATTACGTGAAGGTCTGCATTAAGTTAAAGTCTGGATTACGTGAAAGTAGTACAGAAAGGTACTTTAAAAGGTAAACAAGGTAAATAATCAGGGTAAAAGTAAATAGACACTGTAATTAGTCTCACCCCTCTGCTCCAGGGACTTCATTGGTGACCTCTGAAGTATCCTCTTCGTCTGAGGACCCCGCACTGGATGACTCCTCATCACTGTCAGCTAGGCAGTATGTCCGTGGTCTGTACCTGGCACACACACAGACGATTCAGTATGGATTCGTCCCCATTGTTTTCAGAGGGATCGGTGACTCTCAGAACTACAATGCCTTTGTTCATATGAGGAAACAAGTGTTTTTCAGTGTTATCTAGACCCTTTGAAGTCTCACCGAGTTCCCACACAATTCATTGGCAGGCACGCACCCACCCACCCACACGATTGAGCAGTGTTTTCCACAAGTATATAGAGTAGTCAGCCAAATAGAAAAAAATTGCCAGGCAGGCCCCCCCGATTTTCTAAGTAAGAGAACATTAAACCTTTGAGATTAAAGTCTTATTTACAGTTTTACTGCAAGATATCAATTGCCACAATTATGTTTGTTCTTCAAATTGTGTATTTTATTAAAACAGAAAAATGAAGTAAATAGCCCACATTATCTAGAAAAATTAATTAAATGTTTTGTTTTTAGAGGTTTCTGTTCTTCCCATTTTTTTCAGGTTTTCACTTTCAAATTCACAATTTAATAGAAAAACAACAAATGTGAATGTTCTAAGTCCACAAGAATGCTTAAACCACATCAGGAGACCACTTGATTTTTGGGTGTAGTTACCTTTTAATTCAAAGTGCACAGCAAACAAGAGGCTGTTGGTTTAGCAGTGTTTTTGTCGTGTGATGCTAGACTTTGCAAAACAAATATCCACTGGATTTATAAAAATAATGATATAATTTTGCCAGGTAAGCATAGGGTACTTTATAGTTAACATTTAACTGAGAAGGTTGTTGGGAAAGCTTTTCCATCTACTAGAAGACTGTTCATTAGCATAATCGCTAATGGCTTCCACAAAGTGGTAGACCCGCACACATACAGACGGGCATTTTCGTTGCATCTTCAGAAAGTTGCATTGATGCATTCTGGTCATGTCTTATGATAAACTTGGCCAAATTAATTCTATTTCAATACATTTCGTTTTTTTTTTATATTGTTGAAGTCCGTTTTAATGCCTGCATTTCGTGAGGGCCCTAATTATCATATTTGGACCAGAATGAGGTTCTCCACTACCCATTGTTCCTGCAATTTTAATTCACCATCTTCATCGAATGTTTTCTTAATTTATCTGCATGTAAGCGCCAAAAAGCCTATGAAAATTAGGGAGCCAAATGAACGACTCTCTCACTCATTCGGTAGGCTACACTGACTGACGAGAGTCACTCACTTTAGCGTCACTGTCTGGCAAGCCCCGAAATCATACGAAAGGAAACCCTTTGGTTTACTTGTCCCGATGCGATACCATGGACATATAACCACGTTGCATGATTTAAGAATGGCAAAGGGATATAGAGATCGACTTTATTCAGTCAGTTCGAAACCTTTGATAAACTAGTAAACACTTGCTGTTCAGTTATCAATCAATGCACAGTAAATAGCCTACAATGCGCCACGACTCCGCGTGGCTGGCTATGTGAAACACGCAAAATAAAATCCATGAATGTGTCAGCAATTAAAATAGGCTAAATCGTGGATTTCGACTCATTGTTAACACTTACATTACATAGGACATGCAAATTCACGAGCATCACTCTCTCTACCTGCTCCTTATAAAGAAATTCGACTGCAACCAGAGATCTGTATATAATGACGAGATGCTCATGTCTCCGCCCTAACAATGGGAGTCGTTGTCCCAAACAAGGGAAGACAGGCGACAAGCCTATGTCCAAAATAAGCCCATAGAAACGCATTGGGCCTATTTTGGAAAGAGTTTGGTGAGAGTGAAACCTCTCGCTTCGCCTCTTCCTCTCTGTTGCGTTTCCCTGTCATCGCTCGCTTTGTGACTGACAGGCGCCTATCCTATCAATAGATGTTTAGAAGATGCATATCATTCATTCTAGCGGGAGAGGGCTCCACGGAATAGCGAATTGAAACTTTTAAATGAAAAGTAACCTTGTTAATATGAAGTGGAAAATACAGCCAGCTGAAAATGAGTCTGTAACTGGCTGATTAGCCGACAGCATCAGCCAGGCGCAAATGGAAAACACTGATTGAGTATGGATTGATGCATCCTCTTGAGAGCCCCTTTGTTTAAGAGTTCACATGAAGAAACACACACACAATCTGAACACTGACAAAATGAACCCATTCACAATGTCAGTTAGATGGGATGGAAGCTATATGTAATGAAATGACCAAAAAAACTGATTGAAATGGAATGAAAATGGGAACGAGAGAAGGCCCCAGAGAAACTCAGCACTCACCAGGTGAAGAACATATCCATGTAAGGGTACGTCCAGGAACAGAAGGAAGGAAAGAAAGAGAAAAGGTAGCGTGCAGAGAAGACAAGTTAAAAGCTAACTGTAGCTAACCCTGATCCTGTGGAAAGCTAATTCTCTCATTATCATGTGTTCAGAGGAGGAAAACATTGTTAACCTTTGTAACAGCGTAAACCTTTAACAGTTGTTTCAGGAAAACCTAAATGTCAGTGCAAATTTGTCAACAAAGCAGCGTTTCATAAGGTTAATATCCCACTGGATAGTGAAGAGAAAGTCTCATACACTGAGTAGGCTACACAAATGTTTACTGTGGGGAACTCCACCCTGTGCAACAACCCTTGAGAGCAATTATGTTCATTAAATGTTTCAAAGTTAAAATACTGTTAACCCTACACCGTAACACTATAATGAACATTTACAATAAGAGTAGGTCACACACCAGTCAGTGTTGTGTTTAGTGAGGACCGTTCCTTCCCCTTACCCATCCTTGCTGATGTCTCTGATGCGCGGGCCGTCTCCGTCCTTCCCCAGTCTGATCAGGTTCATCTTGGTCTCCAGGGTCATCAGGAAGGAGCCGCTGTACGAAATCTCCAAGTCAAACCACAGACCTGGGGGAGAGAGCGCGACAGACAAACGTAGGTTAGTGTGAGTGTGTGTGTATGGCAGGGGATGACAAGTTTGTGTGCGTGCGTGTCCGTGTGTGTAGTTGAAATTACACATTTCAGTGTGTGTTTGGAAGAATCACAACGGAGTGGAGGAACACACATCATTTTGACAAACCAAACTACTTGACCCAGCTTTGAACAGTAACCTACCACCAATGACTGTAGCATGAAGACAAATACCAGTGCTGAATAGCAGCGCTTCAGGTAAAGTAAAGTAATTGGAAACTACAGTAAGTGATTAACTTTCCAGATCTGCAGAGCCTAAAAGTTGAGTGGATCTGGCTAAAGGTTCTCAGTCTGTGGCGAATGCTCCAGGTCACTAGCCTTCAGTCTGCCATTCACTTCCCCTCCCTCCCTCGCCCAGTCTTCCTCGCTCCCCTGCCGCTTCCCCTCCCCCTAGCATCTCGGACCCCCACGTTCATCCCCCTCTCAAATCTCCCTCCCTCTCTTTCCCTCCATCTATCTCTTATTGCCTGACAGTTGAAGAGAACCGAATTGAGGGATACAGAAAGAGAGAAAGAGGGAGAGATCACAGGACCCTTTGAACAGAGGGGAAACAGTTGGACACCGTGCGATACCCCTCATAGGGCTTGTTTGATGTCAGCGGGACGCTGCTCGCTGCATAAACATGGTTCTCTTCCGAAAGCCCCAGCCCTGCTAATCTGGGTTAGAGAAATCCCCTATCAAGGCCCCGGCCCAAAGCCCCCCTCGCATGGGGCAGGCCTGTGTTCTCCGACAGGGGGCCCATTACACAGCAGCACAGTACGTGAATACACACTAGCACGTACAGGGTAACACACACACACACACACACACACACACACACACACACACACACACACACACACACACACACACACACACACACACACACACACACACACACACACACACACACACACACACACACACATCATGGAACTGTACTTTGGGAGAGTGCTACTTTACACCACTAGGGGGCACTCCTGGGTTGATAGATGATGCAGGGTTGTGTGAGAGCGAGATAGAGCGAGAGTGAGACAGAGAGCTCAGCTGGTCCTCTGTAGCTCAGCTGGTAGAGCACGGCGCTTGTAACGCTAAGGTAGTGGGTTCGATCCCCGGGACCACCCATACACAAAAAATGTATGCACGCATGACTGTAAGTCGCTTTGGATAAAAGCGTCTGCTAAATGGCATATTATTATTATTATTATTACAGTCAATCAATAGACGACACACAGACACATACAGTGCATTCGGAAATTATTCAGACCTGTTCACTTTTTCCACATTTTATTATTACAGCCTTACTCTAAAATTGATTAAATTAATTTAGTTCCTCATCAATCTACACTCAATAACCCATAAAGACAAAGTGAAAACAGAAATACCTTATTTACATAAGAATTCAGACCCTTTGCTATGAGACTCGAAATTGAGCTCAGGTGCATCCTCTTTCCATTGATCATCCTTGAGATGTTTCTACAACTTGATTGGAGTCCACCTGTGGTAAATTCAATTGATTGGACATGATTTGGAAAGGCACACACCTGTCTATATAAGGTCCCACAGTTGACAGCGCATGTCAGATCAAAAACCAAGCCATGAGGTCGAAGGAATTGTCCGTAGAGCTCCGAGACAGGATTGTGTCGAGGCACAGATCTGGGGGAAGGGTACCAAAAAATGTCAGCAGCATTGAAGGTCCCCAAGAACACAGTGGCCTCAATCATTCTTAAATGGAAGAAGTTTGGAACCACCAAGACCCTTCCTAGAGCTGGCCGCCCGGCCAAACTGAGCAATCGGGGGAGAAGGGCCTTGGTCAGGGAGGTGACCAAGAACCCGATGGTCACTCTGACAGAGCTCCAGAGTGCTTCTGTGGAGATGGGAGAACCTTCCAGAAGGACAACCATCTCTGCAGCACTCCATCAATCAGGCCTTTATGGTAGAGTGGCCAGACGGAAGCCACTCCTTAGTAAAAGGCACATGACAGCCCGCTTGGAGTTTGCCAAAAGGCACCTAAAGGACTCTCAGACCATGAGAAACAAGATTCTCTGGTCTGATGAAACCAAGATTGAACTCTTTGGCCTGAATGCCAAGCCTCAAGTCTGGAGGAAACCAGGCACCGCTCATCACCTGGTCAATACCATCCCTACGGTGATGCATGGTGGTGACAGCATCATGCTGTGGGGATGTTTTTCAGTGGTAGGGACTGGGAGACTAGTCAGGATCGAGGGAAAGATGAACGGAGCAAAGTAGAGAGATCCTTGATGAAAACCTGCTCCAGAGCGCTCAGGACCTCAGACTGGGGCGAAGGTTCAACTTCCAACAGGTCAACGACCCTAAGCACACAGCCAAGACAATGCAGGAGTAGCTTCAGGACAAGTCTCTGAAAGTCCTTGAGTGGCCCAGCCAGAGCCCGGACTTGAACCCGATCTAACATCTCTGGAGAGACTTGAAAATAGCTGTGCAGCGACGCTCCCTATCAAACCTGACAGAGCTTGAGAGGATCTGCATAGAAGAATGGGAGAAATACCCAAGAACACTTGAGGCTGTAATCGTTGCCAAAGGTGCGTCAACAAAGTACTGAGTAAAGGGTCTGAATATTTATGTAAAATGTAATATTTCCATTTATATACACTACCAGTCAAACGTTTTTTTTCTATTTTTTTACATTGTAGAATAATAATGAAGACATCAAAACTATGAAATAATACATATGGAATCATGTTTGTTTTTTACACAAATCAAAATATATTTTATATTTCAGATTCTTCAAATAGACACCCTTTGCCTTGATGACAGCTTTGCACACTCTTGGCATTCTCTCAACCACCTCCATGAGGTAGTCACCTGGAATGCATTTAAATTAACAGGTGTGCCTTGTTAAAAGTAAATTTGTGGAATTTCTTAATGTGTTTGAGCCAATCAGTTGTGTTGTGACAAGGTAGGGGGGGTATACAGAAGATCGCCCTATTTGGTAAAAGACCAAGTCCATATTATGGCAAGAACAGCTCAAATAAGCAAAGAGAAACGGCAGTCCATTACTTTAAGACATGAAGGTCAGTCAATACGGGAAATTTCAAGAACTTTTAATGTTTCTTCAAGTGCAGTCGCAAAATCCATCAAGCGCTATGATGAAACTGGCTCTCATGAGGATCGCCACAGGAATGGAAAACCCAGAGTTACCTCTGCTGTAGAGGATAAGTTCATTAGAGTTACCAGCCTCAGAAATTGCAGCCCAAATAAATGCTTCAGAGTTCAAGTCACAGACACATCTCAACATCAACTGTTCAGAGGGGACTGTGTGAAATCAGGCCTTCATGGTCAAATTGCTGCAAAGAAACCACTACTAAAGGACACCAATAATAAGAAGAGACCTGCTTGGGCCAAGAAACACGAGCAATGGACATTAGACCGGTGGAAATGTGTCCTTTGTTCTGGAGACCAAATTGGAGATTTTTGGTTCCAACCGCGTGTCTTTGTGAGACGCGGTGTGGGTGAACGGATGATCTCCGCATGTGTATTTCCCACCGTAAAGCATGGAGGAGGAGGTGTTATGGTGTGAGGGTGCTTTGCTGGTGACACTGTCTGTGATTTATTTAGAATTCAAGGCACACTTAACCAGCATGGCTACCACAGCATTCTGCAGTGATACGCCATCCCATCTGGTTTGGGCTTAGTGGGACTATCATTTGTTTTTCAAAAGGACAATGACCCAACACCTCCAGGCTGTGTAAGGGCTATTTTACCAAGAAGGAGAGTGGTGGAGTGCTGCATCAGATGATTTGGCCTCCACAATCCCCCGACCTCAACCCAATTGAGATGGTTTGGGATGAGTCGGATGGCAGAGTGAAGGAAAAGCAGCCAACAAGTGCTCAGCATATGTGGGAACTCCTTCAAGACTGTTGGAAAAGCATTCCAGGTGAAGCTGGTTGAGAGAATGCCAAGAGTGTGCAAAGCTGTCATCAAGGCAAAGGGTGGCTATTTGAAGAATCTCAAATATATTTTGATTTGTTTAACCCTTTTTTGGTTACTACATGATTCCATATGTGTTATTTCATAGTGTTGGTCTTCACTATTATTCTACAATGTAGAAAATAGTAAAAATAAAGAAAAACCCTTGAATGAGTCGGTGTCCAAACTTTTGACTGGTAATGTGTGTGTGTGTGTGTGTGTGTGTGTGTGTGTGTGTGTGTGTGTGTGTGTGTGTGTGTGTGTGTGTGTGTGTGTGTGTGTGTGTGTGTGTGTGTGTGTGTGTGTGTGTGTATATATATATATATATATATATATATATATATATATATATATATATATATATATATATATATACACACATACATACATACATTTCTAAAAACCTGTTTTTGCTTTGTCATTATGGGGTATTGTGTGTTGATTGATGAGGGGGGGAAAAAACAATGTAATCAATTTTAGAATAAGGCTGTAACGTAACAAAATGTAGAAAAAGTAAAGGGGTCTGAAAACTTTACGAATGCACTGTACATAGTACACACACGCACACTGGACAAATAGAGACTCCTATCCCCCTCCAAACAGTGAAGCTCTGTACGAGTCTGTAATTGAATAACATACATCCTCTATATAACAGGGTCTTCTTTATCATGGCGTGTCTTAGAACACTGTGTACAGAAAGACAGCTGTATGTCTCCTGTATGGCACTACACTGCTTTGAAATGGCAGATGTTAGGCCCCCCCCCCCGACCTACTCAGTCCACAACCCTATGGTGTGAGAGAGAGAACCCGGGGACTTGTGGCCCTTGCCTAACCCTGTATGGACCTGGAGGGCCCTGGTGATAATAAGGCTGTGTCCGGCAGCGTTAGGGGTTTAGGGAGGGCAGGGCTGTTGGTCTGATAGCGTGGGGAGAGGAGCCCCAAATCGCTAGCTGCGAGAGTAGTATAGAAGGGCCAACCCCGGCTTAATTGGGGTGAGCTGGCCTGGTGAGGAGTCAGACGAGCAGAGCACTCCCATGCATACAGGCTAGGAGGAAGGAAGGATATGAACGTGAAAGCACGCAGGAAAGTACACACTCTGGCACAAAAGCATACAAGCGAGTGCACGTATGCGCACACACACACCCAAGCATAGACACACAAGCACACAGACAGACAGATGTTGGTCCTTAGGTCCACCCTCTGTTCCACTGCCAGTGAGTTGTATTGATCGTGGTTGCCTAGCAGCTCCAGTAAGGGCAGAAGGCAGAGACCTTGAGCTGCCTGGAGGACAGGCAGGCTGCACACCGCAGACTGGGCCTCTCTAACTCTTTTGGATTATACCCACGTTTCTTTAGAATGTAAGCTAGAGGAATCTTTTCCTTTAGAAACATTATAGTTGCATACTCTTGTTCCAATGCAAATTATTCAAACGTTGGTGAATTCTACCAAATATTTGTCTGTTAACATGCACATTGCCAGTTCGGCGGGGGGGGACTGCAGTGGGGTTGCCTAACATTTGGTTGCGAGATAGTGGGACTCTGTAACCTAGTTGGATCGAACCACCATATTATTGACAACATCTTACAAAACATTACATTGCATAACATCAGGCAATAAAACTGTCTTTTCCCAGAACGCTGATTACTCCTTCAACCCATAACAACAACAAATTGTTTGTGGAAGCCTGGGTCATGTTCATTCTTATTGGAAAAGTGTAAGTAGCCCCTCCCCATTTCACTCAATGCTTTACTGTTTGGTGACTAATGAACATAACCCAGTCCTCCTGAGTGTAGTGGAAGTGCATTCCTCCAACTCTGATCCAACAGAATATATTCCCCTCTTAGCCTGTGGTGCAATCCATTTCCTCTCTCATTAAGTCTCATCTAAGCGGATGTGATAAAAATGACAAAACACTGGTGGCAGTGACTCAGAGGAACAGCAGGGAGACACAGAGAGAAAGAAACAGACAGTGTTTGGCAAAAACAGGAAGAAATAGCATGAGAGGAACAGAGAAACTGGTAGAATGAAAGAAAGATGGCTACTGTAGAAAGACAGAGAAGGAGAGAGAGAGATGGGTAGAGAGAGAGAGAAGCGACAATCCGAATGCCAGACGTAGAAACACACATTCTTTCACTAGTGTTTCTCTCTTCCTGTCTGTAACTCAGGCCCATGGGGGAAGCAGATTCATGGCTGGGCCCTAGCCAATTAGAGGCCATAGGAGGGCCATGCCCCAATGGGGTGGGGCAGTCAGTTGGCCAGTCATCTTTGGCCATTACTAGAACGTAAAGTATCTACATATCATACGACGCCATCTCTCCTAATATTTACACAGTAATAAGATGCAAAAAAAATCTATACTGTGCGGCATAACTTCCTTAAGGGTGTATGTACCCATAAATTACATGTGATGTGTATGCACCCAATAATGATTACCTACAGTGCAAATACAGAAGGTAAGGTGCTGGATGGTTAGATGTTACGAGAGATACTCTGCTTCGGCTAGAAAGCAACCAACAGACAGTCACTCTACCAAAGTTGAGGCATTTATTACTAGTAATATTAATAGTATGTATTGTCCAAACCTATGCTCAACTGTACTATACAAACTGCAGTGTGTTTGTACTGAGAAGCTGGTTGTGTAACTAACAGCCAAGACTATGGCCCCTATGTACCTCAACCTTTATTTACTCAGTTTAACAGATAACCATGGGACCCACTCAACTGCTCAGGACTTGATTACATTGCACTTAGCAAGGCATTTGCCCACAAACCACATTCCATCACACTAGCATAATATTATAAACAAGAGTTTAACTAACATAGTATGTTATTCATCGATAATGTTGTCAATTAGTGATATTGAGTGAGTAAACGCCTATCAGGATTGGGTAGACTCCTGTGGAACATAATGATCTAATTCTTCTTATTAGATACAGTGAGGGGAAAAAACGATTTGATCCCCTGCTGATTTTGTACATTTGCCCACTGACAAAGAAATGATCAGTCTATAATTTTAATGGTAGGTTTATTTGAACAGTGAGAGACAGAACAACAAAAAAATCCAGAAAAACGCATGTCAAAAATGTTATAAATTGATTTGCATTTTAATGAGGGAAATAAGTATTTGACCCCTCTGCAAAACATGACTTAGTACTTGGTGGCAAAACCCTTGTTGGCAATCACAGAGGTCAGACGTTTCTTGTAGTTGGCCACCAGGTTTGCACACATCTCAGGAGGGATTTTGTCTCACTCCTCTTTGCAGATCTTCTCCAAGTCATTAAGGTTTCGAGGCTGACGTTTGGCAACTCGATGGGATTGGCAACTCGATGGGATTAAGGTCTGGAGACTGGCTAGGCCACTCCAGGACCTTAATGTGCTTCTTCTTGAGCCACTCCTTTGTTGCCTTGGCCGTGTGTTTTGGGTCATTGTCATGCTGGAATACCCATCCACTACCCATTTTCAATGCCCTGGCTGAGGGAAGGAGGTTTTCACCCAAGATTTGACGGTACATGGCCCCGTCCATCGTCCCTTTGATGCGGTGAAGTTGTCCTGTCCCCTTAGCAGAAAAACACCCCCAAAGCATAATGTTTCCACCTCCATGTTTGACAGTGGGGATGGTGTTCTTGGGGTCATAGGCAGCATTCCTCCTCCTCCAAACACGGCGAGTTGCGTTGATGCCAAAGAGCTCGATTTTGGTCTCATCTTACCACAACACTTTCACCCAGTTCTCTTCTGAATCATTCAGATGTTCATTGGCAAACTTCAGACGGGCCTGTATATGTGCTTTCTTGAGCAGGGGGACCTTGCTGCGCTGCAGGATTTCAGTCCTTCACGTCGTAGTGTGTTACCAATTGTTTTCTTGGTGACTATGGTCCCAGCTGCCTTGAGATCATTGACAAGATCCTCCCGTGTAGTTCTGGGCTGATTCCTCACCGTTCTCATGATCATTGCAACTCCACAAGGTGAGATCTTGCATGGAGCCCCAGGCCGAGGGAGATTGACAGTTCTTTTGTGTTTCTTCCATTTGCGAATAATCGCACCAACTGTTGTCACCTTCTCACCAAGCTGCTTGGCGATGGTCTTGTAGCCCATTCCAGCCTTGTGTAGGTCTACAATCTTGTCCCTGACATCCTTGGAGAGCTCTTTGGTCTTGGCCATGGTGGAGAGTTTGGAATCTGATTGATTGATTGCTTCTGTGGACAAGTGTCTTTTATACAGGTAACGAGCTGAGATTAGGAACACTCCCTTTAAGAGTGTTCTCCTAATCTCAGCTCGTTACCTGTATAAAAGACACCTGGGAGCCAGAAATCTTTCTGACTGAGAGGGGGTCAAATACTTATTTCCCTCATTAAAATGCAAATCAATTTATAATATTTTTGACATGCGTTTTTCTGGATTTTTTTGTTGTTGTTCTGTCTCTCACTGTTCAAATAAACCTACCATTAAAATGATAGACTGATCATTTCTTTGTCAGTGGGCAAACGTACAAAATCAGCAGGGGATCTAATACTTTTCCCCCTCACTGTATATTAATTGATAATGTTGTCAATTAGTGATATTGAGTTGAGCTATTGCCCCTACTGGGATTGCACATGCTCTCTCTGTTGATTAACGTAATGGTAGAATTCTTATTCTTAGATAATGCTTCCATTCTATATTGTAAGACTAAGCCATCACCGACACGGACCAGTCTGGCATCTCGTTCAATTCATCATCTATTCCCATTACTTATCGATCATATGATGGTCTAGTTTATGTGTGAGTGTGTGTGTGTGCAGCCCTTTCCAAATGTTTATCCTCCTTTCGCCATCATATCTTTTTCTAATGCTAAATGAATGACCAGCCTAAAACATGTTGTTGTGATCGTTGCTGTTGTTAACATGACTGGCTAAGTGGCTATGTAAAAGACACTCATCTTTTGTTGTTGTTGCTGCCGTCGTTAGCGTTGAAGCCATCACCATTGTCACTGTTGTTATTGTTTGCATTGTTATCTCTGCTGTCAATGTGGTCTCTTGTTGTTGTTAGTGCTGTTAGCTAGCATTACATTGTTTCTGTCAATGGTGTTATTGTAAGCACTTAGCATTGTTAGCATTGCTATATCTGCTGTCACAGTGGTCTCTTGGTTGTTGTTAGCCAGCATTACATTGTGTCTGTCAGTGGTGTTGTTGTCCCCTGGTCCAGGGGTTATGACAGAGCCGGTGAACTCAACACAGAGCCCTAGTATTACAATCTTATTAGTCAGCGAAAGGGGCTGGATAAGGGAGGGGTGTGGAGTAGTCACAAGACACACAGAAAAGTGTGAAAAGACAGAAAATGTACGCGTGTTAAACAGTAGCGTGTCGTGAGCGAATAATCGGAGGATGTAAATCAACAGTGCGCCATACATGTGTGTGTGTGTGTGTGGGTCGCACCTGCGAGCATCTGCGTGTGTGAGAGAGAGACTGTGTGTATCCTGGACCTGTAGCACTTTAACTCGTATCATATGGCTATCAGCCCACACCGCAGATAAAAAAACTTGACTTCCTGTACTGATAAGAAGACTCCAACCAATGTTGACATATTAGACACAGACATACAAACACCCATGCTCACAATACTGCCCTTATGCTTATAGAGAACCATGCTAGATTGAATCTACAGTACATACCTTCTCGTAAAGGGCCTTCCTGAATGAAAGAGTGATTCTAATAAACAGATTGCACAGCACGGCTCTAAATGATACCTCTGCCTCTGTCACCACGCAGCGGAGGGGATAAATTGCAACGATGGGGCGGTGTAAAGTTGAATTCAACCCTGCTAATAGCACATCGCACAGTGGGAGCCTGGCTGAGTGTGTGTGTGTGTGTGTGTGTGGCACAGTATGTGTGTTTGAGTGTGTGTATAAATACACTGCTCAAAAAAATAAAGGGAACACTTAAACAACACAATGTAACTCAATCACACTTCTGTGAAATCAAACTGTCCACTTAGGAAGCAACACTGATTGACAATAAATGTAACATGCTGTTGTGCAAATGGAATAGACAACAGGTGGAAATTATAGGCAATTAGCAAGACACCCCCAATAAAGAAGTGGTTCTGCAGGTGGTGACCACAGACCACTTCTCAGTTCCTATGCTTCCTGGCTGATGTTTTGGTCACTTTTGAATGCTGGCGGTGCTTTCACTCTAGTGGTAGCATGAGACGGAGTCTACAACCCACACAAGTGGCTCAGGTAGTGCAGCTCATCCAGGATGGCACATCAATGCGAGCTGTGGCAAGAAGGTTTGATGTGTCTGTCAGCGTAGTGTCCAGAGCATGGAGGCGCTACCAGGAGACAGGCCAGTACATCAGGAGACGTGGAGGAGGCCGTAGGAGGGCAACAACCCAGCAGCAGGACCGCTACCTCCGCCTTTGTGCAAGGAGGAGCAGGAGGAGCACTGCCAGAGCCCTGCAAAATGACCTCCAGCAGGCCACAAATGTGCATGTGTCTGCTCAAACGATCAGAAACAGACTCCATGAGGGTCGTATGAGGGCCCGACGTCCACAGGTGGGGGTTGTGCTTACAGCCCAACACCGTGCAGGGCGTTTGGCATTTGCCAGAGAACACCAAGATTGGCAAATTCGCCACTGGCGCCCTGTGCTCTTCACAGATGAAAGCAGGTTCACACTGAGCACATGTGACAGACGTGACAGAGTCTGGAGACGCCGTGGAGAACGTTCTGCTGCCTGCAACATCCTCCAGCATGACCAGTTTGGCGGTGGGTCAGTCATGGTGTGGGGTGGCATTTCTTTGGGGGGCCGCACAGCCCTCCATGTGCTCGCCAGAGGTAGCCTGACTGCCATTAGGTACCGAGATTAGATCCTCAGACCCCTTGTGAGACCATATGCTGGTGCGGTTGGCCCTGGGTTCCTCCTAATGCAAGACAATGCTAGACCTCATGTGGCTGGAGTGTGTCAGCAGTTCCTGCAAGAGGAAGGCATTGATGCTATGGACTGGCCCGCCTGTTCCCAGACCTGAATCCAATTGAGCACATCTGGGACATCATGTCTCGCTCCATCCACCAACGCCACGTTGCACCACAGACTGTCCAGGAGTTGGCGGATGCTTTAGTCCAGGTCTGGGAGGAGATCCCTCAGGAGACCATCCGCCACCTCATCAGGAGCATGCCCAGGCGTTGTAGGGAGGTCATACAGGCACGTGGAGGCCACACACACTACTGAGCCTCATTTTGACTTGTTTTAAGGACATTACATCAAAGTTGGATCAGCCTGTAGTGTGGTTTTCCACTAATTTTGAGGGTGACTCCAAATCCAGACCTCCATGGGTTGATAAATTTGATTTCCATTGATAATTTTTGTGTGATTTTGTTGTCAGCACATTCAACTATGTAAAGAAAAAAGTATTTAATAAGATTATTTCATTCATTCAGATCTAGGATGTGTTGTTTAAGTGTTCCCTTTATTTTTTTGAGCAGTGTACAATGCATTGCAGTTTTCTTCACTGGTCAGGATTTGGTTGATGGACAGTACAGTAGCACATGTCCAGGGTTCTTACCTTGGTGGTCCACTGAGGGTTTGGAGGCGCCAAGGATTCTGGGAGTGGCCACACCCATGTCCAGCTCTGTCAGGGTCAGCTCGTTCATGAAGTAGGGGAGCTGGAGGAGAAAGAAACGGTCAAGTAGATGTCTTTACGCAGACATTATGAGCAAACACACACACTCATTATACAAGTATAAATACACACATACAAAAGGTCTGCAGCTGCAGGGGTACATTAAGTGCAAGTTAAAGGTTGATGGTAACAGACCACTCACTCACTCCTTCTACATCTCCCACATTCTACCAGTCATTCTCATCTGCCACAAAGGCCCCTATCGACTCCCCCACGCCGGCTAGCTGAGAAAACAAGACTAACAGCCAACATCACCACATGACATTGGGAATAGGACCAGACGAAGGGCTATCGTGGGGCTAGTAACAACCCCAAAGATGACACAATGGGGATAATCGAAGGACCGGGATCAAAACAGGGACGGAGGGATGGAGAGAGAGAGGGATGAGGTTCTCTCTCTGAACCCAGTGTGGAGTCTCTGAGTCCTGTGGCGGGGTTGCACAGCGGCAGTGGCTGACATTTAGAGTGTGTGTGTGTGTGTGTGGCTGCAGAGTAGTAAGGATCCACTGTGAGGCATAAGACCCCTGGTATCTTTTTCTTAATTTTTTTCTGTATTAGGCATGCATGGCTCCTCTCTCTCTACCCATTTACATTTACATTTTAGTCATTTAGCAGACGCTCTTATCCAGAGCGACTTACAGTTAGTGAGTGCATACATTATTTTTTTTACTTTTCATACTGGCCCCCCGTGGGAATCGAACCCACAACCCTGGCGTTGCAAACGCCATGCTCTACCAACTGAGCTACATCCCTGCCGGCCATTCCCTCCCCTACCCTGGACGACGCTGTGCCAATTGTCTCCCGGTCGCGGCCGGCTACGACAGAGCCTGGATTCGAACCAGGATCTCTAGTGGCACAGCTAGCACTGCGATGCAGTGCCTTAGACCACTGCGCCACTTAGACCACTACCCCTCTTCCCTCCTTCCAAGCCAAATAAACCTTGCACCATCTTCTTCATCCCTCAATTTTTTGTCCTTCGATCTGTTGAACCTCTGGAGCTCAGTGGTAACAGAATACAGTATAGCTACAACAGTGTAAGAATGCTATTTTAAACACATGAGCCCTTTGTCACAGCAAGGTCATATGTGAGAGGTGAGAGGTCAAAGGCCACCCACCCGGATCTTGCTGAGTTTCATCTGGATCTTCTTGGAGACCACATCGGCCCAGTAGGGCTCGCTCAGGAAGTCCCATGCCACCCGGCCAATCACAGTGTTCACCCAGGCAACAGGCTCCTCCTCCCCCTGCACCACGACAGGGCCAATGCTGCTGCTGCTCGGCAACTGGTAGGGAGGCGGGGACACAAGAAGTGGAGAGGAAAAGGAAGCGAGATAAATACTAACTTACGCATAACTGTGTACTGTAATTGAAATTATTTACAGAAATTATGTAGAATGTACAAAAATTATAGATTCATTTAACAATAGAGTATAGTACAGTAAAGAAAAAAAAAAGGGGGAAAAAGCCTAAAAGAGATAAAGAAATAAGGGAGGGGGTTGAAGGTGTACCTTCTTGCCCGACCCAGGGCTACTCTGTGGACTCTGGACTACGGGACTAGTGGCAGCGATGGGGGTGGCAGTAGCAGTGGCAGTGCCAGTCTCGGGGGGCACCAGGGTGGCCATGTAGACACTGTAGTCCAGTAGGGACTTGGTCTTGGCTGCTATGCCTGCTGTTGAGTCCCTGGTCCTGGGCTGAGACGCTAGCACCTCGTCCAGACTGCTCCGGCTGCTGCTGCGGCTGTGGTGGGAGCTCAAGGCTGACAGGAGGGTCAAAGGTCAACTAAATATTAGAAAGATGCAGCTGGATCAATATATTGCATGTGCATTATGAAATACAAATGTGGTCTTGCACTTTCCTCAGTCACTTTCACATTGTCACACTATATCTGTGCAACCATGCCAGACGATAACTTCCTGTAAATAACACGTTTGGAAGAATGTGTGTGTAAGTGTTTGCGTTTGTCCGTGAGTGTGTGTGTGTGTGTGGCAACTAGATCCATCCACTCACCAGTCTTACTCCCCTGCAGACTGGTGGCTCTCTTCATCCCTGTCCTGGGAGGCTTGGAGGCCAGCAGGATCCTCCGGTGCCACTCCTCCTTCTCCCTCCCCGTCCGACCAAACAGGTACAGGGTCAGCTCTGGACCACTGGACCTTTTGGCCTCCTCCGTCCCCACGGTCGCCTCTCCTGTGGTTGTGGCTTTCTCGTCTGTGGTTTCGCTGCGGTCGCCCTCTGCCTTGGACATGAAGTCATCCTGCTTGGCTAGCTCGATGCAGACAGGGTACTTCTTGTTCCACACACGCTTCCTGGCCAGACTCTGGGGCACCAGATAGATCTAGAGAGGGAATAGAAGGATTGAGTTGGGTGTGTCTGTGTGGCCTAATGGGAACTTCAATTGAAATTGAACCCAAACCTGACACCAAGACCAAGGCCAAGTATACACATCAAGTATGTTATATATAGCAGATGGTGACACATACACCCACAACCCCTCCCTACCCCCGCCCATAGCTGATCTTGGGTCAATCTGCATTTTCCTCTTTAATGGTTAGGATTGGGGAGGGGAAGCGGATCCTAGATCTGTACCTAGGGGAAACGCACCCACCTTGCTGTCAGTGAGGTCGTATATCTTCTGGCTGATGTAGGTGATGTCGGGCTTGGATTCGTTATGCGTGGCCCGCCGGGTGATGTTGCGGTTGGGTTTGGACAGGCGCAGGATGGAGCCCTCCAGTCTCACATAAACAGAGTGGGTCAGAGTGGCGTGGTATGTCTCCGGGTCATAGTTCACTATCTCGTTCATCCAGCCCTGCAGGGGGAGATAGAGAAATCAGTCAGGTTAATCAATCAATGGACAAACCAATGGAACAATCAACCAATGACATATTAAACCAATCTATCAATCAATCAATTAACATTTGAGGTATCTACTTTGTATCGCGCAATGCAATTGTATTTGTACAGTAGCCTATATACAGTGCATTCGGAAAGTATTCAGACCACTTGACTTTTTCCAAATTTTGTTACGTTACAGCCTTATTCTAAAATTGATTAAATAGTTTTTCCCCCTCATTGATCTACACACAATACCCCATAATGACAAAGCAAAAACTGGTTTTTAGACATTTTAGTAAATAAAAATAAATAAAAATTAAATACAACATTTACATAAGTATTCAGTATCCCTTTACTCAGTACTTTGTTGAAGCACCTTTGGCAGCGATTACAGCCTTGAGTCTTCTTGGGTATGACGCTACAAGCTTGGCACACCTATATTTGGAGAATTTCTCCCATTCTTCTCTGCAGATCCTCTCAAGCTCTGTCAGGTTGGATGGGGTGCACCGCTGTACAGCTATTTTCAGGTCTCTCCAGAGATGTTCGATCGGGTTCGGGCCATCAAGGACATTCAGAGACTTGTCCTGAAGCCACTCCTGCTTCGTCTTAGCTGTGCTTCGGGTCGTGGTCCTGAGCGCTCTGGATCAAGGATCTCTCTCTACTTTGCTCCGCTCATCTTTCCCTCGAACCTGACTAGTCTCCCAGTCCCTGCTGCTGAAAAACATCCCCACATCATGATGCTGCCACCACCATGCTTCACCGTAGGGATGGTGACTGGTTTCCTCCAGACGTGACGCTTGGCATTCGAGGCCAAAGAGTTCAATATTGGTTTCATCAGACCAGAGAATCTTGTTTCTCATGGTCTGAGAGTCCTTTAGGTGCCTCTTGGAAAACTCCAAGCGGGCTGTCATGCCTTTTACTGAGGAATGGCTTCCGTCTGGCCACTCTACCATAAAGGCCAGATTGGTGGAGTGCTGCAGAGATGGTAGTCCTTCTGGAAGGTTCTCCCATCTCCACAGAGGAACTCTGGAACTCTTTCAGTGACCATCGGGTTCTTGGTCACGTCCCTGACCAAGGCCCTTCTCCCCCGATTGCTCAGTTTGCCCGGGCGGCCAGGTCTTGATGGTTCTACACTTCTTCCATATAAGAATGATGGAAGCCACTGTGTTCTTGGGGACCTTCAATGCTACAGCAATTTTTTGGTATCCTTCCCCACATCTGTGCCTCAACACAATCCTGTCTCGGAGCGCTAAGGACAATTCCTTCGACCTCATGGCTTGGTTTTTGCTCTGACATGCACTGTCAACTGTGGGACCTTATATTAGACAGGTGTGTGCCTTTCCAAATCATGTCCAATCAATTGATTTTACCACAGGTGGACTCCAATCAAGTTGTATAAACATCTCAAGGATGATCAATGGAAACAGAATGCACCTCAGCTCAATTTCGAGTCTCATAGCAAAGGGTCTGAATACTTACGTAAATAAGGCATCTGTTTTTTATTTGTAATAAATTTACTAACATTTCTAAAAACCTGTTTTCGTTTTGTCATTATGGGGTATTGTGTGTAGACTGATGAGATTTTTTAAATATATCATATATCGTATCATATATACACACACACACACACACACACATACATACATACATACATTTTAGAATATGGCTGTAACGTAACAAAATGTGGAAAAAGTCAAGGGGTCTGAATACTTTCCGAATGCACTGTATGAACCTCTTGTCCTGCTGAACCCTTCCGGAAAGACTTTACAATGATTTTATGCAGCTGACAAAGCAAATTAATGCTAAATGCATGAACATCTGATTCCGTCTATGTATAGAAACTAAATCACAATCATTGTGTCAAAATTGAGATCACAACTCCTGTGTGTGTAAAAATGGTCTAGAACGGATAGGATGGATCAGAAGGATTTGGTAATGCTCACAGCAGGCTGTTGAGAAGTACGGTGCATGTCTTGCCAATAGACCTGAGCCAATCATTTCATTGTTTCTTTGGCTTAGCAGAAAGCCTTTGAAGTTCCTCTGCCTACATTTGTGTGTGTGTGTGTGTGTGTTGCTTTCAGCTCCTTCCCTGGGTTTGTTTGCGTTGTCATTTCAATTTATGAACAGGCACTATGTATTAAAATGAAAACCCAGACTCTTCATGAGCTAGGGCGCCCAATGTGTGTAGTTAGACCAAAATGATTTAGTGGGTGGGTCAAAAAGTCCATTTATTTTTGGAAAAATAGGTTCCAAAACATATTGTGTGTTGAGGTCAATTTTAAAACTTTATGGTAGAAAATGAACTGTGTTGATTTATCTAGCTGTGTTTTCCTCATAAATCACTCCTGCTGGCTTAGACTGCACCCTGTGTGTGTGTGTGGGTGTGTATGTGTATGTGTTCTAATGTCACTTCTACCAAGAGCTTAATTAAACTACTAGGCCTAATCAAATCTAAGGGGTGGAAATCAAGTTGGTCTAAATCCCTGACCATGCCCTATGCCACAGACGGGACCAGTAACTTCTAAAATGCTTAACCTTCAAAAGAACGGTGATGCCATCACAGAGATTCAAACACACAACAATCCATGACTTGACCTCAACCCTGATGGTCTGCACTGTGGGTTAGGTATAGTGAAGATAGCCAATAGGAGCAACCAGTTTCAATCATCACTTTTACAACCAGTGCATATTGTTCATGTTATTTAATTCCAACATGTGTTGAGAAATATTGCACCGCTGGTTTGGCCTTGAACCACTAATAAAATCCTCATCCAAACGGCAGTAGATTGAAGAGGATAGTAAAATCTCGACAGCAGTCATCTAGTAACTTGCTGCCTCTACCCCTCGTCTACCCCTCGAGTCTGAAGTAGTGCACTATGTAAGGAATAGGGTGCCATTTAGGACACATCCCTCTGGTCTCATCTCGTCCCTTCCTCCTCACAGAGATCAAGATGGCCCCTAGAGCTTTGCCATCACAGACACACAAGTCTCCCGCTGGAAACTTGATATAGGCCTAGATGTGCTGGGTCTATTGCTCCCACAGCTAGATATGAAGAGAGGGAGATGGGAGAGAGATAGAATGACAGAGAAAATAAAGACAGAAAAAAGAGAGGAGACAGAGAGGGCATGTGAGAGAATGAGAGAGAAAGAGAGCGAGAGACAGAAAGAGAGAGAGAAGACATTGTTGTCACCAACTTCTCATACTAGTCCTGAACAAAGCCTATCTCCTTTGTGTCCATAACACCACCATTCACTGTCCCTTTGACTGAGAAGGCCAAGCCCGGGACAGTAAAGCCTGCCAGTTAATGTGTTTGTGTGCTGCCTGCCGGTGATGTTTTCATCAGTTTTCCAATTTGTGGGGGTCAAACAAGACAGTGAACCCTCTCCATTATATTATGTGACTGACCGACTGGCTTTCGCAGCCGGTCAGTCCAGAGGTGACATCATTTGGAAGAGGGCCACGGGACATGGGGTGATCACTCTACCACAGAGTCTACTACTGCCTGGCAAGCTATGGAGGGCATTAGCAGTGAAGAGAGAGTAGGCTAACAGGCTTTGAGTATGATATACAGCCACAGCGACTATTGTCTGTCTGATCCATTTGAGTGCTAATGCTGCTAAATGAGCCAGCTGGCTAGTGCTAATACAACTTCCCTCAGGTAATTTATTGTCCATTAGCGCTAAAAATGGAGGATGAGGTATATTTGCCTCGGAGCCTCACTCTTTTGCTCCCTCTGACATCAAAGCGGTGAGAGAGTCGAAGCGTGGACGATCTAATTTGATGCTCAAATAGGCGTATTTCTTCTCTGAATGGCACTTTATGTGTGCTGTTACAACAGTCGTCTGCATTTGTCTAGATGAGATACTAGTTAAGAGACTAGAGGAGAATAATAGAAGAGGCTGTGACAGGATGCTAGCAGATACCCATAGACTTCCAGTCATTGCGCTAACGTTAGTTAGCATTGGCTTCCGAAACTACCTCTAACTTCCTTCATACAGGACACAGATACATAGAAATGGTATCCACTAGTTACATTTACATTTACATTTTAGTCATTTAGCAGACGCTCTTATCCAGAGCGACTTACAGTTAGTGAATACATATTATTATTATTATTATTATTATTATTATTATTTATTTTTTATACTGGCCCCCTGTGGGAATCGAACCCACAACCCTGGCGTTGCAAACGCCATGCTCTATCAACTGAGCTACATCCCTGCCGGCCATTCCCTCCCCTACCCTGGACGACGCTGGGCCAATTGTGCGCCGCCCATGAGTCTCCCGGTCGCGGCCGGCTGCGACAGAGCCTCGATTCGAACCAGGATCTCTAGTGGCACAGTTAGCACTGCGATGCGGCGCCTTAGACCACTGCGCCACTCAGGAGGTTGTTCATATGACTCTGGGGAAGTAGATACATGGCCTCATTGCTAAAATCCCGAAGTATGCCTTTAAGCCAGTCACGGATCATGATGGGTGCGCCAACGTTGTACAGGTAACAGCAAAAACAAAGGAACCTTGAGTAAATAATGGATACAAATATATTGAATGCAGGTGCTTCCACACAGGTGTGGTTCCTGAGTTAATTACGAAATTAATATCCCATCATGCTTAGTGTCACATATAAAGATGCCCTTTTGCCCATTATTTTGTCTACAATGTCTAGAAGAGATCTCAACCCAACTGAACACTTATGGGAGATTCTGGAGCGGTGCCTGAGACAGCATTTTCCACCACCATCAACAAAACACCACCAAATGATGGAATTTCTCGTATAAGAATGGTGTCGCATCCCTCCAATAGAGTTCCAGACAAATGCACCGTGGTGCATTTAAGCTGTTCTGTCGGCTCATGTTGGCCCAACGCCCTATTCAGACACTTTGCTGGGGTTTCCTTTATTTTGGCAGTTACATGTAGGTAATCAGTCAGTATAAAAAGAGACCTGGTCTAGTGCTCTTACAATTAATTCTCTACAAGGGTTGCACAAATCCCAAAGTTCCAAGGTTTTTAAGAAGTCCCAGTTGGAGGATTCCTGGAATTAGGAGGGACTAAACTAGGATTTCTGAAAAACTTGAGAA
Organism: Coregonus clupeaformis; assembly: GCF_020615455.1. NCBI lineage: Eukaryota > Metazoa > Chordata > Actinopteri > Salmoniformes > Salmonidae > Coregonus > Coregonus clupeaformis. Next base: position 783,204 of record NW_025533521.1, on the reverse strand, counting down.
CATTGGAAGTTTCATGTGAAAGTATTTTAAGGTGCTTTTATGTAAACAGTATCACATTGACAAACGCAGACCAGGCTACAAGACAGTCATCAGGCTTCTTCTTAAATTTACAATGAACACTAATGGGATCAAGGCTAGTGAATTACAGGTCAACCCTGAGAAATCAATCTTTCTAATGGTCGGTCTAAAGCAGCTTTGCTCTGATATAACAGTATTGGGAAAGTTCAACGTGATACCTTACCACAGCAGGTCTCTCATTGTTAACGAATAGAAATCCGGCCATTAGCTAGGTAATAATAACATGGTCTTATGAATCTTTCATTTTGGGTCTGTGTTCAGCACCACTGCCTATTTGTGTGACCATGGATTTCTGCATTTATTCAGTTAATTGGTTTTACAGTGATTTCAAACCTCTCCTCGCAGCCTGTCCAATGAATTTGCTCTATTCCAGAGCTAGCACTACTGGTTAAACTTCTCAACTAATCATTAAGCCCTTGATTAGTGAATCAGGTGTGTGGTAGTTCTAGGGTACAACTAAATTGTGAAACATCTGGGGGTCCCTGAGGAGGGGTTAGAGGCCTAATAGGTTTGTAAGTCGCTCTGGATAAGAGCGTCTGCTAAATGACGTAAATGTAAAAAGACCATGGAGTTCCTCACCTTGAAGATGCTTGGCTCTTTGATGCCCAGCTGGGCCATGTTCCACAGCTTCCCCTGGTGTCTGGGATGTCTGGTGCGATTGCCAGAAGGCTTGGGTCCGGCCAACCACACCACAGCGATAGCTAGCATGAACCCTAGTCCCACTCCCAGCAGCATACCCCCAAAGTAGGTGGGCAGTGGCAACACAAAGTACCCGTAGACCAGCGCTGTAATGATGATCAGGGTGTAATGTGGAATGCTGGGTGGTGGATCTTCTCCCTCTGACTTGTCGTCACTGCATAGTTCCGGACTGCCACTAGGGGGCAGTCTGACTTGGCTGCATGTATTGTCCGTTCTGTCTCCATAATCCCCCTCGGTATCCTCAAAGTCCTCACTAGACAGGATGCAGAAGTCCTCGTCCTCCAGCTTGGCCAGGGCTGACATGGAGCACTTGTCCAGGCTGAGAGAGGTGGAAGTGGAGGAAGACATCTTAGGACTTCTGGTGTGACTGGTGTCAGCGGTGGGATTTGGCAAGCCAATGGAGCTGGCTCCGTTTGTGGTTCCTTCGGACTCCCAGTCGCCCCCGGTTTCCTCCTCCTTGATGCTGTAGTTGTTGTTGTTGCTCTCCGGTTGGCCGTTGTTGAGGGATGCCAGGCAGGTGAGCTCCGAAGCACTGGACGAGAGCGCTTTGGACCGAAAGGCACTGCTTCCAATGCCACCGCTCTTGTCCTCCATGATTTTATTGAACAGTTGGAGAGGCTCGTAGATGGCCTCGGAGAAACGGCGCTTGGTGTCCTCGATGCTCGCCTCCACGGACGCCTTGAAGAAGTTGCGGCTGTCTGGGGAGGTGAGCGTCGAGGAGGGGGCGGTCTTGGAGTCACCACCGGCGACGACGCCCACCGGGGCACGGGATTGGGTGAACTGCTTGAAGAGGTGCAGGTTGAGGCGGGAGTCCGAGAGGCGGTAGGGCGAGGAGGAGGAGGAAGGAGGGGATTCCTGGGAGGTGTCAGAGGAGAGTGACTTGACCAGGGTTTTCATCAGGTGGCGGTGGCGCACGGAAATGGGGGCAGCGGGGGAGATGGAGACAATCTCAGAAGGCTCGACGATGTCAGAGGATAGAGACTTGACCAGGCTGAAGAAGGGTTTGTCGCTAGATTTGGAGGGAGAGGAGTTGGAGGCGGAGGCAGCGGAAGGAGAGGAGCTCTTCGGTTCATAGGGTAATGTGGAGGCGATGGAGCTTTGAGGACCAGTTGAGGACGACATAGGCAGAACTGCAGCCTGAGCCTCAGCTCCTTCAAGGATCAGATCCTCGCTGGCCTCCAGGGCCGTCACAATGCCTGGGTCCTCCTTGGGTCCAGCAGGGGGAGGAGGAGAGGACACAACTGCACCATAGAGCTCCTCTTCCTCCTCCTCCTCCTCCTCCTTGCCCAAGGGCGAGAAGTGGATGGTGATGGACTCCCGGGACAGCGAGCCCTGGACGTGGAGCTTGGGCACGGCTGGCGGCCGTGAGGCTGAGGGAGGAGGAGCTTTGACTTTGTCTGCATGGCTACTCTGGCGGCTGGCCATCACAGTGCTCCCGCTGGGTCACAGCCTAGGGAGAGAGGGAGAGAGACAGGGAGAGGGCAAAGGTTACACACGTCTCCATACTGTATCATTACCAAACAAACTCTCAACTACAAACAGAGTATACGGTGTTAAATGGGTATTAATATTATCGACCACACGTAGGCAGTGGCGGCTCCTGAAAAAATTCTCAGGGGGGGGCAATTTTTCTGATGATTTAGGTGACCTACACACATTTTAAAAAAGATATGTCCAGCAACAACATGAAGACAGGGGCAGCATATAAGTCAATACCAGAAGCATTTATTGACTGATCTCAAAAGTGTTGGCTTACCAGGGTTGGTGGAGCCCTCAGTTTCATCTTTGCCTCGCAAAGCTAACTCAAACACTCCGCAAAACTTCACACACTGGATTAGCCGGCTGAGGATGTGGCGGTTCTTGCTAATGTCGTAGTAAATATATTTGTTATAGTGAATATGGAATATGATATGTTGAGTAAAATGTTGTGCTAAGATCTATTTAGGTCAGGAGCTGGTTATAAGTTATGTTCCTATCCAATAACAATGGACAAAAGGGTCCTATCTTGTCAGCCTTGTCAGCAGGTGGCCAAGGACAACACCCACGCCATAGGCCTCTCAGTTCTTCCAACTCACGAGTTCTTGCTCTGAGGACACACACACACACACACACACACACACACACACATCATCACTGTTAAACACACACACACACATCATCACTGTTAAACACACACACACACACACACACACACACAAAATCCCCTCTCTTAGGCTGAACATTTGAAGACAGAGAACCCGACTCAGAGCCAATGCAACAGTGACAGTAGCCTGGAGGGGACCTCGCCCAACTCATCAGGACCAATCAGAAGATCAGAACTACTAGATTCAACCTACTTCATTTATTGCATAAAATGTCTGCACACAATGTTTCGGGCTCTCTTCAGATAATAATAATAATAATAATAATAATAATAATTGCCATTTAGCAGACGCTTTTATCCAAAGCGACTTACAGTCATGCGTGCATACATTTTTGTGTATGGGTGGTCCCGGGGATCGAACCCACTACCTTGGCGTTACAAGCGCCATGCTCTACCAGCTGAGCTACAGAAAGTGGATACTCATGGATGCGCATCGCAATTGTAAAATGTCAACACAATTGGAGACACCACGTCATTTTTGGAGACATGTTATTGACAGTAAACTATTGTAGATGCGACTGCTAACTAAATAAAACATTTTAGCTGGCTAGCTAATCATCTTAGCTAAATGTGGGGCAAACAATTCAGTTATTTACCGTTAATTTGAGGGATTGGGGTGAAAGAAATCGAGTTACATAGTGATACTTTACGATATACTGTATTGACAATATCGCAATATTTTAGCGCTAGTTGGCTGTACCTGCACCAAAACACCATTATTGTTCCTTCATAGCTTGTTCTCAATCTTTTCACATTGGGAGCCAATTTGTTTTCAGCACTTTTATTTCCATGACTGATCAAAACTCATTCTCATGGCTTTCTGATCCCTCTGCAACAGACATATGGTGCGCAATAAAATCACAGTATCGAATCGCAATACGTATAGAATCATGAGACTCGCAATGCTGATGCATATATCTTATCGTGAGGTTCCTGGCAATTCCCAGCCCAAGTTCATTTGCCACAACAAATCTCTTCGCTAGCAAACGCGATGTCTTCTCCAAAACGGCAATGTGTCTCCAGCAATGTTTACTTTTTTTGACGTTCTATGGCATCTCCACTTTCCAAGCATATATGACCACATGTAATATTTTGGTAAGTGATGAAAATAGTGAACTATGTAGGGCCAGGATGTAAAATATATGTAGCTGCAGCAATTTCTCTTATCTGATATGGTAAGTAATGGGGCTTAATTTATAGCTCCCTAAGAGTTTGACTGAACGGGTCCGTGCACGCGATTCCAGATATCTTTACCTCTGAATAAACTGCCTTTATTATACCATATCCACCCTGTCCAAAGTCTCTACTTGGTCTCAGTTCTCCAGTAAACTTGTGATTATCAACACTAACCTCATCGTTGTGGCGGCGGACAGCTAGCCTGTATCCCTCATCAAGTTGAGTGGCAATGTTATTTTTCCGTTCGTACCAATTTTTGGAAAATCCTCGGGTGTAGGACTTTCCGCCTTTAGTAGAAACCTGTTGAATTATTAAATTTGGTCTGGGAGGTCCTAATTGTTTCGTTGCCAATTTATCTTCATTTGTTCGCCGACAAAAAGGAACTTCTTTCAAAGACACAATCCGCTCTTTTCTCAGTTACGTTCATGGTTACGTTACGTTACGTATGACGAAGCGCGTAAGTGCAAGCCCTCAGACACCCATAGAGATTGTATTGAAGGCTCTGAAATTTGAAAAAAATAGATTTTACATTAGAGGCTATGAGAGACTTCTGGGCGATTTTCAACCTGACTGAAATCGCCCCAAAAGGGGGGAGCCATTTGAAGCACGACTTTAGCCTGATTCGACATTTAGTGGCAGTGTGGCACTGTGGCAGATCAGACGTATAGATTACAACACTGATAACTACTGTTGCCGTGATATAATTGATTAGAAAAAAAATCCCTTCCTTTTCCCGTTTGGCAGTGCGTCGCCCATATCGCCCTATTGAACAGGCCGCCCCTGCACGTAGGCCTATGCAAATACACACACATGAACCTACACAAACAGGAGGGCAATGTTAGACATGTAGGCTATATAGTACATGATGTCCCCATAACGTGTCATTATCAGACAATCTCAACTCAGCCAGAACAAAGAATGGGTTCAACAATGGGCATTAGACTGTTAAATCGAGGTTTGGAGGAGGAACCTACTATAATAGCAGGGCTAGAAGGCGTATTACTTAGCAATTAACAAATGTTAATCAAGCCATGTTACAGTAGCCGATTCCTATGAGATGGCCCCTATAATATCTTTCATGAAAGCAGGGCCAAATCAATGAGGGGAAATGTAATTAAGCCCTTAAAGACTTAAAGCCCTTTCCTTTGATAGGGGATGGAGTCCAACACAGCTCTTACAGGAAACACAGTCTCCTGACAAGCATTGCCACCACACTGAGCGATCAGCTGGCTGGCAGGGCTGATACTATTTCCTAGTCTTTGGGTCGCTAATATTGAAATCATGGCTACTATAGCAATGATCCCGGATACCCTAGACCCACTCCAATTCGCATACCGCCCCAACCATCCACAGATGATCAATCTCAATCGCACTCCACACTGCCCTTTCCCACCTGAACAAAAGGAACACCTATGTGAGAATGCTGTTCATTGACTACAGCTCAGCGTTCAACACCATAGTGCCCACAAAGCTCATCACTAAGCTAAGGACCCTGAGACTAAACACCTCCCTCTGCAACTGGATCCTGGACTTCCTGACGGGCCGCCCCCAGGTGGTAAGGGTAGGCAACAACACGTCTGCCACGCTGATCCTCAACACTTGGGCCCCTCAGGGGTGCGTACTTAGTCCCCTCCTGTACTACCTGTTCACCCACGACTGCGTGGCCAAACACGACTCCAACACCATCATTAAGTTTGCTGACGACACAACAGTGGTAGGCCTGATCACCGACAACGATGAGACAGCCTTATGGGAGACGGTCAGAGACCTGGCAGTGTGGTGCCAGGACAACAACCTCTCCCTCAATGTGAACAAGACAAAGGAGCTGATCGTGGACTACAGGAAAAGGCGGGCCGAACAGGCCCCCCATTAACATCGACGGGGCTGTAGTGTAGCGTGTCGAGAGTTTCAAGGTCCTTGGTGTCCACAACACCAACTAACTATCATGGTCCAAACACACCAAGACAGTCGTGAAGAGGGCACGACAACACCTTTTCCCCTCCAGGAGACTGAAAATAATTGGCACGGGTCCCCAGATCCTCAAAAAGTTCTACAGCTGCACCATCGAGAGCATCCTGACCGGTTGCATCACCGGCTGGTATGGCAACTGCTCAGCATCTGACCGTAAGGTGCTACAGAGGGTAGTGCGTACGGCCCAGTACATCACTGGGGCCAAGCTTTCTGCCATCCAGGACCTATATACAAGGCGGTGTCAGAGGAAAGCCCAAATAATTGTCAAAGACTCCAGCCACCCAAGTCATAGACTGTTCTCTCTGCTACCGCACGGCAAGCGGTAACGGAGCGCCAAGTCTAGGACCAAAAGGCTCCTTAACAGCTTCTACCCCCAAGCCATAAGACTGCTGAACAATTAATCAAATGGCCATCCGGATTATTTACATTGACACCCCCGCTGCTACCCGCTGTCTATTATCTATGTATAGTCACTTTACATTTTTACATTTGACATTTTAGTCATTTAGCAGACGCTCTTATCCAGAGCGACTTACAGTTAGTACCCCTACCTACATGTACATTTTACCTCTACCCCCGCACATTGACTCGGTACCAGTACCCACTAGCCTCGTTATTATTAATAGCCTCGTTATTGTTATTTTATTTTGTTACTTTATTATTTTTTACTTTAGTTTATTTGGTAAATATTTTCTTAACTCTTTCTTGAACTGCATTGTTGGTTAAGGGCTTGTAAGCAAGCATTTCACCTGTTGTATTTGGCGCATGTGACAAATAAAGTTTGATTTGATTAATCACAAGGCAATCCCTATAAATAGCACTGAATCGATTGTAAGAGTCTACAGACAGTCTACGATATCACAAGAATGCAAGAAGGTAAAGCAGCAAGGAAGGTTAGAAGGTAGCCTAATAAACGAAGACAGGGAATGGTAGATTCATCAAAATCAATGCAGGCTTTCCTGGAAGTTACCAAGTTTTACATTTACATTTTAGTCATTTAGCAGACGCTCTTATCCAGAGCGACTTACAGGAGCAATTAGGGTTAAGTGCCTTGCTCAAGGGCACAGACAGATTTTTCACCTAGTCTGCTCGGGGATTAGAACCAGCGACCTTTCGGTTCCTGGCACAACGCTCTTAACCACTAAACTACCTGCCGCCCATGCAGTTCACATGACTGCATGGTTATATGGATGAATAGATGACTGCATGGTTATCTGAATATGAATCACTCTTTTCCCATTCCCAGAGGGAGAGGCTTGAGTGGGTAGAGGCTGTGTCTCTTTGTGCTTGTTCTGCGTCAGCCTTCTCAGCAGGTCGGTCACCCCACACCCACACCTAGTGATTATAACCCCGCTGTGACACCACCAGGTGAGACATTCTCACACACACACACACACACACACACTTGATTTAAGAACACACATCATATGCAGGGATACAAATGTGTGTGTGTGAGACACACTCTCCCTCCTTTTCTGTGTCTTTCTCTCACCTGCACTCACACACCCCTCAGAGCTATACATAAAATGGCAGACTAATTCTTTGAAGATTAATCCTTTATAAAGGAGAAAGTGGAGCTTGTTTGAAGCTTGTTGACGTGGGGACGGAAATAGTAACTAAGTGGGATGGATTGTACTCTCTGTGATTGCCACAGAATGGGAACAAACACTTTCACAACAAGCTATGAGGGACCAAAATATCCATATAATTAGATATTCCTAATTCCCTAGTTGTAATTCTAGGAATGGATTGAAACCCGTGGGACAGAGTGACATTTGGGACTGGTGTCTAGTTGGTTCATCATATGACCCTTGGTCTGGACGGCGATAGAGAGCAAACAGAGTGAGATCATCATCCAGCCCACATATGACAACGCACAATACAGGCTTGTCTTATGACTGCTTGTGTCATTGACCATAAACAAGAGACTTCGTCTAGGAAATAATGGCAAGCGAGAAAAACAATGGATGGGGAAGCCATACTGGGAATTCAACTGTGTAGAATGGACCAAACACAGGCTACCTTTCGCCTATAGGTAGGATAGTCATACTGGAATGACAACCATCCCTTTGGCATACAAACATATAATGAATTCACTGAATTCACCAAACAAACATACTGTACCTTTTACCTACAGTATATAGGTGAGCTATTCTTCCTGTAATGACAACCATACCTTTGGCATATAAACATAACTGTTGTTTATGCTATCCTTTAACGAATATAGTCCTTCCTTATTCCAAGCTTCCTAGGCTTTTTATCATTTAACTGTATACTTTTATGTGGTTCAATGATCATTTAACCATTATTATAGCAATAGACCCTGGGCAATGGTCTCCGAGTGATGTAACAAGGCGAATGGTGATGTGATGTTTCCACTAGGCTAAGACGCCACAACTGCGTGCGTCACATGACCATGGTATCCCACTCACAGTCACAGGAGAAGTCACGGTGGGATGGAGATGGCTTTGGAAGCAGCTAGGTTAACAAGGTACCGTTTAGGCACTTGCGCTTGTTATTTGCCCTAGTTGTCAGGTGATATCTCGTTTCTCTAGAGAGACTGGAAGTGACCAACTGAATGGCTCTAGGTAGAAGTTACCTGTAAACACAGATCTAAGATCAGTCTACACTCCTCTATTCATAGCCTTAACCACTTAGGAGGGAGGAAGCCAAACTGACCTCATGTCAGCATATACTGTAGGCCTCGGGGCAAACGGTCCTACTCCAATGAAGTCAGTGAGTGGATGAGCAGGGGAAGCTCAATCACATGTCGCAAATAATGATGTAGTAAGTCCTCACTTATGGGAAGAAGGGTATTAGACCTAAAATATGCCTATATCTCAGAGCCTAGGACAAAAACACAGTTTAACTTATTCTGTATGAGAGATAGTCTAGAACTGCCACCAACCCAACCCCCTCAATACTGAACCATTTAAGACTGACGCGGTTGAAACATGACCTTTACAACATGACAGTGAAAACCATTACCACTTCAAACCCGTTTGACGGTTATTACATTACGACTGTAGTCGACTTCAAAAGGGGTTGTCTGACAGTAGCCTTGGCTACATAATGGATCTGTTCTCGTGTAACGCTTGATTAGGCTAACGCTTGATTAACACTATTAACATTGGAAAGGCTTGCCATTAGGATCAATGCAAATTTGGATTTACATTTAAAAACCAGTGCTTCAGAAAGAGAGAAGAGCAAGTGCCATATTTAGATACCTCCAGACATCGAGCTTTGGTTTTGGAGACCGCAAGTCTTCTGCAGGTGAAATGGACACCTAACTTGGCCCTCCAGCGTGCAAGCACAGTCTAACTGATGCATGCATGCCATGCATTACGGCTGCACAATTAATCAAATGTGTATCTAAATTGCAATATTGACATGTCGCAAGAGGCTGCAATGTTTTTGAAATGCCATTCATGTCACATTCAAAATGTAATAAGGGTCCCCAGGGAAACTGACCAAAACTTTGGTTCCTACCCTGTCACAAAAACTTTTACTATACCCGTTTTTCTCATTAGTTGTCATGCCAAACACCAACCATAGAATCGGAATACTAATTTCATTTTTATGATTACAACAGTTCACCAAAGAGTTGACCTAAATCGCAACTAAAATCACAAATCGCAATATTTGGTTTACAACAAACATCGCAATTTGATTATTTTCCCATATCGTGCAGCCCTACTGTGCACATACGCGCACAAGTTAACTATACACATACAAGCACAGACACAGGCAAACATGCACTCACTACTGTAAGTCGCTCTGGATAAGAGCGTCTGCTAAATTACTAAAATGTAAAATGTAGATGTTACACTTGGATTTCCTATAGAAAAAGCTGGTCAAAATCAAACCCCTTTCTAAAACTATTTGTAATCTAAACCCTCAAAATGTGCTATTTAGGCCTAACAATCACTGACTTTGTTAGCGTGATCAATAATAACCAATACATTCAATTGCTAATAATAAGAAACATGCCAATAAGACTTTCTTTGCCATGGGGACAATGTCTAATCCCTGAAGTGACGTCAGTCCCCAGCCGATTCACCGCAGACACAGCAGGGCGGACTCAGACTGGACTTGACCACTGTCACATCAGGGGTGAGCCAGCCAAGCCAGGTCATTAACCACCCCAGTCCCTGCCTGACCTCAGGGTCAGCAGCAGGCAGCAGCACAATGAGGCCATTCTACAGCCATGTGCTGTAAACCACAGTAATAGCTCTCATTTTAAACCGGATGGTTCGAGCCCTGAATGATAATTGGCTAAAAGACGTGGTATATCAGACCGTACACCACGGGTATGACAAAAAAGTACTTTTTACTGTTCTAATTACGTTGATAACCAGTTTATAATAGCAATACGGCACCTATGGGGTTTGTGGTATATGGAAATAACACGGCTAATGGCTGTATCCAGGTACTGCGCGTTGTGTCGTGCCTAAGAACAGCCCTTAGCCGTGGTATATTGGCCATACACCACACCTCCTCTGCTTTATTGCTTAATAATAAAACACATGGGATGCATCCCAATGGCACCCTTTATAGTGGCCATAGGGTTCTGGTCAAAAGTAGTGCACTATATAGGGAATAGGGTGCCATTTGGGACATAGAAATCAGACTAAAGCAGGATTAAATACCTGCCCTTAATCTCTCTCCACCACTAGCTCTTATTCTCTTGAAATCACAGGGTGTCTCAGGGGGAGTGGGATATGCAAAAAAATGTGTTTCCAATTCACACCACACACTTGTGAAACAGGACAAATATAAGCACCCCCTATTTGACTTGTCCTCAGTCTCTTCCTCAATTGTCCCCATTTCTCTCTCACTCAACCTCATGAACACAGAACAGCACTACTTTGTTCCCTATTACTGACATAAATCATCATGACTTGACAACATAAAACAACAAGGGGTTGTGTGTTGGTGTGTGTGTGAACTGAAGTAGTCCCTCTTCCTATAGTTGTGTGGTTACATGTGACAACAAGTGTGTGTACTGTACACGTGTTAATGTGAATGTGTGTCTATAAGCCTGCACTGGTTGTCCCTCCTCCCCTATAGTCCTGTGCTAATGTGCCAGTGGAGGCCTGTATGAATGAAATGGAGTCATCAGATGCTAGGCAGTGGAGAGGCTAATTACTGCAGTGACGGGACATCATTAGATACTGGGCTCTGAGCTCAGACAGCTGTTCACGCAGGTTCACTCCCACGAGATGACACACAGTGCATTAGTGTTTGTACGGTACACTGAAACTTCGGTACTTTTTCCATACTATAACATGAAAAACGGTTTGGTAGAATTGTGTTACTTTTGGTTCTTCTATCAAATGTGTCTCACGTTTGGAAATCAACTAAATGCATTGAACTTATTCGTATTAATTTGCCCAAGTTTATCATCAGACATGAACAGAATGCATCAGTGATTCGTATTCCCTGCAACGCTCTGAAGAGGATACGGCCCATCTGGTGTGTGCGGTGAGCGTATATCTACCACTTTGTGTAGCCATTAACAATGCTAATGATAACCGTCTTCGGGTAAATGGAAAGGCTTTCCAAAAAAACCTTCTCAATTAAAAGTTAACTACAAAGTAGCCTATGCCTACCTGGCAGAATCATTCATTTTTGCATCAATCCAGTAGCCATTTGTTTTATAACTCCCTCACGTGCACTACAGAAACACCGCTAACCAAACAGAAGTGCTGAGTGTATGCACACTTGAATTAAAGGGTAACTACACTTAAAAATCTGGAGGTACTTTTCTATAATTTTTCCCAGACCTCACAAGTGGTCCCCTGATGTGGTTTAAGTATTGTTCTGAACATAGAACATCCAATTCTGTTGTTTTTCTATTAAGAAAGTGTGATTTCGAGAGCGAAAACCAGAGAAATAAAATGTTTTTTTGCCGTTGGATCATTTTGGTTATCGAGTATTGTTTTGGCAACGAGTATCGTGCCTGGTATTGAAGTCAAAATTCTGGTATCATGACAGCACTACTGTGGGAATGACAGGAGACTCATCATATTTGTTATATAGGCCTAAAGAGATATCTGGATAGGTGATTTCAATGAGTGGGAAGGGCTTAGGTGTTCACAGTCGGACTCCAATCAGATAACACACACACTAGGAATGACAGACCCTAATATAGAGTTATCAGAATGCTACATAGTGACATCTGTGGGTGATGTCAATGAGTAATGATGATGTATGGTTGAGTAATGATAACATCATCATCATCATCATCAATGTGATTGACGTCATGGGAGAGCATGACCATAGTGGGGTGATGCGGAGTCATGCAAGTTGAGTTCTCAGACTCGAAGGAGACTTTCTTGAAATTCTATCCAAATATCCTGAGGAGGATGGTGTTCATTGTAATAAGTTTGGGCCCGTATAGGTCTTATAAATGTAATGCAAACAAGTGACAAAAACTATACCACCTACTATAATTCTCTGAAGAGGCTATGAGCTCAGCTAATTGCTAGTAGGGGAGCACACATTACCAAGAAGGGACCACATGCACGGACACACGCACAAACAAGGAAAATATAAATAGGCCTAGGTAAAAGCAATTCCTTTCAAGATAACGGTAAAAGGTGAGAGCACTAAAAAACATTTTCTAGCAATGTAAACTTGCCCCTGTTAAGAAAAACAATAGGGGGTGAAAACAAGAGGATTTAGTCCGACTTCACAGAAGAGGCTTGGCAATGACCTGCCTGGTGCACTGACCTCTCCTGCTGCAGCTCATTTCCTCCTTGGTAAGCGTTCCTGGATCAGTGACCTCTGACCTCTATCCAGTCTCCCTCAGACCTCAACACAACAAAGCTATCCCTTCTCTTCAACCCATCAGAATTATACAATGTAATATAATGTCAAGAGTATCAATATTATTCATCCTTTCGCCAGCATAGGTGATAACCTGTACAATAGCAACTTTTGTATACTTTCTTACCATAATGCACAACAGGAAAGGCTGTGTCGAAGGAGCAAGAACAACGGATAATCCTACATTCCTTAATGGAGGATTGCGCAACCAGCAGTTTAAACACCAAGCCACTTGAAAAAAAAATCAGATATCCAGTTGTCATGCCGACTAACAACTTCCTACAACTCCCACTACCAACAAACCTTTCCTGGAATGAATGACTTTGTTGTTAAGGTGATGCGTTGTTGTTTTCTACCACAACAACACAAGGAATCAACAGAGGAAAATATACTTTCTATGCTTTAACCCGGACATTAGGAAAGCCATCACGCTCGCCGATATCTCATTTGCTAGCCCTAATCCAATTAGCATGTTAGCATCTGCTTAGCTTTCACATCGATTTAGCGGCTAGCTCGCCCAGCACCAAGATAAATGGGCCCTGCTGAGTTTGAGATCTTCGCTGGTCATGCTAGCTGGACTGCTAATTACAATCAGAAAGAAATAGTCTTGTCTTAATGTCTAGGCCTATCAATGTGTGGGAGCTGGTGCAAAGAATTATCCATGCAATATTCAGGTTCTAGTAGAAAATAGGATGCAATTTCAGGTCAGTAAGGATACCAAATATTAGATATATTCTTTCAACAGCCCTGCTCTCAGTTCACACTTGAAACTGAACCACATCAAACCAGTCTAAACTGGTATCTAGTGGAAAAGGTTCCTTTGGGTTGATGGCATAGGAGGGACTGCCCAGGAAATACCACCAGTATGTCACATTTAGGCTCACACTGCATGTTCATAGTAGTATTAGCCTGCGTTAAAAATCAGCCCAGGGCTGTTGATAATGCTCCTTGGGTGAAGATAGAACATTTGCTTGGCAATGGACCAGGAGTTAGTCTCATTCTTTCTGAGCCATTCTACCATGATTCATTAATAGCATGTCGCCTAGGGTCTGACAGCCATAATGTTGTTTCCATGGTAGCTTGTTTTATCAGTTTTACCCTCAGGAGAGGGATATTTTTGCAAGTCATCTTGTGTCTGCAATATGACAAATAACAGGCTGCTAGAGGGGATGGTACAATAGCCTCACGTAACCAGCCCCCTGTGAGGGCTTCTCAAATGTCAAACGCTGCTTTTCCAAATGGCAATCCAGAATAAACATGATAATTCTGGCAGCTAGCATTGAGGGGACATCAGGAAAGTGGTGAGAGAATAAGTATGTGTGAAGGAGGGGAGGAAAGAGTGAGTCAAGATGAAGTCAGAATGTGCAGCGCCGTCATTGTTTTGCAGAGGCTTGACAGGTGCTTGGTGGTTATCTTCAAGATCCTAGTGCTCAAGGATATGCTGAGAAATGTGTTAAGATGAGCCAGCAAATTAAAATCTATATGCAACTCAGAGGAAGACACTATTGGCCAAAGCAAAGCGTTTCTTGAGTGTTCTTTGAATCAAACCTACCTTCCATTACCAGTCCCGAGGGGACCGACGGATACTGTAGCTCACCAACCAGACTTGCTTGAGACACACATAAAACACTAAAGCCTACATATCTTAACTTTCCCTCAACCTTCCCAACCTTCCATGGCCTGTTGGGGAGATTGTGTAATCCCAGCCCATGTTTCCTAGGCAGGGATTAGCAATAATCCCCCCACACAAAGCGGGGGAGAGCCTACCTTCTCCCCAGCTTTGCTAATACTGCAACTACCTGCTGAGTCGCTTACTGAAACCCCCAAAGCAATGACAACCCACACAACCCAACACAAAGCCAAAGCCTCTGGTTATCGGTGAATGGTGAAAGCATTTTCCTCTCCCCATGTGTTGTGAACAGTTCCTGTTGCTGCCGCCTTTGAAAAGGCAATTCACCAGGGTATTTAAGATAACACTACCTAAAAGGTGTTGAAACGAGGGAATGGGAAGTAAAAACGTTTGTAGCTCCCTCTCCCCGTGAATCGCTCTCAGCGATGCTTTTGTGCTCTTACATGATGTAATACACTGCAAATTCGCATTAAACTGTGAGACGGGCCCCTACAACCGGGGGGGGATTGAATGTAGAATAAAGAAATGTGGCGTAATAATCTTTCCAATTATATTGAAATGGTAGGTGCGAGTCTGCCGGTTATGAAAATGGCTTTGTGCTAATGCCATTGACACAGAACACAGGCAGGGGATAAGAAAGAGGGGATTACGGGAGAGAGGGACGGCGGCTGAATAGGTGTAAGCAGCGCAGTATGCTAGAGCTTAGCTAACACTGACTGAGCTGATGGCAAGGTGTGTGTGTTATTGAAGTATAAAAAGGTGAGAACCTGGGAGAGAGAGGGAGGACGGGATTGGAGGTAGGGAAACGGAGAGAGAAAGAGAGCGCACAGTGAAGGAAGGTGTTGAAAGGAGAGAGAGAGAAAGAAGAGGGGGAATAGACAGGTGAGGTAAAGGAAAGGAGTGTGCTTCACCGGACCTGACCACTGTCTGGAGTCTGGACAATCTTAGTCTAGCAAGCTTCTCTCACCCAACAGACTTGGAGCTGATGTGGTCAAACTGGCGGGGCAGGCATAGAGAGTAATGCCAGGCAGTGAAATTAGATCATGGCTATCAATTGTTTGTCTTTTGCTCTAGTAAGGGGAGTATAGAAACCTTCTATGCTCTGGGTAGAAGTTGGCAGTAGGGACAGATCTAGGATCAGCTTACGCTCCCCTTCACCCTACTCCTGATAGCACTAAAGAAGTAGCCTAATAGTAACTAATGACATCCATTGCCTTATATGAAGTGTTTGATTGTGAGAGTACAACTTGTGCGTCAGAGTTACCATACACAGACAGCTTCACTTGAAAAGTGATTATCTAATTCCATTTCTATGGATTGCACTTCTCTAAAAGTGAAAGCCTCATTGAGCAATGCTTGAGCACAGCCAGCTATTAAACTAGGACACTAGGACACTTAAAAAACAAACTGATGACAGCATCGGCCAGTAAATCCAGGGGACAGAACACAAGCTGCTCTACCACCCACATGCTAAGGACATTGTTGTTTGACACTTTTATAAAACTCGAGAGCACCTGACAGTTCCCACACACACGCTGAAACACCTGCCATTGGCTGCCTGCTGGAGGCCTGGCTGTGTGTGTGTGTGTCTGTCTCCACAGAGAACACTAGATGAGAGGATCAGAGAGCTGACTGTTCGCATATGTTGTTTTTACCAGTAAGTGTGTACTAGTGTGCATGAATGAACATGTTTGTGTGAGAGTGAAAGAGAGAAATAATGTGTTTTGACACACAAGCCAGTTTAAAATCGGTGTGTGTGTGTTTTCTGATGCACAGGCCAGTGCTAACAGGCTGGGTAAAAATACCCCAGTCAATGAGACAGGGTCACCACAGGGCAGCCTGTCAATACAGTCAGAATGGCCAACATCTTAATTAGCTAGCTTCTCCCAGGTTTTTTTTTCTCACTCTCCATCCCTTTCTTTCTCATACTGAAAATATCATTTTAAGAGTGCATGTGCACAGGCTTAAAACAGTATTTTTTGGATGGGGATGTAGTGGGGGGGTATAGCAGTCTTGTATGAAGTTTATTCAACCCTCACTAACTGCCAATTCAAAGAGACACTTGTAAACAAGGAGCCGACTGTGTTCCTGAGGCATCTTCCAGGGAAAAGCTGTGTCACTGCTGCCAAGGGCAATGCTCTGGGCCAGGGCTTGATTGGAGAGTGTGCTCAGTTACCCAGAATAGTTAGAAGTCTATGTAAAAATAAAGTAAAACGGACCTGATGTTTAGAGAGGTTCTCGCTTGTTCTCTTTAAACAGGAAAGGTCCGGTTGAGGGCCTGATACTTCTCCCCAGGCCCGATACTGTTCCATTCATTCACTATATAAGGACCTACCCACTGGTCTATACAATAGCCCAAAGGCATTAACAGTAAGCTGTAGGCTTAACGGTAGCCTATCCCATGTTTGATCTGCTACTTACATAACAGTAGCCTATTTGTTTCCAAATGGCTACAGTATCACACAGATAAAAAGATTCAATAGATTTCCGATACATTCCAAACAACATTTCTGGTACTGTTGTGGTTCAGTTGTTCTTGGTCTTTTCAGTGAGAAAGGGGCTGGCTGGCGTGGGTACAGTATGTGACGCCATGCCCAGTGCCCACCAAGCCTAGTGCATGATGCCAGGGCTTTGCCAAGTGTGTGTGTGTGCAGATATGAGAGCGTGTGAGGCAAAGAGAGAGTGCTCATGACGTGCCCATCAGTGAGCGAGAGACCGAGACAGGCAGAGACAGAGAGAGAGAGACAGGCAGAGCGAGAAGGGCAGAGATAGAGGGAGAGAGAGAGCTGGAGGGTGGTCCTCCATGTCCCTTCTCTTCTCGCTCGCCAGCGGCCTCTGGTACGGTTCACTAGTCCTTCCTGACGACCCTGACCATATGCGAATATAAACAAGCTGTCCCTCGTGGTTAACAACCCCAAAAACATGCTCTTGGCTTGTCCCTCCACATGTATCTTCAGAAACATCAGTATCGCTGGCATCCCAAGGCTACAGTGTATCTAGTAATGTTGGATATGTATGAACACAAAATGGAGCTGAAGTCTGAGTCTCTCAAGGTAAAGATATGGTTGCAGGTGAATTCATCAGACCATTTCTAGGGCCCTATAAAAATCTGTGTTGTGGAAAACGATGACGGAATCGCAGAATTCAGACATTAAAAGGGAATTCAACAATATACACTGCTCAAAAAAATAAAGGGAACACTAAAATAACACATCCTAGATCTGAATGAATGAAATAATCTTATTAAATACTTTTTTCTTTACATAGTTGAATGTGCTGACAACAAAATCACACAAAAATTATCAATGGAAATCAAATGTATCAACCCATGGAGGTCTGGATTTGGAGTCACCCTCAAAATTAAAGTGGAAAACCACACTACAGGCTGATCCAACCTTGATGTAATGTCCTTAAAACAAGTCAAAATGAGGCTCAATAGTGTGTGTGGCCTCCACGTGCCTGTATGACCTCCCTACAACGCCTGGGCATGCTCCTGATGAGGTGGCGGATGGTCTCCTGAGGGATCTCCTCCCAGACCTGGACTAAAGCATCCGCCAACTCCTGGACAGTCTGTGGTGCAACGTGGCGTTGGTGGATGGAGCGAGACATGATGTCCCAGATGTGCTCAATTGGATTCAGGTCTGGGGAACGGGCGGGCCAGTCCATAGCATCAATGCCTTCCTCTTGCAGGAACTGCTGACACACTCCAGCGGCATGAGGTCTAGCATTGTCTTGCATTAGGAGGAACCCAGGGCCAACCGCACCAGCATATGGTCTCACAAGGGGTTTGAGGATCTCATCTCGGTACCTAATGGCAGTCAGGCTACCTCTGGCGAGCACATGGAGGGTTGTGCGGCCCCCCAAAGAAATGCCACCCCACACCATGACTGACCCACCACCAAACCGGTCATGCTGGAGGATGTTGCAGGCAGCAGAACGTTCTCCACAGCATCTCCAGACTCTGTCACGTCTGTTACGTGCTCAGTGTGAACCTGCTTTCAGCTGTGAAGAGCACAGGGCGCCAGTGGCGAATTTGCCAATCTTGGTGTTCTCTTGCAAATGTCAAATGTCCTACACGGTGTTGGGCTGTAAGCACAACCCCCACCTGTGGACATCGGGCCCTCATACCACCCTCATGGAGTCTGTTTCTGACCGTTTGAGCAGACACATGCACATTTGTGGCCTGCTGGAGGTCATTTTGCAGGGCTCTGGCAGTGCTCCTCCTGCTCCTCCTTGCACAAAGGCGGAGGTAGCAGTCCTGTTGCTGGGTTATTGCCCTCCTACGGCCTCCTCCACGTCTCCTGATGTACTGGCCTGTCTCCTGGTAGCGCCTCCATGCTCTGGACACTACGCTGAAAGACACAGCAAACCTTCTTGCCACAGCTCGCATTGATGTGCCATCCTGGATGAGCTGCACTACCTGAGCCACTTGTGTGGGTTGTAGACTCCGTCTCATGCTACCACTAGAGTGAAAGCACTGCCAGCATTCAAAAGTGACCAAAACATCAGCCAGGAAGCATAGGAACTGAGAAGTGGTCTGTGGTCACCACCTGCAAAACCAGTCCTTTATTGGGGGTGTCTTGCTAATTGCCTATAATTTCCACCTGTTGTCTATTCCATTTGCACAACAGCATGTGACATTTATTGTCAATCAGTGTTGCTTCCTAAGTGGACAGTTTGATTTCACAGAAGTGTGATTGACTTGGAGTTACATTGTGTTGTTTAAGTGTTCCCTTAATTTTTTTGAGCAGTGTATAAAAAATGTATTGAACTTAGTAGGAAATGAACTAAGGCAAGCATTAAATGGCGATAGCAGACACCCGCATAGCAGATGTTTTGGCGGTGTGGGAGGTAGAACTGCATTGAAGCTGTCAAATTGGTGAGTACCCCACATCAGTGAGCACCCACTCGCGTTAGAAGTTCAGAACGAGAAAACAGCCTATATAGAAATAATTACGCTCATATTGAAAAATCGTTAAACGAAATAATGAGGATTTCTATCATCCTAATTGAGGTGTAGAATACATCTCACATTCCTGTGTTCTAACTTGTAAACAAGGCTGCATGGGATTTCACCAATGGCAATATCCTCTAATAACAGGAGCCGCTTGTGGATTTCACAGCTCTAACACAGTTCCACCTCGACACCGCCAAAACAACCGCTATGCGGATGTCGGCTAAAGTGGTTCTGATCGAATAGAGCCCTAGATGTATTGAACTTATCAGAAAATTTCATTACATTTGCCTAAGTTAATCACAAGACACAAACAAAATGCTTCAGTGATTCATATTTTCCTGCAACTTTCTGAAACGTTACAGGAATGCCCATCAGTGTGTGGTGTGTGCGGTGCGTGCGTATGTCTAGTCTACACTGTGTAGCCGTTAGCGATAATGTTAATGATAACCTGTTTTTTAACTGTACTGTTTTGTCTTTCACATGTTTTCTTCATTTTTCCCAGACCTCAAAAGTGGTCTCCTGATGTGATTTAAGCATTGTTGTGGACTTAAAAGATTTTTAAAAAAATGTTTTCTATTAAAAATAAATTGGTTTTGAGAGCGAAAAACAAAAAAACTGGAACCTGGAAAAACAAAATTGAGAAAACAGAATCAGGCAAAAAATCAAATCAGATTTCTATAGCAAGCCAAAGGTATTGTTTCAAGATGTAAGTAATAAAGATATAACCAATAGAAACTAGACAGAATAATGACAATCAGGGTCCCATTCTAAGTCACTTTCAGAATTCCATGGCCCCAGTGGAGGGGAATGGATTTAACATGCACACTGAATCAATGTGAGCTATATCGGTTCATTGACCCCTCATGCCATCCATGTTAAATAATGCACTCCTCACTTAACCGCCACTCAACTTCCTAAACAGGCCCTCATTGTCTTTGAATGAGCTACACGGCCATGACAATGACTGCCCGCCACACAGGGATCTTGTTCCACTGCTTTGGTTACATGTCCGACGCAGCTAGTCAACCTTGGCTGTTGGCACAGTCAGTAATTACGGCTACAGGTAGGCTACAATGTTAATTTCATCTCCCTATGACTGCGCCAACACCCAGAGCCATTTGGGTCTGCCACTGACTACCAAGTTGAACCAAGGGTTCAAGAGTTCACGCAGTTGTTAACAAAAAAAGGTCACTCAAGCTATAATTACAGACATAACAATTGCAGTTCTCCTTTGAGGGGGCATGGTCTACATTGGCTAGGCTAATTATTGTGATATGGGAGCTTAGTTACAACTTAGAAACATGGAGCAGTTTTAATTCCTGTACCAGGGTCAGAACTATGCACTGAAAAAAGGGGTAGTGTACAACAGTTTATGGGTACAACATATTTTCCTGACACTGTTGACGAAGGCAATAATTTAGGGTGGACATGTTTCAAATTCAACAATATAAAAACACAAGATGGAACAATATGAACTCTATCAAACATTTGTGTAAAACTGACTGGATTTACTAGTTTTGGCACAGTAAAACAATGTATTTTACAACTCTTGGATGAATCACTCCCTGAGTGTTATTAAAACACATTTTGATGCGTCTGTTATTCAGATGCTAACTGAAACTCATTCCAAAACAACTTCATTCTGATGAGGTGCAGGTGGAAAACTCAGATCTGTGTCTAATTGGCTGTGGATGCAGACACCAGATGTTACACCAGGTGCTATGTAAGAAAGCCTACTCAAGTTTATCATATTCAACTAGTCTACTTCAAGCAAACCTAGGAGTTTTCTAGCTTTCTAGCTGTGTTAAGAAGCCTCGTTATGTTTAGCTGAGTTGAATGAGTGGCTCCGGCAGCAGTCTGCCTGTCTAAGCTTTGTGGGCATCCATCTCAAATCAAACCAAGGTTTATTGGTCGCGTACACAGTTTAGCAGATGTTATAGTGGGTGCAGCGAAATGCTTATGTTATTAGCTCCAAGAAAGGCAGTAAAATGTCCAACAAGTACACAAATAATAATAAATATTAAAAACATTTGAATTACTGTAACCGTAATTCAAATGCAAATCTATACATACATATGTATATACACCAGATGAATTTACACAAGATATACTAAGAATGATATGTACAGTAGATATATTAGAGTGAGCTATGTCAAGAATCAAGTATATAAATAAATATGTGGTGAGTATAATCAGTGTAACTAAAATGCAATGTACAGTAGTAGAAACATTAGAATGAGGAGAATACAGTATTTAAATACACAGTACAAAAGCCCATTGCAAAATGGATAGAATTGCAGGAAATTAACTTCTGGACCAGAGTCCGGAATGTAAATATATATGAGTGAATGGTGTGTATACACAGTATCAGGGCTCTACAGTGCGACCATTTTACTCGCATTTGCATCTAAATATTTAGCGTAGAGCCCCCTAGTATGGACAGTACGTGAATAGAAAAGGTGTGTACAGCAGTAGTTATATAGGATGAGCAATGACTAGTATATACATATGAAGTGGGTAAAACAGTATGTAACATTATTAAAGTGACTAGTGTTCAATGACTATGTACATAGGGCAGCTGTCTCTAAGATGCAGGGTAAAGTACCGGGTGGTAGCCGGCTAGTGACAGAGTCTAAGGTTCAGGGCAGGGTACTGGGCGGAGGCCAGCTAGTGTTGACTGTTAAACAGTCTGATGGCCTGGAGATGGAAGCTGTTTTTCAGTCTCTCGGTCCCAGCTTTGATGCACCTGTACTGTCTCTGCCTTCTACATGGTAGCGGAGTGAACAGGCTGTGGCTCGGGTGGCTGAGGTCCTTGATGATCTTCTTGGCGTTTCTGTCCAGCCGTCTACTGCTGCAGTGTCCACCAACACTGGCTCTATTCCCTCCAACTTTGCTCCCCCTTGGCTAACGGACACGCTCAATCATCCAGACACACAAGCGCACACACACACACACAGTCCTACACAGTCGCATACAAGTGAAAGCGGACACACACCTAAGAGAGTGGAAGCCTAACTGGGATCTGCAGATGTTGGTTTTTTTCTCCTTGGCAGACAACGCATGCCAGATCTCTGCCTGGCTGCCTTATCTGTCTGGAGTAATTGGGTTTTCCTGCCACTTCGACACAGTTCCACAACAGCCAACTTCCAAGGCAACCGTACGCAACAGCACACAACAGTGCTGAAGAAGAACTGTTACCTAGCTAGACAGACTGTAGAAAAATGAGGAACAAACCAACATACAAGAACAATCAATAGTCTGTGGTACTGCACTGCTAATAACGCAGTATGTAGCAGAAACCAAATGGGGCTAGACATTGCTAAACTGACTTAACGATTAACTCTGGTACTTTGATCGATAGAGAAAGTGACTAATGCTCGGAACCAGAACTCAAGCCCTGGCGCAACTAATCACAGCTTGCCTCGCCATCTCCATTTTTAAAAGTGATAGACATTGGCTTGAATTCGGAAGTATCATTTATACTCTGTCTATATTTATTTCCCTCCCACCCTCCTATCAGCTCTGTTTCTCATGGTAAACAAGTGATTGTATCCTGGAGGTAAGGGATGATGGATGGGCCTGTTGCTGGGTACGGAGACGATGCCTGACCCACCTCTGTTATCGCTCATAGCTGACAGGTTGACGTTTCTGTAATGGTCATTACTTCTGAGGGACATCCGAGGGCATTGACCCTGTCTGCACAAACAACTGTGTCTTCAGATACCTGGGGAAAAGACAAGAGCGCTCTCAGGAGGACAAGGAATCACTGAGCTATGAAGACAAAATGAATAGCTGCCATATTGGCATGGGTCTGTTAACAGAATGGACAGTGTGATCCGCTGTGCTCAGAAGTCTTGGCCAGGTGTCTTCAGTTGCTGTCCAGTAGACCAATCGACTGGTCGAATTTTTAAAACGTGTATTTTTCCATATATAGACATCCTATGTGTTTTAAGCGCACTGTTTAATTAAATAATGAAGACACACAGATGACTAGAGGGAGTCCAACCGCAATTGATTTGATCTGACCGTTTGGAACAATGTAAACAACACTAAATCAATTAAGCGTACCAGAGACTGTTGTAACGAGCCTTTATTACAGCAAAGACTAAAAAAAGTTGCATGCATTCGTGAATGCAATTGCCGACATGGAACGGTTTATTTATTGTTTACGCTAATTATTCAAGAGTTGCTCTGTTATTTTATTGTAAAACTAAAATGCATGATTGTATTTCAAATCATGAATGACGCGTATGCTGTGTGATGACACGAACGAATGAATGATTGATACAGTAGACTATATAGCCTATGTAAGTTACGGTATTAAGAGTAAACAGGATGAGCTCTTAGGCCCACAGCTCGATGATGGTTATACATAAGGCTGCTATTCTAAACCTACTAATGATAATGACATTAATGATCATTATAATAATAACAACAATAAGAAGATTAAGAAAAAGGAGGGTTATTAAGTTATTGTTATGATAAATATTATTTTTCTGACAATTTGGAAGGGTGTAAACAACACTAAAAAAATTATATGTAATACCAGAGAGGCTGTTCTAACGGGAAAAAAAGTGTAAAGCCTTAATTAAAGCATAGCAAAATTGTTTATCTGATATGTGGTTGCATGAGGCTTGGTGCTCACAGAATTAGTAGGCTATTAAACAAACACTCAAACAGGCAACACAAGCAGGATCTGTCTTATTTCTGTAGCTAGATATACACTACATGACCAAAAGTATGTGGACACCTGCTCGTCGAACATCTCATTACAAAATCATGGGCATTAATATGGAGTTGGTCCTGTCTTTACTGCTATAACAGCCTCCACTCTTCTGGGAAGGCTTTCCACTAGATGTTGGAACATTTCTGCAGGGACTTGCTTCCATTCAGCCACAAGAGCATTAGTGAGGTCGGGCACTGATGTTGAATGATTAGGCCTGGCTCGCAGTCGGCGTTCCAATTCATCCCAAAGGTGTTCGATGGGGTTGAGGTCAGGGCTCTGTGCAGGGCAGTCAAGTTCTTCCACACCGATCAACAAAGCATTTCTGTATGGACCTTGCTTTCTGCACAGGGGCATTGTCATGCGGGAACAGGAAAGGGCCTTCCCCAACCTGTTGCCACAAAGTTGGAAGCACAGAATCGTCTATAATGTCATTGTATGCTGTAGTGTTAAGATTTCCCTTCACTGGAAATAAGGGGTCTTGCCCAAACCATGAAAAACAGCCCCAGACCATCATTCCTCCTCCAAACTTTACAGTTGGCACTATGCAGTCGGGCAGATAGCGTTCTCCTGGCATCCGCCAAACCCAGATGATTCGTCCTTCGGACTGCCAGATGGGGAAGCGTGATTCATCACTCCAGAGAACGCGTTTCCACTGCTCCAGTTCAATGGCGGTGAGCTTTACACCACTCCAGCCGACGCTTGGCATGGCGTATGGTGATCTTAGGCTTGTGTGCGGCTGCTCGGCGATGGAGCAATGGAGACGAACATTTCTTGTGTTGACGTTGCTTCCAGAGGCAGTTTGGAACTCGTTAGTGAGGGTTGCAACTGAGGACAAACAATTTCTACGCGCTACACGCTCCAGCACTCGGTGGTCCTGTTCTGTGAGCTTGTGTGGCCTACCACTTCACGGCTGAGCCGTTGTTGCTCCTAGACGTTTCCACTTCACAATAACATCACTTAAGGTTGACCGTGGCAGCTCTAGCAGGGCAGAAATTTGACGAACTGACTTGTTGGAAAGGTGGCATCCTATGACGGTGCCACGTTGAAAGTCACTGAGCTCTTCAGTAAGACCATTCTACTGCCAATGTTTGTCTATGGAGATTGCATGGCTGTGTACTCGATTTTACACACCTGTCAGCAATGGGTGTGGCTGAAATAGCTGAATCCACTAATTCGAAGGGGAGTCTACATACTTTTGTATAAACAGTGCATTCGAAATGTATTCAGACACCTTCACGTTTTCCAAATTTTGTTAAGTTACAGCCTTATTCTAAAATTGATTAAATATTTTGTTTTTTCTCAATCTACACACAATACCCCATAATGACAAAGCGAAAACAGATTTTTAGAAATGTTGGCAAATTTGTAAAAAAAAATAAACAGAGATACCTTATTTACATAAGAATTCAGACCCTTTGCTATGAAACTCAAAATTGAGCTCAGGTGCATCCTGTTTCCATTGATCATCCTTGAGATGTTTCAACAACTTGATTGGAGTCCACCTGTATATAATTGAATTGACTAGACATGATTTGGAAAGGCACACACCTGTCTATATAAGGTCCCACAGTTGACAGTGCATGTCATAGCAAAAACCAAGCCATGAGGTCGAAGGAATTGTCCGTAGAGCTCCGAGACAGGATTGTGTCGAGGCACAGATCTGTGGAAGGGTACCAAAAATATATTTGCAGCATTGAAGGTCCCCAAGAACACAGCAGCCTCCATCATTCTTAAAGGGAAGAAAGTTTGGAACCACCAAGACTATTCCTAGAGCTGGCCTTGGTCAGGTAGGTGACCAAGAACCCGATGGTCACTCTGACAGAGCTCCAGAGTTCCTCTGTGGAGATGGGAGAACCTTCCAGTAGGACAACCATCTCTGCAGCACTCCACCAATCAGGCCTTTATGGTAGAGTGGCCAGACGGAAGCCACTCCTCAGTAAAAGGCACATGAGAGCCTGCTTGGAGTTTGCCAAAAGGCACCTAAAGGACTCTCAGACCATGAGAAACAAGATTCTCAGGCCTGATGAAACCAAGATTGAACTCTTTGGCCTGAATGCCAAGCGTCACGTCTGGATCAAACCTGGCACCATCCCTACTGTGAAGCATGGTGGTGCCAGCATCATGCGGTGGGGATGTTTTTCAGCGGCAGGGACTGGGAGACTAGTCAGGATCGAGGGAAAGATGAATGGAGCAAAGTACAGAAAGATCCTTGATGAAAACCTACTCCAGAGTGCTCAGGACCTCAGACTGGGGGGGAAGTTTCACCTTCCAACAGGACAACGACCCTAAGCACACAGACAAGACAAAGCAGGAGTGGCTTCGGGACAAGTCTCTGAATGTCCTTGAGTGGCCCAGTCAGAGGCCGGACTTGAACTCGATCGATCGTCTCTGGAGAGACCTGAAAATAGCTGTGCAGCGACGCTCCCCATCCAACCTGACAGAGCTTGAGAGGATCTGCAGAGAAGAATGGGAGAAAGTCCCCAAATACAGGTGAGCTAAGCTTGTAGCGTCATACCCAAGAAGACGAGGCTGTAATCGCTGCCAAAGGTGCTTCAACAAAGTACTGAGTAAAGGGTCTGAATACTTATGTAAATGTAATTTCTATTTTTTATTTGTAATAAATGTGCAAACATTTCTAAAAACCTGTTTTTGCTTTGTCATTATGGGCTATTGTGTGTAGATTGATGAGGGGGAAAAAACGATTTAATAAATTTTTGAATAAGGCTGTAACGTAACAAAATGTGGAAAAAGTTAAGGGGTCTGAATACTTTCCGAATGTACTGTATAGTGTATCTGGATGATTTATAAAGCCAGGCACATTTAACAGTTAGGCTGTTGATTATTGACCTAATTAAGTTGGGGTATCCTCTCTCCTCACTTTTCTTAGATAATTAAGGCAAGGGCTGTTTTCTCGTCTCCTAACTCCACTGCTGCCTCCGCCGCATTGTTCTCAACACCAATATGCTGGGTAACTTTGCTATTATACACATAGCAACATGGTCTAGAAAAAGTAGCCAATTCAACAGCGCACTGATGTTTCAGAATCGCGGACAGCGACCGCTATCCAACGTAGGAGAAAGCGCATTTGTTATAAAATAATATTATTTTTATTAGTGTTGCACCATTGTTCTTATGTAATATAACCATATACAATTTCAGTAGTGCATGTCTTAGAGTGATGAACTGTGCCATCCCCACTGCCTCCACAATGGATTAGTCCACCCAAACAGGCACGATTCATACAGTCCTGCACACCATTCATTATTTTTAGTTTTTGCTACTGCTCGACTAAAGAAATCTCGGTCGACCAACAGCCTATCGACCAGTCGACTAAATGGGGTCAGCCCTACTGTACAGACAGAGTCATCCACAGTGACACCCCAGTGAGACATTATAGACCCACCACATCCACCATCCTGCTGTGTGATTAAAGGCCCTGTCCATCCATCGGTACACACTGATCTCAGTACAGGGGCTCCTCCAGAAGCTCGACCCTCGGTGCCCCGGGTGAGAACAGTGGACCTAATTGAGCAACTATTCATCGCCTCTCGATAACTGAATAGGACTATAAATCCCTGTTGTTCACCAGAAGCTGCCTGAGTTTGACAGAGACAATGATCAACATTTCTGTAAATGTGCCAGACCGTGTCTGTCATTTTCATCTGGGTAAGCCCACTGTCTCCCGGGAAGAATGTCGGTCTTGCCAAGAGGAGAATAATGGTGATAGAAACGGCCGATGACTAGCATCAAGCATATTTCAAAACAGATTACTCAAGCACTGGCACTTCTGCCTCCATTTCTCACACCAGTCTCTGCATAGAACACATTCCATAGAACACATTCCATATGCACAAATCACAACAATGAGTCATTGTGAAACATCGCTAAGTATTTTTCCCCATAAGAGACAACCTGAGAAGTGGGATTGATTTACATAACTCGTTTTTTTTGGGGGTTGCACTGCAGATGAAGGTTCAGTTAGCCTAAGTGCCTAATGCTACAACTGTTGTCTGTCTGATCTGATAAGAGAGTGCATTTTATGAGGCTACTAGGGCAATGGGAAACAAGGCCAAAAGAAATGCCTGTTTATTGAACCATTGCGTCCTCCTGCCTTAATCCCAGTCAAACCTGTTTAGATCAAAACCAACAACAATGCCATTCCATGGAGTTAAACTTCACCAGCTTTGACCTGGATTTGCATAGACATGCTCAGTGCTGAGTCAACAGGGTGTAATCCGTAGGCCCAGCATAAAGCTGTGATAAGCAGCACATTTTCCCAGTCTCATGACACTCTCACACACAATAACACACTGCAGTGTGGTATTACCAGCATTCTACAGGGAGGCCTCTGCACTGTGGAGAGAACAGCCAACACACACCTGTTCTATGACATTGCAAAACAGGATAGATGGAGATCCTTCATCAGTCACAACAAGCATGGAGTGTTCGGCTTGAAAAAAGACATAACATTTCAGCCTGTACTCAAATCTGTTACTGCTAACTTATGTAGCGGGTCACTATCCGGCCTAAAATGAACGTGAGACCAAAGACTTCGACCAGATGACCACGTGTCAATGTGGTCAAAGTGAACAGTCGCCACGACTACCAGAGGGAACTCAAACAGATTTGTTTCATGGCAGCTTTTGCCTGACAGGAACAGAAGGCTTGTTTGATTTCCCTCTCTCCTGTATATCAGACATCCATTTCACTATGCCTCCGGTTTTGCTGTAGATAGACAGGTGTGACTGCTCTTTCTGATGCACCTGCTACACACATTAGGCTAAGCTTAGTGAGCCTTAAACAGATGCTTAGGCACTCTCTCCTTTCTCTCACTCTCTTTCTCGCATTCACACGTTTCTACGTTTAACCTGACACATACATTTAGAAGATTTCACACTACTCAAGGCCATGTCTCTTGTGTGGATGATGTTTTTTTTTTTTTAAACACACAGCTGAGAACAACTATTCTATTAATAGCCTTAGTGTTAGGCTAGGTGATGTGTCGCGAGAGTGAAGTAAAGGATGTACAGCCGGAATTGGTAGAATTTGATTTCAGAATTTGCCTAACGGTAGCTTGCCTAGCACATACAATATTGTATTGAGTACACATGAGGAGGCCCCTTGAAATGACTCATGCTAGAGGGCAGTGTAAAAAGGGTGCAACCCAACCGTGGATCATTAACCAATGACACTGTACCCAAACCGTTACCATGGTGAAATACAATTTTGAGAGGTAGCACAAAATATCAGGACATTGCATAATGATCAATAGCACAAACAGATAAGCCCTTACACATAGGCCTATGGGAAACTCCATGGAATAAATACACCTTGTATATGCAAAATAGGGAGGCCTAGCCTAGACCTACAACAACTGCAACAGGCTGCTAAACCAAACATTCTTTCTTGGGATACATTTGTTTAAGGAAAATGGTTTGTTTAGGACTTGTTTATCACCTTGAAGGCATAGGCTCCAGAGACCGGGTGGGTGTCTGGCTCCAAGGCTACGACTGCTCCAGAAACATTATCACAGTGCTGAATGGCAGCCACAGACAGCCATTTACTTTTCACTTGGACAATTAGTCAAATCCATGTCAAGGTACCTGACAAATACCACAGGTCTGCTCAAAAAGACTAACAGCAGAGTGTAGGTTGCCCTCCTCTCAGCAGCAGTGAAATCAGTGATGACGTTTATGTCCTTGTATTTGTTTGGGCTGAAAAGAAACATACTGATCTGTGGAGGCTGCTGATGGAAGGACGGCTCATAATAATGGCTGGAAAGGAGAGAATGGAATGGCATCAAACACATATTTGATACCATTCCACTCCTTCTGCTCCAGCCATTACCACAAGCCCTGTGTGTCTTATTATGGTTCGCCTAGAACCTGTCCTTGACTGCTGCTGGAACCAAAGGCTGTGTATTACAGAAATCAGTGTGCACTGTCTCTCTTTCTCCTTAGCTTTTATTTTCCTCTCTCTCTCTCTCAAAGGTCAGTTGTGTCACAGAGAATGGATCAATAATCAGTTCAAATTTACTGGCAAAATGCTTACCTCGTATCCTCAGTGCCATTCAATCCAGCATCGTCTCAGCGTCTGCATTCGGCTATGTAGAGTCGACTCACATGTCCATAGTGTTCAATGATCTGCTAAAGAGAACAAATCAACAATGATCATATTGATATACAGTACCAGTCAAAAGTTTGGACACACTCATTCAGGGTTTTTTCTTTATTTTTACTATTTTCTACATTGTAGAACAATAGTGAAGACATCAAAACTATGAAATAACACATATGGAAAATGTATGCACTCACTAACTGTAAGTCACTCTGGATAAGAGTGTCTGCTAAATGACTATAATGTAAAAATATGGAATCATGTATTAACCAAAAAAGTGTTAAACAAATCAAAATATATTTTATATTTGAGATTCTTCAAATAGCCACCCTTTGCCTTGACAGCTTTCCACACTCTAGGCACTCTCTCAAACAGCTTCACCTGGAATGCTTTTCCAACAGTCTTGAAGGAGTTCCCACATATGCTGAGCACTTGTTGGCTGCTTTTCCTTCACTCTGCCATCCGACTCATCCCAAACCATCTCAATTGGGTTGAGGTCGGGGGATTGTGGAGGCCAGGTCATCTGATACAGCACTCCACCACTCTCCTTCTTGGTAAAATAGCCCTTACACAGCCTGGAGGTGTGTTGGGTCATTATCCTGTTAAAAAACTAATGATAGTCCCACTAAGCCCAAACCAGATGGGATGGCATATTGCTGCAGATGCTGTGGTAGCCATGCTGGTTAAGTGTGCCTTGAATTCTAAATAAATCACAGACAGTGGTTACCAGCAAAGCACCCCCACACCATAACACCTCCTCCTCCATGCTTTACGGTGGGAACTACACATGCGGAGATCATCCATTCACCCACACCGCGTCTCACAAAGACACGGCGGTTGGAACCAAAAATCTCAAATTTGGACTCCAGACAAATTTCCACCGGTCTAATGTCCATTGTTCGTGTTTCTTGGCCCAAGCAAGTCTCTTCTTCTTATTGGTGTCGTTTAGTAGTGGTTTCTTTGCAGCAATTCGACCATGAAGGCCTGATTCACGCAGTCTCCTTTGAACATTTGATGTTGAGATGTGTCTATGACTCATGAGAGCCAGTTTCATCATAGAGCTTGATGGTTTTTGCGACTGCACTTGAAGAAACGTTCAAAGTTCTTGAAATGTTCCGTATTGACTGACCTTCATGTCTTAAAGTAAAGTAATGATGGACTGTCGTTTCTCTTTGCTTATTTGAGCTGTTCTTGCCATAATATGGACCTGGTCTTTTACCAAATAGGGCTATATTCTGTATACCCCCCTACCTTGTCACAACACACTGATTGGCTCAAATGCATTAAGAAGGAAAGAAATTCCACAAATAAACTTTTAACGAGGCACACCTGTTAATTGAAATGGATCCAGGTGACTACCTCATGAAGCTGGTTGAGAGAATGCCAAGAGTGTGCAAAGCTGTCATCAAGGCAAAGGATGGCTATTTGAAGAATCTCACACATATTATGATTTGTTTAACACTTTTTTGGTTACTACATGATTCCATATGTGTTATTTCATAGTTTTGATGTCTTCACTATTATTCTACAATGTAAAAAATAGTAAAAATAAAGAAAAACCCTTGAATGAGTAGGTGTGTCCAAACTTTTGACTGGTAGTGTGTGTACATCACACGTGCGCAATCGCACAACACACACACTAACTTAAATGTCACGTTGGACTTGCCACACACAAATCCTTTAGTCAAATGTTGTGTAACTATGTGGTTTGCATCATGTTGTCATCACTCAAACATTTGCTCAGGTGAGAAATGTTTCCAACGATGTATTCCAATTAGCCAACAGTCTTCATTTGAGATAACTGTTGGCCACAACAGTATAACTAACTACTGTACGTATGCAATGACTAACGTTACCTACCTGGCTTCTTAGTTGCTTCAAAGAACAGGTTAAAACATATGAAAGTAACGTTCTGATTCTGTTATGTTTAGAACTATAAGGAAACACGGGCAATGTTTTATCAATTAGTAAGCTTATGTTGCATAATAATCCATTCATACACTGCTAGCTTTGACAGCTAACAGTAACGTTAGCTCGCTAGCGTTTAGCTTTGGGTGAAACAAAGCCCTAGCAAACTCCCTAGTTTAGTTTGGGATGCAACTAAACCTAATGACTAGCTAATTTAGCTAGTTACTAGTAGCTAGCTAGCTGTCTCAAAACAACTCTCGCTTTTACATTTCAACATTCACTCTTGTGAAACCCCTGATTGA
This sequence comes from Coregonus clupeaformis, assembly GCF_020615455.1. Lineage (NCBI taxonomy): Eukaryota > Metazoa > Chordata > Actinopteri > Salmoniformes > Salmonidae > Coregonus > Coregonus clupeaformis. The sequence goes on along the minus strand of NW_025533521.1, from coordinate 750,666 downwards.
AATTGTTTGTTTAACAAAATAACAACGAAGTTGTTTGTGAAAAACAATATTTGTAAACCGCTGGCTACGTGACATTTCTCGACAACAAAGCAAAGGTGTCAAAACTGAAACTCCAATAAAGAGGTGTGTTTTGCATAAACAAGCGCGACCTTACCGTGTCCCGAGTTCATAATCTCTCGAGCAAGCAGGATTACAAAATCCACTGAATGAAGATGGACAGTAACAAAACGTTGTATTGTTATCACTTCCACGTACTACGTCGTTGTCTGAGCCTCATTTCTTGCCCAGCCTGTTGACAGCTGAACGCTGGAAGCACAGAGTTCCTGAGTGAAAAAACCCCATGAACGTCTCCCAAGGCTAGAGTAATCAAAGTCGATAAGTAGGATCATCAACCCGAGCGCTCGCGCGTTCGGGGATTGATTATACAGAAATTATGGGATTGTTTTTATTTTTTATTTTAGGCCTATAAAATGGACTTGAAATAGATGTCACAAATAAAAAGGTTACGAAAAATGTTCAATGAAAATGACATAGGCCTTTGTAGGTTATAACTGGAGCACAGTTAGAGCACACAGATACACTTTGTAACTTCGGTCTTTGTCTTTCCACTGTGGATTGTCTCATAATTCTACAAAAAATAAGTAAAATTGTTCTTGACTATCTAGCCATCAAACACAGTAACATGCACACTAAATGCACAGCATTCACTTGAAATGATGCATCAGTGATTCTCTTGATTTCAAAGAGTAGATTATTATTTGTGTCATTGAATCCATTGGAAAAATATACATAACTTGTGTGGGAATTGCTTGTTCTTATATAATATAATGGGATTCTATCTTCGATTTATTATTATTTTAAACCTGCTGATGGCCCTGACATTGATGCGGTATTGAATACCATCAAGGTAATTTAAATCACAGTTAGATTTTTTTCACCACCTCCTGAAAGCTGTGCCCATTGTATGACTTTCACACAGTTTGAGATTGTCCTTGGTTGAGAAAAGTGCAATTAGTTTGAAGTAGACTTCACTGATTTGCATAAAGGCTTGCATGGCAATGAAAGCATCGCCATCTAGTGTTAATGACTTATAACTGTTGCTACTCTCCCAATACATTTGGGACATCTTTGTAACCACTACAGAAAATAATCTCTGGAATCTAGCTACATTACATTTAATGCACATTTTTACTCTTTACAAATGACATTTAGACTATGTTTAGATTCGTCACAGACTCTATTCAAAGTCTTACAGAATGCTAGGCTATACCAAAAATAAACAAAGAGCATTGAGAAACAACTCTGCACCACACCTTACTTGTTCAAGATGTCTTTAATCAATTAAATCACTTCCTTCTTAACTCTGTATCTTTCATATCTCAAAGACAGAACCACAAGCAAGGTAAGCTACAAACTCAAAGTATTCTAAATTAAATCACTAAGCCCCTTGCATGCAGACAAGATGAAAGATAATTCTGCTCAGATGGAAACATGGCAGTTGGCACAGTATCTCAAATCTGCAGTGTGATGACGTTTGTCTGCCTACCAACTTCACCAATGGTGTTATGGTAATGAGTTGTGACACAGAATAAATGTAACTTTAGTCTATTGTTTTCATTTATTCCCTTAATAAGTCCTCACTGCCTCTCAAGTCCATCAAGCCCCACTCACTATTAAATGAGATATTACTTTACACTTCAACTGTCTTCTTATGTATATGTGTATGTCTCAGGATCAGCCAAATCAATTTGTATTATACCAGTTTCAATACATGAAAATGATGTGATTATTTCAACTTCATTTTACAAATCTAAGAATATAAAAATAGTTTGCCAAGTTACCAATTACTTCACAATGCAAGAGCTAAAGTAAAGCTACACTGAGTATACAAATATACACTGAGTATACAAAACATTAGGAACACCATCCTAATATTGAGTTATTATTTTTTGCTTTTTTTGCAAAATCATTTTTTTAATGTAGGAAATGTAGTAGGTAGTTAGGTTGTTCCACGAAATGAGTGCCTTTTGATATTTTAAGTAGAAATTGTGCACCAATATTGATTTTTAAACCCACTTCTATTCAGTGAAGTTCCCTTTAATATAGACCACATGGAGAATTCAATCATTCAGATTTTTTATTTGAATAAAGATTTGCTAAAGTGCCTTTTGAAATGTCCCTCCATGCACCCTCTGTGACTTCCAATAATATTTTAACTCACTTAACCCCAACATATATCAAAGTATTCACTATCATTGTAAAGCCCTAGTAATTTTGTTGCTTTGACAGTCATTGCTGAAGATTATTATTTATTTCATGTGATTAGTGATTTGTTTTAAGGAATCTGTGCCTCATTTTAAGGTCAACCCTGATACATGAACTGAACTCTCATTTTAATATGGTTAAACTATTCCTTTTGAAATATTTTTTTACTAAAGAAACATTGAACATCTAATAGTCAAATAATAGTGTTAAAGCAGGGTTGGGTAGTAACATGTAATCTGATTTTTTATTTATTTCTGTAATCGGTTACGCTACCAGCAGAAACATTGTAATCAGATTACAGATACTTATTTGTTGGATTACTTTTAAATTCAGAAAGGATGTTGGCAGAAAAAAAATACTTTGACACTTTCTTTTTTCTCAATGACATTCAATTCAGCATTGAAAAAAGGTGCAAGTTTAATGCTGCTTTCGTAACCAAGTGGGAGGTAGGAATTTACCAGTTGTGAAGTCGTAAATACCAGTTGGATGCATTCATGTCCTTTGATCTCATTGAGAAACGCTGATTGACTAATGGCCAACAAGCTGCGTAAACTAATACACTAAAAGTACAGCTATCATGCTTGTAAACAAATCACAGTGTTCAAAACTATATTAATAGATTGCTATTTTATAAATAATGTTTTGTTGCATTTAACTGCAGAAAATGCTGCTATCAAGGTCATTTCATTAGTAAGTGACGTCAGAAGTCAGCAGGTGAAAGAAGTGGGAGCTCAGGATGATAGACTAGTAATGACCAGTTGGAGGGTCGTTAAAGTGGATTTTTCCAAGTCGTATGTGGTAAATTCGCACTTCCCACTTGGTTACGAATGCAGCATAAATTTGTTCCACCTGAGCGAGTCCGATCACAAGTCAGAGACCACAATGATGACACACAAAATGCATTTGATGGATCATTTTTGTCTTCTTCTAATGCATCTTAAGGGGAAAGTAATCCAAAAGTAACTGAAAGTAATCAGATTATGTTACTGAGTTAAGGTAATCCAAAAGTTAAGTTACTGATTACAATTTTGGACAGGTAACTAGTAACTGTAAAGGATTACATTTAGAAAGTAACCTCTGTAAAAGCAGGTGGGCTGGTTCTACTCTTTTTGGCCATTTTCTGGTGTTTTGTGGTGGAAAACTGATTGGGTCGAGCCTAACATGTCAACCCGGTTACCCATAGATAGGCTAGAAATGTTTTAACACTTTCATTTTTTTGGGTGACGCTTGCGTTCAATTGTCCCTACATGTTGCACACAACAAGCTTCTATTCCCTCTGTCACAAATAATTTTTTACTTTAGTTTATTTAGTAAATATTTTCATAACTCTATTTTCTTAAAACTGCATTGTTGATTAAGGGCTTGTAAGTTAGCATTTCACGGTAAGGTCTACACCTGTTGTGTTCGGCGCATGTCACATAAAAATGGATTTGATTTGATTTATGGCTGATTTAAGATGAAATCGCTAACACTGTTACAGTCAACCCTGTTACTTTATTTGGCACTTAATAGGCATTTACTATAATATTTTTTCTTATTTAAAACCTCTTGAGATAACCCAAAAAATAAGTTTTCCTTTATTTTTACATGTGCTCTTTATGACAGAATGTTAAAATTAGTTGAAATCAAACAGGTTTTTTTTCACCGAGTTAAACAATCTCAAAAAGGTACTGAATTGGTGGTACCACCCAGTTGCAGTAATAACTACACCACTACATGGCAAACAAGTAATTGACTACTAAAAACACTACAAAGATTTGAATTTAGTTAAACTACCACCAAGCTACTGCAAAATGTAGTTAAATTACATGTACTGGAACTACTCCCCAACACTGTGCACATGATACTGTACATGAAAATATCTATGACATTAGTTTTTCATTTTTCAAGGCCCTGATTAGAATCAATATAAAATTGACATCAACAGAACTTAACATTTCATGGACTTCGACAAAAGCATAACTGTGTCCCCTTTTCCTATAGTAAACTATGACTATGGTAATATCCATAATGTACATGTTATGTGTTCTGAAGGTCAACTATCCAGGCGTGTATTCTTCAGGCATGACTCCTATCCCGCAGCAGTTTGATAGAGAAGGCCAGGTCCACTGTGTAGGCTAGCAGAGTAATGCTGGCCATCACCGTTTCCATGATCACCACGGTGGGCCCAGTTTTCCCATCTGTGAGGTCTAGGCCGCGGTTCCGTAGCTGCAGGACTCTGGTAAAACACAGTATGGTGGCGACCACATAGAGAAGCACCCCTGTCAGACTGAAGCCGGCCAGCAGGCGGTCAAAGGGCAGGGGGCATCGCCCAGCACAGTCCCCTAGAACCACCATCACTGTACCCAGGGACATTAGGAGACAGAGGGCATACACCGCCCCAGACACCCATAGCTGCCAACCTACAGCTACCAAAGCTCCACGGACCTGCTCCACTATCAGGACGATCATCTCACATCCTCCCCAGAGCTGGAGCACCTTGAGCAGGCCGGGCATGCTGGCCATGTAGCCCTTCTGGTCCTGGGTCTGGGTGCGGATGAGGAAGGCCTCGGTTGCATAGGCCAGGAAGGTGAGACACGACACCAAGGAGGCGGCGATAGGACGGGGCCAGACACCTTCATGACCCATGACCGCCCAGGGGAAGGTGACCGAGGCGCTGAGGGTCATGAGGGCGGCGAGAGCCGCCACAGTCATGGTCAGGTTCTTCCAGGAGATGGGGAACAGGCTGTGGAACTGGATGATGTTGATCACTTGGATTAGGAGGGTGAGGATAAAGAAGAGGCACCAGGTGAACATGCAGAGGATCCTGAAGGAGGGCAGGTGGGTGTCAGAGGTCAGCTCCGAGGGAACCAGTGAGGCTACCAGGCTGAAGGTAAGGCAACCGGAGAGGAGAGCCCACATACGCACCAGCGATAGAGGGCTGGTCAGATCACTGGCCTCCAGTACAATTACAGGCATGGTGGTGGTTCCCAAACAAAGTCCAAAATGAGAAAGTCCAAAAAGGCTGTAGACAGAGGTTTATAATGTTGTAACGGGCTTTGCTGTAGAGCAACAAAGAGGTGTCTTGCTTCCTCTAATACATCTCCAAACCTCAGTTTGGACAAGCTCAAATTCAAGTTAATTTAGGTTAAAACTGAAATTTGCTTCCACCTTCTGCAAGGATGTCAACAACCTTAACCAGGACAATGTACTGCACCAAGATAGAGTCAACTCACAAAAATATTTCCCAACAACTGAGAAAAAAAATCGAAGAACGCTGTCTTGTAGAGCTCTTTCAATCAGATGACAACCCTTGTACATTTCTCATTTCTGCTAACTCCAAATCCAGGAAAGAACCCTCCGGAACTAGAACATGAAAGGCCCCAAAAATCACATAAACAGACAGTCCAGCGCATGAGCCAGCGGTCATCTTCACTCTGTCCTGTACCACCTATACCTTTCACAATGCAAACCCGATTAAAACTAGACCTCTTCTATCCCTTGCTTCCTTTACCCCAGCCTGGTCTCATAGACTAGACGTAACATAGTAAACATATAGCCGGGACACTCAAATTAGTATGATATATTACGTTTGGTATGGTTACATAAGGCAAAAAACGAAAGTAGGGTGGTTGGTCGAGGAGGATGGGTGGGCGTATAACGCGAACGTCTAGCAATTCAAAGGTTCAAATCTCAACATGGACAACTTTAACATTTTAGCTAATTAGCAACTTTTCAACTGCTTACCACTTTTTAGCTACTTTACAACTACTTATCATGTTAGGTGGGGGCGGCAGGTAGCTTAGTGGTTAAGAGCTGTGTGCCAGTAATCGAAAGGTCGCTGGTTCTAATCCCCGAGCCGACTAGGTGAGAAATCTGTCGATGTGCTCTTGAGCAAGGCACTTAACCCTAATTGCTCCTGTAAGTCGCTCTGGATAAGAGCGTCTGCTAAATGACTAAAATGTAAAATGTTAGCTAACTCTTCCCCTAAGCTTAACCCTTCCCCTAACCCTTTAACCTAATCCCTAACCCCTAGCCAAGCTAACGTTAGCCAGCTAGCTAACGTTAGCCAACTAGCCACCTAGCTAGAATTCGTAACATATCATTAATTTAGCGAATACGTAACATATTGTACCTTTTTGCAAAATTGGTAACTTATAATATGAATTGAAATTCGTAACATATCATACGAAATGGGTGAAGGACATCCACAAATAAATACATACCATACGAAACGTAACATATCATACTAAATGGAGTGTCTCGGATTTACATAGAGAATAATAAGAAATGCTCTGAGACCAAGTTGTATACCCCCATTCTTCTCCGCCACCCCGCTATCTCCGCCCACCTCTTCACTTCACTGGCTCCACTTCCTGTTATGGTTGCAGCAGTGCACTCTCAGTCTCATAGTGTAGGTGGCTGCAGGTGACCGCAATAACATCGTCGTTAACGTCACTATCTTTCTCCCTGATACAGTTCTCATGTCATGTTGTTCCCTTTTCTAGAATTATGGCGAACAATTTGTTTCTGGTTACTGTAAATAATGTATTACTAAAACACACATATGCATGCATGCATGCATGCAAACACACACACACACACACACACACACACACACACATACACACACACTCCCTTTGACCCCGTTTATGGAGGCATAAATATGGTCAGTGTGAACTGAATGTTGTTTACATGGTGTTTGATTCTATCTATTATATATCAGGTCTGGATTTACAGCTGGGTAAGCCTAATGCAAGCCAAGGCCCATTGACAATTGGAGGATGTCGTAGATCATTTGATTGAAGTGCTTTTCAGAGGAGCTATATGTGGAACATTTGATTCTACACAGTCCTCGGGAAAGTGGTACCTGAGGTAGAGAAGAATATCTCAGCTCCTCTTTCATTTGACAACACTTGTATGTGTGCTTGAGGTGTGCAGATAAATGAGTATACAGCATGTGTGTGTGTGTGTGTGTACAAAGTATATATCATCTGTTTTTCAGCATATGCATGTGTTTATTTGGGTGTTTGTGAGTAAGTGGGTCTGAGTATGCTTGTAAGTTTATGTGTGTGTGTTTGTTAGTGTGTGTGTGTACATTTGTTTATTTGTCTGTGTGTGTATGCGTCCGTGTATGCTGTTCATGATGTATGCGTGTGTATTAGATATGTTCAGTTTTTAAGAAGACTAGCTATTTGAATACATAAATGATAGAATAACACTATTTTACCAAAATAGAGTCAGAACACATCATCAATTACATCAAGAAATGTATTATGATCATCAGACAAATTACTGTCATCACTGAACAACGATGTGACATCATTTACTTTAAGATTTCTGACTGAGTGGCGCAGTGGTCTAAGGCACTGCATCGCAGTGCTAACTGTGCCACTAGCGATCCTGGTTCGAATCCAGGCTCTGTCGCAGCCGGCCGCGACCGGGAGACTCATGGGCGGCGCACAATTGGCCCAGGGTAGGGGAGGGAATGGCCGGCAGGGATGTAGCTCAGTTGATAGAGCATGGCGTTTGCAACGCCAGGGTTGTGGGTTCGTTTCCCACGGGGGGCCAGTATAAAAATAAAAAAATGTATTCACTAACTGTAAGTCGCTCTGGATAAGAGCGTCTGCTAAATGACTAAAATGTAAATGTATAGTTTTTTTTTGCTTGGGTGCCATTACTGCTGTGTAGACTAGCCAAAACCATACTTAGAGGGAGATGGCAAAGACATGTGTTCTGATTGGGCCATCTGTATTTGTTCAGGCTTGTGATTGGATTGCAGATATAACCTTATAGTGCTAAGTTCAAATAACTTTATGCAGATACATCTTTCATGCTTTTCTTTTTTTTTTCACAAATGTACTTTCTCAAAAATATAACTTCACAGACATATGAAGAACCATCTAAAGATCTATTATATGTGACTAAATCATTTTTGACAAAAATGTCAAATAGAACCTTATAGTCCCAAGGTCTCGATTTGTAGTTCAACAAGTCATTGCATGTATAGATTTGATTTTACTTTACTTGAGACTTGACTTGGTCCTCTGTAGCTCATCTGGTAGAGCACGGTGCTTGTAACGCCAAGGTAGTAGGTTCAATCCCCGGGACCACCCATACACAAAAATGTATGCACGCATGACTGTAAGTCGCTTTGGATAAAAGCGTCTGCTAAATGGCATATTATTATTATTGTTATTACTTGGAAAAACTTGTGACTCGACTCAACTTGATTTTCTCTTAGAATGCACAACTTGGACTTGACTCGAGACTCGACCCGTTCTACTTGGGACTCGACTCGACTCGAGACTCGGACCTTGTGACTTGAGACTTGCTTGTGACTCGAATAATAGTGACTTGGTTCCACCTTTGCTGTATTCTGTTTATGATGTGTGTGTGTGTGTGTCCGTTTGTTTACGTGTGTGTGTGTGTCTTTGTACATGAACACAAAGAGTCTTGTGATGATCCCACACAGTCACTTCAGGTGTGAACCTGCTTTCTGTGTTATATTTAAACGCGGGATACATCAATTCAAGTTCAAAAACGGCCTACTGACAAGAGAAGACACTCTCCACAAAGACACACAATAGCAGATAAACAACAGAAACACCTACCAATGCAAGGTAGCTCGCTGTATGGAAGTATTGTATGAGGCTTTAGCACTTCAAGGTTGGGGATGAATTTATTACATTCTAATTAGATGTACTGGAATTTAATTTCAAAGTAGAAATTGTCCATTGATTTCAATGAGTTCTATTTATAATTGATATGATAATTCATTTCTTGAACTGACTGCGTTGTGATGGAACTTCCCTCATTCTATGTAGGATGGAGTCGAATATCTCAGGACGAATCATTCTCAGTTTGGGTTTTAAGAAACTTTAGTCAAATCACCCTTCTATTAATTGAGTGGCTGTTTGGATAGATTTTTATAAAGCTGCCATTCAAGGCAAATTTGTAAAACAAAAAAAGGTGCATTTGTTGTATGACTGGTCTTGAATATCTACAATGTTAAAAGTGGTCTATTTTACCTGCTATCTGTGTATAAGGAGGTGATTTGGGTAACAGTGCCACTATGTGGTAGATATATGAATTACACTGACTCTCTAGCGCAGCAAGACCCCGTACTAACGCAGGCCTGGAAGGGACCCCCAATGTATCACTATGAGGTGAACTCTCACACTGCTTGTACAAATTTACTCATTATAGACAATCATAGTTTCTGTGTACAACTTGATATTGTTATTCAGTCTATTTGAATCAATATGTCATACACATCACATTAATAACATCACATAACTGTTTAAAAATTCTGATAACAAATCTGATTGGAATTTTATTTTTATTTTTTTTATTTCACCTTTATTTAACCAGGTAAGCCAGTTGAGAACAGGTTCTCATTTACAACTGCGACCTGGCCAAGATAAAGCATAGTAGTGCAATAAAACAACAACACAGAGTTACATATGGGGTAAAAAACATAAAGTCAGAAATACAACAGAAAATATATATACAGTGTGTGCAAATGTAGCAAGTTATGGAGGTAAGGCAATAAATAGGCTATAGTGCAGAATAATTACAATAGTATTAACACTGGAATGCTAGATATGCAAGAGATTATGTGCAAATAGAGATACTGGGGTGCAAATGAGCAAAATAAATAACAATATAGGGATGAGGTAGTTGGGTGGGCTAATTTCAGATGGGCTGTGTACAGGTGCAGTGATCGGTAAGGTGCAGTGATCGGTTGGTAACCAATAAACACAAACAATGACTATAGACGCTAGACACCAGTGAGAAACTGGGTTTACGAAGTGTAAAGATTAACACTGGCTTTCTGCAACCGAATGTAAGACACAAATAGAGGACTGAGAGTAGATCATATCCTTTCTGTGGCTTTCACAGGAGTCATGTAGAATTGTTTATCATGCTGTGCAAGTTTCTGCACTGCAGTTTTCAGTGGTATGTATCCTTGACCGCTATGCATTATAAGGAGTCATAGACACTGACTGATCTATATCATTAACTCTCTACTATTGTTAGGGCATTATTGAGTATGTACACTACCGTTCAAAAGTTTGGGGTCACTTAGAAATGTCCTTGTTTTCCATGAAAACTTACATTAAATTACTTTGAATAGGAAATATAGCAAAATGCATAGGAAATGTAGTCTTTGACAACATTAGAAATAATTATTTTTAATTGAAATAATAATTGTGTCCTTCAAACTTTGCTTTGGTCAAATAATCCTCAATTTGCAGCAATTACAGCCTTGCAGACCTTTGGCATTCTAGTTGTCAATTTGTTGAGGTAATCTGAAGAGATTTTACCCCATGCTTCCTGAAGTACCTTCCACAAGTTGGATTGGCTTGATGGGCACTTCTTACGTACCATACGGTCAAGCTGCTCCCACAACAGCTCAATAGGGTTGAGATCCGGTGACTGTGCTGGCCACTCCATTATAGACAGAATACCAGCTGACTGCTTCTTCCCTAAATAGTTCTTGCATAGTTTGGAGCTGTGCTTTGGGTCATTGTCCTGTTGTAGGAGGAAATTGGCAACATGGAGTGATAGCCTTCCTTCTTCAAGATCCCCTTTACCCTGTACAAATCTCCCACTTTACCACCACCAAAGCACCCCTAGACCATCACATTGCCTCCACCATGCTTGACAGATGGCATCAAGCACTCCTCCAGCATCTTTTCATTTGGTCTGCGTCTCAAAAATGTTCTTCTTTGTGATCCGAACACCACAAACTTTGATTAGTCTGTCCATAACACTTTTTTCCAATCTTCCTCTGTCCAGCGTCTGTGTTCTTTTGCCCATCTTAATCTTTTCTTTTTATTGGCCAGTCTGAGATATGGGTTTTTCTTTGCAACTCTGCCTAGAAGGTCAGCATCCCGGAGTCGCCTCTTCACTGTTGATGTTGAGACTGGTGTTTTGCGGGTACTATTTAATGAAGCTGCCAGTTGAGGATCTGTGAGGTGTCTGTTTCTCAAACTAGACACTCTTATGTATTTGTCCTCTTGCTCAGTTGTGCACCGGGGCCTCCCACTCCTTTTTATTTTCTGGTTAGAGCCAGCCAGTTTGCGCTGTTCTGTGATGGGAGTAGTACACAGCGTTGTACGAGATCTTCAGTTTCTTGGCAATTTCTCGCATGTAATAGCCTTCATTTCTCAGAACAAGAATAGACTGACGAGTTTCAGAAGAAAGTTCTTTGTTTCTGGCCATTTTGAGCCTGTAATCGAACCCACAATTGCTGATGCTCCAGATACTCAACTAGTCTCAAGAAGGCCAGTTTTATTGCTTCTTTAATCAGCACAACAGTTTTCAGCTGTGCTAACATAATTGCAAAAGGGTTTTCTAATGATTAATTAGCCTTTTAAAATGATAAACTTGGATTAGCAAACACAACGTGCCATTGGAACACAGGACTGATGGTTGCTGATAATGGGCCTCTGTACGCCTATGTAGATATTCCATTAAAAATCTGCCGTTTCCAGCTACAATAGCCATTTGCAATATTAACAATGTCTACACTGTATTTCTGATCAATTTGATGTTATTTTAATGGACAAAAAATTTGCTTTTCCCCAAACCTTTGAACGGTTGGGTATATCTATGGCCATAGATGATATAACACAGCAACGACCAAGGGCACCACTGACTACCCACAAGGACACCACTGACTACCCACAAGGGCACCACTGACTACCCTCAAGGGCACCACTGACTACCCACAAGGACACCACTGACTACCCACAAGGGCACCACTGACTACCCACAAGGGCACCACTGACTACCCACAAGGGCACCACTGACTACCCACAAGGACACCACTGACTACCCACAAGGACACCACTGACTACCCACAAGGACACCACTGACTACCCACAAGGACACAGCCACCTCACAGAAATAGGAGGAGTTGTCCCCCACTAGCCTAACTAACACAGAAAAAAAGAGATGAGCAACTTTTCACTTTGGAAAGAGAGGGGGAAAGAGAGAAGAAGGGAGGAAAGAAGGGAGGGAGGGGGAAAGAAAGGGAAAGAAAAGCAGAGGAGAGTGAATAATTGATGTGGCCCCGGTCCCGGTGCTGGTTCCAGCGGCTCCTTCTATCGCACAAAGACATTTAGCAATGATTCAGATCAAAGCGCCACAGACTCCCGCTGCTAAGCTGAAAGGTGAAGCCCGCCGATTGCCTTCTCCCTAACACTAATAATATCGTCTTTATGCAGTTAATAAACTGCAGACTTCAGTCAAACTATATCATTACGGCCGACTTAGGAAGCTAATCATTTAAAAGCAGAGAATCGCCTCTGTTCTCCACTTTAAACCAAACAACATTGTATTGCATGCTGGGGCTGGGAGCAGGCGCGTGTGTGTGTGTTTTTGGAAGGGGACATCAAAGCTTTGTCACAGTGTATAGTGAGCGCGTGAGGCAATCTTGCACACACACTGTGTCTACTTCGGTCGATACGGACATAAAGAACATTATTGAAGTTGCCGGGCTTTATAAGACCACATGGTAGCATCAGGTTTGGTCAGAACCTCCCACACTCGCACGCAAGCACACACGACACACACGACATACACATGCACACACACGCGTACATACACACAGGTGTGCACGTACACACACACGCATGCACATATGACACACATATACACACGTGAACCCAAACACACGGGTACACACACACGTGCACATGTACACACACGAATGCAGGCAGGCACGCACACACGCATACACACACACCACAGGAGGTTGGTGGCACCTTAATTGGGGAGGACGGGCTCGTGGTAATAGCTGGAGTGGAATGGGTGGAATGGTATCAAATACATCAAACATATGGTTTGATGCTATTCCATTTACTCCTTTCCGGCCATTATTATGAGCAGTCCTCCCCTCAGCAGCCTCCTGTGACTCACACACAAACCCGCCGTCTTTAGTTTTGTTAGGAACCTTTCATTTAATCAAATCAAAGGCTTCAGTAGGTGTGTGTTTGTTGTGTGTGAATGTATGTGTGTGTTTGCATGTGTTCATTGTAAAGTAAGCAGTAAAGTCCTTGCTCTGTCTGATGTCACCTTGCTTCCCGTAGCGTATCTTAATGAAAAGCTCCACTGTTTTCCATTTGCATTTCATAATCATACTCTTTCTCACTGAAAAGACAGGAACACAAACAGGGCTTTAGACAAAGGGATGACTGGGAGTACAATAGAATAGGGGATGTCATTGTAACTGAACATCCATGTAGTGCTCATCCCAAAACAGCCACTAGCTTCTATCCTTTACCCCTACTGTCATGCGCTTGGATAAGGAATATGGATAAGGAATATGGTAAACGCTCCATCGTGACCTACAAATGCTGAGGGGCAGGGGAGGGGTTGATTTGGGATTGGGCATTCTTCCGCATACAGTCCTCCAGTCTATAGAGGGCACCCTCTAAGTGAAGAGAGCAACTAACATTGTCTTCTTAATCAGAAATTGTTAATTGAATCAAGTAATTCAACTCTTAGCTGCTGGTGCTATGTAATGATTCCAGTGATACATACAACTATTCTCTCTCTCATTAGATAGAATATGTTTAGCCAGTTGGAATACAAAAATAGTTATATTCACACAATAACACAATGAAACACAATAACCACAAACAATAATAGGTGTGCTTCATGTAACCACCTCAGTGTGATATAATGACACTTGATCTGCTTGAGACATTACATAAATGTGCTTAAAATAACCCTTTATGACTTTAAAGGTGATATCCCCTTTCTTGCTTTAGATCGAAAGGGGATATTTGAGCAATCGTCAGTTAGGCTGCAGGCTCCTATATTTGTGTTGCCGGAATACTGTTTCTATGTAATACTGTTTCTAAGTCTCTGGTTCTGTATCAGTGATGTGGAGTCATGTTGTGGTTATGGAATGGTTGAATGACACAGTTCTCAGGGTAGCCCAAGGCAAAAAACAGGTAGGGCCAAAAGAGTATGTTTACAGGATTGACTGACACCAGAACAGATCTGTGTCTCCCCTGCACTTTAAAACAGGATGGATCAACTCTACAGAACAACTGGACTGAGATCAGTATTTTAAAGAATACAGATTAGTGAAGGTGTATGGTGAAGGTCCACAGTAGAGTTCTGTTACAGTGTTACAGGGATCAGATGACACACCAGATCAGCACCTTGCTCTGGGATGGGGCAAGTGCACACACACACACACACACACAGGTAGGGGTCAGCAGCTGTTAAGTTGTCTGACCAGATGGAAGGAGCTCCAGGGGTCAACACACACAGGACACTGCAGCTGTATCAGATGGCCCAAACATCACTAGAGTTACCCACTCAATCCTGGGTTATGTGGCTTCGCTCACCTCACTTCTGGTCAGTCCCCTATAAGAGACCAGACTACCTTGGTTGAGATATTCAATTCAACTGAAATGGTATTGGTACTCCATGTATATAGCTTCATTCTTGTGTGTTTTATTTCTTGTATTTTATATTCTTATTTAACTCTGCATCATTGGGAAAGAGCTTGTAAGTTTCGCTCTAAGATCTAAACCTGCTGTATTCGGCGCATGTGACAAATACAGTTTGATTTGATTTTAATTCAATTCGGCACCACTAAGTATCAAAGCTTCTAAAGTAATGGTACTTGCACAAGCTGATGCCATTGAGTATTTAGCAATAGCTGATGTTGACTGCATTGATTTTAGAGAAGTAATAGACAGACAGACATAATTTGAGAACATCAAAAATATAGTCCAGAAGATAGGAAGCTGTGGATCAACAATAACTATGAAGAAGGGAGGGAGGGGAAGGAAGGAAGGGAGGAGGGGAAGGAAGGAAGGGAGGAGGGGAAGGAAGGGAGGAGGGGAGGGAGGGAGGGAGGAGGGGAGGGAAGGGAGGGAGGAGGGGAGGGAGGGAGGGAGGGAGGGAGGGAGGGAGGGAGGGAGGGAAGGAAGGAAGGAAGGAAGGAAGGAAGGAAGGAAGGAAGGAAGGAAGGAAGGAAGGAAGGAAGGAAGGAAGGAAGGGAGGGAGGGAGGGAGGGAGGGAGGGAGACACAACACCACACCACACCACACCACACCACACCACACCACTCTCTCACTTGAGTTTCTTACGTAATTATTTTTTGATTATATCATTTATTATTTTATAGCTTTGGCAACTGTGTATGTTTTCTATACCTGTTGGCTCTTCTCCCTGTAGGCTTTACAGACGTTCCCCACCCCTTGGCTGCAACACTTCTAATTTAGTGTACCCTGTACACACAACCCATGTGGAATTCTGGGTCTCTGGCAGCGTTTGGAACTGCCAATCTGCGGTCAAGAATGCTGAGTTTCTCAGCCTATGCTGCCCTTCAGTTCCTTGACTTTTTGGTCCTGACGGAAACATGGATCACCACAGAGAACACTGCTACTCCAGCTGCTCTCCATCTGACTACGTTTTCTCTTATAGTCCAAGAGCATCTGTTCGTTGCGGTGGTGGCACAGGGCTATTTATTTCTCCTAACTGGATATTTTTTTTATTCTCTTTTCTCCTGCTCACCTGCCCATCTCATTTGAATTCCATGCTGTCACTTGTCCACTCAAGCTTAACATTGTTGTCATCTATCGCCCACCAGGTGCCCTTGGAGAGTTCCTCAATGAGCTTGACACATTGATAAGCTCATTTCCTGACGCTGGCTCACCGCTCTTCATACTAGGAGACTTCAACCTCCTGACATCTGCCTTCGATTGATTTCTTTCCAACTCTCCTTGCCTCTTTTGACCTCACCCTTTCCCAATCCCCTTCAACTCACAAGGCAGGCAATACGCTTGACCTCATCTTTACTAGAGGCTGCTCGCCTACTAATCTCACTGCAACCCCCTCCAGGTCTCTGATCTTTGTTTCTTTTTCTGTCTCCATTTCCTCCACACCTAGCCACTCAGCCCCTATCCCAGATGGTAATGCGCTGTCGCAATCTTCGTTCTCTCTCTCCCACTACTCTCCTCTTCTATCCTATCATTTCTCTCTTCTGCTAAATCCTTCTCCTTCTTGACTCCTGATTCTGCCTCTTCCACTCTACTCTGCTCCCTGGTCCCACTCACACAGAACTACCCTACACCTTGAACTTTCTCCCCTCTCTTTCCAGATGAAATCCTGCGACTAGTGAGGTCTGGCCGCCCGACAACCTGCCCACTCGACCCCATCCCCTTCTCCAGACCATCTCTGGAGGCCTTCTCCCATTCCTCACTTTCCTTATCAACTCATCCCTGACCACTGGCTGCGTCCCCTCTGACTTCAAAATGGCCCGAGAAGCTCCCATCCTTAAGAAACCAACACTAGACTCATCTGACGTCAAACTATAGACCTGAATCCCTTTTCTTTCCAAAACACTTGAGCGTGCGGTCTCTGATCAACTCCCTCGTTATCTCACTCAGATTTTCTTGACACTAACCAGTCAGGCTTCAAGACTGGTCACTCAACCAAGACTGCTCTTCTGTGTCACGGAGGCTCTGCCAAAGCACTGCCAAAGCTCTCTCTCTCTCTCTCTCTCTGTCTCTCTGTCTCTGTCTGTCTGTCTGTCTGTCTGTCTGTCTGTCTGTGTGTGTTCTCATCCTCCTAGATCTATCCGCTGCCTTCGACACCTTGAACCAGCAGATCCTCCTCCCCAGCCTTTCAGGACTGGCATCTCAGGCTCTGCGCACTCTTGCGCCTACCAGGTGACGTGGAGAGGATCTATGTCTGCACCATGTACTCTCACTACTGGTGTCCCCCAGGGCTCGGTTCTTGGCCCTCCTCTGTCTATACACCAAGTCACTCAGCTCTTTTATATCCTCACATGGTCTCTCCTATCATTGCTATGTGGAGACACTCAACTACTTTTCTCCCCCCCCCCCCCCCCTCTTCTGACACCCTGGTGGCGACACGCATCTCTGCGTGCCTGGCAGTTATCTCAGCTTGGATGTTGGCCCACCACCTCAAGCTCAACCTCGAAAAGACTGAGCTGCTGTTCCTCCTGGGGAAGGCCTGCCCGCTCGAAGACCTCTCCGTCATGGTTGACAACTCCAGTGTCGACCTCCCAGAGTGCAAAGAAGATTGATGTGACCCTGGACAACACCCTGTCATTCTCTGCAAACATCAAAGCAGTGACTCGCTCCTGCAGATTCATGCACTACAACATCCGTAGTGTCCGACCCTACCTCACACAGGAAGTGGCGCAGGTCCTAATCCAGGCACTTGTCATCTCCCGTCTGGACTACAGCAACTTTCTGTTGGCTTGGCTCCCCGTTTGTGCAATCAAACCCCTGCAACTTATGCAGAACGCTGCAGCCCGTCTGATTTTCAACCTTCCCAAGTTTACCCATGACACCCTGCTCCTCTGCACATGCCACTGGCTTCCAGTCAAAGCTTGCATCCACTACAAGACAATGGTGCTTGCCTACGGTAAAGCAAGAGGAACTACCCTTCCCTGTCTTCAAGCTATACTGAAACTCTACACCCCAACCTGAGCACTCTGTTCTCCCACCCTTCCTAGCTTGACTTTGCTGATAACTACTTTATTGAGGAAAAGTGCACTTACTATGCCTGTGATATGTGGTTGTCCCACCTAGCTATCGTAAGATGTATGCACTCTAAGTCGCTCTGGATAAGAGTGTCTGCTAAATGACTAAAATGAGGATAAGAAGCAATGGCTCTTTAGTTTATGGAGAGTGTTACACCGTCAGAGGGACACAGTAGGGCACAATCTTCGCACAGACTACTAGCGTACAGTGATGCACTCATCTGTCACAGCCACTGTTATGGTAAGGATATACAGTACATTTCTAGCCTGGTTACCAGCCTGCTTGTGCTAACATTCCACTCCTTGTAATGGCAAACTTAGCATACATGTTTGGCATATGACACAGAGTACAATGACTGAAATGTTAGCACAAAACAGGTCTGGATTTCAGGCAAGATAGCTTCAGATGTAGGATCTTAATTTGACCTATATTGTCACAGCAAAATAATCCTGCAGAAACAGGCTTTGAACTTTGAGTCTATAATGTTGTTTGATCGGTGGTTGAACTATTAGCTGGCCAAAAGTAGTCTACATGAAGAGTGCAATACTGCTAATATCACTGTATTAGTGTGGATTCAGACAATTCATGTAAATCACAAAGCTCATTGGCATTTCCTGATAGATGTTATTCAAATTCTATGAGTTGCATCCAGCTACACAACGTCAAGAATCGATTGAATTCTACTGTAGCTACAGCACAGTAATAACAACAATGTAGCTTGCTGAGACTGTCATAGACCTGTGGCCATAGAATGCACTGGTCGACTGTAACAAGACAAACAGCACAGTTACAGAGCTGACCCAAGATCTGTTTCTAAGGTAAACATCACCCTTAAGCATTACCGCCAGGGTAGGTCCCATGGTATCCATATCCATTTTGGCAGCACTATAAAGTCCAATAGGATCTTTCTCCATCATCCTCTCTCTTGTTTGACCAGCGGCCAGACCGCTCTGCCAGCCAGCCTCTATTATTCAGCCTGGGCCCACAAAACAGGCAAGCTAGTTTTTCATCTTGACAATCCCCCGCTGCCTCGGCTTATCCACACCCCATTCCTTTCTCATTCCCCCTCTACTCCTGAAAGAAAGACACAGAGATGGGGGGGGGGAGATTTTCCTCATGGTAGGTTGCTGTTTTATATGAAACGTATGAGGACATAAAGGAGAGAAGGGGGAGAGAATGAAAGAAAGGGAGACTTGGGTCTTGGTCAGGGTTGGTGTGTAGAGCCAGGAGCCACTTGAGAACCAGTGGGTCTTAGAGTGGATGGGTTTGTTTGGAGAAGCCCTCTCCAGCCAAATGCGGGATTACCCAAACGCAGGTTCCCATGAAACACCAACGCCTCAGAAAGGGGTTTCTGGGTTACACACATGCACACACATGCATACACTTACATGTACGTACAAACACACGTACACACACAAACCTCAACACTGACCATTTGTAATGAAGAAAGGAGACTCCTCTGCGGAGCCCTTTCTCTCACCACGTTCACTCTGAGGAGAAACAGTTGCCCAGAATGGTAGGAAGGAGGAACATAATGTACTGTAGAAGCCTGGTGCTGGAGTAAAGGCACCTAGACGCCTAAAATATTTAACAGGCCCAATATATTGCATGAGTGAGGGAAGTTGCTTGGAATTGTGGATAGGCTGTTTAGTGCACAGGCCTGGCCCCTTTCTGCTTGCGTGCCGTGTTATGGTGATGGTAGTCACCCCTGGTGACATCGCCGTGGGAGCAGCTGCCGTGATGATCCCCCCCAGTTTCCATGCCGATCCGGCCCATCCTCGTGTCCCTTTGATCTCCCTATGCCACCCCAGTGGCGGATTGCACAACTAGAACAACTGTTAGCCCCCTGTTCTCACCTTACTGTCCACTCAACAGACAGCAGAGCTAGCCTACATAGCATACGCATCCATCCTCAACATCTCTGTTAGCATCATTAGCACTGCTAAAGTCAGGAGGCATCAGAGGCAGCTGCCAAATGAACTAGATTCCAATGCTAGGTCCAAGGTCACTCCCACGCTAGGCGCTACCTCCGTCAAGCTAACTGTTTAGCTTGGTGTGTCTGTGTTTGAAGACCACTTAAAGGGATAGTTTGTGAGAAGCCCAGTTGAGCTAGCCTCAGCATGGGGTGTAGCCTGCGGTTGTTACCTGTCATGAGACAACTCACCAAGAGAAGACAAGGGGACTGATGGACAAGGGGATCCTTAAAGTTCCTCATTTTACCTTGACATTTTAGTCATTTACTTACAGGACCAATTAGGGTTAAGTGCCTTGCTCAAGGGCACATCCACAGATTTTCACCTAATCGGCTCGGGGATTGGAACCAGCGACCTCTCGGAGCAGACAACATTCTCTTATGAACATGCACTCAGGCACATACACACGCGTGCCACACACACACACAGTCTGGAGCAGACTAAATAATAATAATAATAATATGCCATTTAGCAGACGCTTTTATCCAAAGCGACTTACAGTCATGCGTGCATACATTTTTTTTGTGTACGGGTGGTCCCTAACACATTTACATTTTGCTGGACACATACTCACTGACATCTGGAGAAGATTAGGTTGTTTCAATACAGGGCATCAACCTCCATATCCCCGTTACTAGCAGTTGTGTAAAGTACTTAAGTAAAAATACTTTAACCGTACTACTTAAGTAGTTTTTTTTTGGTATCTGTAATTTACTATTTATATTTTTACCAACTTTTACTGTTACTTCACTACATTCCTAAAGAAAATACTATACTTTTTACTCCATACATTTTCCCTGGCACCCAAAAGTACTCGTTACATTTTGACAAGAAAATGGTCCAACATCCCTAGTCATCCCAACTGCCTCTGATCTGGTAGACTCTTCATTTGTAAATTACTGTATGTTGGAGTGTGCCCCTTGCTAGCTGTAAATAAAAAAAGGAATTTGAAATTATACTGAAATATATTTTAGCAATTCCATTTACTTTTGATACTTAAGTATATTTAAAACCAAATACTTTTAGACTTTCACTCAAGTAGTATTTTACTGGGTAATTTTCACTTTTATTTGAATCATTCTCTATTAAGGTATCTTTACTTTTACTTAAATATGACAATTGGGTACTTTTTCCACCACTGGTTACTAGGATCAGGGCCCCGATCTCTGCCTTTCTACCTCTCTCTCTCTTTCTTTCTCTCCTTCAAACTCACCCTTTACTTCTGGTCCTCTCACTTCTTCCACTTCTTAATGACAAAATGAGCTAGTGACACTTTTCTCAAATTTGGACATTGAGGTCAGAAGTACAGCTGATTTTCATTATTCTACTCCAATCAGGCACTGATTCAGACCTGGGAGTCCAATCATTAATCAGTCAATTACCTACCAAGGAGAAAATATAACCGGCAGTACTCTGGACCTACAGGCTCAAATGTAAATAGCCCCTGAACTAGTGTATCAAGAAGACTAGTCAACAGTTCAATGCATCCCCTTTTTTATATGAATTGCATCTTCATGGTGTATTATAAACTGGGTGGTTTGAGCCCTGAATGCTGATTGGCTGAAAGCCGTGGTATATCAGACCGTATTCCATGTGTATGACAAACCATTTATTTTTACTGCTCTAATTACATTGGTAACCAGTTTATAAAAGCAATAAGGCAACTCGGGGGTTTGTGATATATGGCCAATATACCACGGCTAAGGGCTGTGTCTTAGCACTCAGAACAACCCTTAGCCGTGGTATATTGGCCATATACCACACCCCCTCAGGCCTTATTTCTTACATATAATGTATTAGTGTACAGGCCTACTGAACTGTCAGTTTTGTAGGCCTATAAACAATTTGTGTGCCTAGGTGTACATGTATCTGTAGGCAAGGGCATAGCCTAAGTATGAGTTCGAGACTAAGCAAGTCAGAGATAGACAGAGAGAAGGCCACACACACAACTAGGCTTTGTGGTTTGCAACAGTCAACTTCACTGCGAGACAGACGTTTGTGTGGCGTGTGAGAAAGGTAACATTCATTAGCTCTCAAGACGATTTGTATGAGTGTCTCCAAAAGCGAAGTTCGGTAGGAGAGCAGAGGGTAGCTGGGGGTTAGCCATAAGAAAATTCAACGATTCATATTCTAATTACAGGCAAAGGGAGGTAGGCGTCATATTATTAAAAGCGCAAAACCACATAGGGGGCTCCCTTTCAGACACAAGTTCTCTTCTCTTTCTTTCTCCTTCTTCATCATCGCCCTCCCTCCACATCCCTCCATCCCCTCCACATCCCTCCATCCCCTCCTCCTGAGCTCGCTTTAATCTAGAGGTGGAATTTCGCTCGACAAGTGATCAAAGAGCAGTCGCGCGTCGCCAGGTGAATCTACAACGACATAGCCTCGTTTTTTCTTCACTGAAAAGAGAGAGAAAAAACAATGCTTGGGCGAACTGCTGTTGTGTCTGAGGGAGAGAGACATATTTTTCTTCCCATTATTTCTGAAGGCTTTTTCTTCACTCGTTCGGAAGGAAGGAAGAAGGGAGGGAGAGATCTACTGAGTGTGACGGTGAGTCGGTGGAGCTGCGTCCCCCGTGTATGCCGTCCCCTAGTGCGCCACCGCGGTTTGAGATGTTTCTCTCGGCAAATTACAGCGCCACTCAAGACACGCGACCAGCGGGAGCTAGCGAACAGAGAGAGGACAACACGGCAGGGATTAGGCTTTATTAAATCTCAATCATGAAGGATGGGCACGACAACATTCACAAAACACACAACAACACACTGTGTGTGTCTTGCTGGGCTGGAGAGTGAAGGGATGAGACACAAAGCATATCTTTCAATCTATAGGCTGTCCTCTGAAGGAGGGGGGTGTATGGGGGAATCTGTAATACGTATCTCAATCCCAAAGTGTTTACAGTGCAGCACTGTTTGGAGAGTATCACCTCACGATATGCACATAATGATATCTAGCCCTAGGGGGCTAGAGAGACTTTATTGAAATGGTGGTATTGGACAGACTAAGCATTGACCATCCGCACAATCTCTAATATGACTGACAATTTAGGAGATGGTGAGTGCATTGTGCACAAGGGTTTTGTTGGCATGCACAAACACAATAAGAGGCCAAAGTTAAACATAACAATTGGTAGACCTAATTCTGTTCAAAGATGGCTGTAGAAAACGGATGAGTCTTGGGACAAGCTCTAGGCACTGAACTTGTTCTAAGTGGCTGGCTATTGGGTTTCTTTGTCCCAAACTTGAACTCTGACCTGAACCCAGAAACAAAATGGCCGCCTTTTGAGTGAGTCAGCTTTATGACCTCATAATGTCATTATCAAACAGACACTTTCATGAACCTAACTTGACACCTTTTCTTTCCTCTCCTGAACTGTGTCTGTGATGGTTTAACTGCTAATACAAATGTCAGGGTTGAGATACTTTATTCCACTGAATTAATCATCAAAACTTACTTCTAATGGAAGATTCCACAAAAGGGCTTTGTAATATTTAATTATCTGAAGCTCTAAAATGAGGCACTAGCCCTCGGTTGTCAAGTAGAAAAGCATATGAAATCCACATTCTCCAAATGCCATCACTTTCAAAAGTCCTTTGAAGTTTTGTGACATTTGTTTCACTTTGAAGCATCATATTTGTAGACAGAAACACACACATTCCTGCCATGATGCCTTTTTTTCACAAGACCACAAATCTCCACTCAATGTCCACCCAGTAAGCATCAATCTGTATTCTACACCCAGTCAACAGCATGAAACATAATACTATATGTTTCCTTACAACATTGTCGCGGTGCAGAACTCCATGGTGTACAAATGAGCTCACCAGAAATCAGCAATGTCCACTCGTGTATGTATGTGTTCACTGTATTTGTGTGTGTGTGATGGGCCAAGTTCACAGCCGGTGGCCCTTGTGGTTGTCACAGTAGCTTTATCCAGGCATTGTAGAGGGGAAGGTTGGAGGGGAGGGAGGGGGGCCTGACAGGTGGGTATCTGGTCCAGAAGCGTGTGAACCACGGTTGTGATCCAGCTGTCTCCCCCACACCCCCAATCTCCCCTCTTTATACCCCCTTCTATCTCTCCACCCTTCCAGCGTTCCACCCTCCCTCCTCCTTCAGCCACTGCTGCCTCCAGCTGGAGGCTTTGAACCCCCTCCACCCCTCCCCTCCACACCTCCTCCCTCTCTTCTTCCACATAAGTCCAGAGATTGGGGAGGAAGAGTAAATAGCCGTCATGGCGGCCCTCGTCTTTCATCGCAGCGATGGGGGTCAGGGGTCAGGGTGTGTCAGGCGGGGTAGAGTGACATGTTTGTCTCGGCCGACAGTCAAACAGGCCATCCATACTACCTTGTGTATAAACGGATGCCAAAGTGTACGTGTGACATCATGGGA
This sequence comes from Coregonus clupeaformis, assembly GCF_020615455.1. Taxonomy (NCBI): domain Eukaryota; kingdom Metazoa; phylum Chordata; class Actinopteri; order Salmoniformes; family Salmonidae; genus Coregonus; species Coregonus clupeaformis. The sequence goes on along the minus strand of NW_025533521.1, from coordinate 726,509 downwards.
ATATTCAGTTTAACATGTACTCTATACTGTGATATTGGGTACTTTAACTGGTGTCAAATACAGTTCAGTAACGTTAATGGGGATATTGTATTATGTGCCCTCAATATAAAAGAGGTCACAGAAATAAAACATTTAAACTGATATAGAGGAAGACCTTAAAGATGACCTCATATTTTTCTTTGACGTAATGGTACTGAAAGAAAAACGGCGGAAAACCTCCTGACTAAAATCATATAACTCCATGCCTATGCGTGTTAAATATTTCCATAGTGACGATCGGATTGGAAAAACAAGCGCTAATATACAGCAAATTGTTTTTAAGTAGATATGAAAATGGATCGTCTGTTAAATTGGATGTGTCTGTTAAATTGGCTGTGTCTGTTAAATTGGATGTGCATATGACATTTCAAATGCTGTCAAAATAGAAAAGGGTAGAATAAAGGAGTGGAACAAAATTGATTTACATCATAAATGCACAGGTTTCTTTTCAACAGGCCTCTTCAAAACTCTCTAGCTTTTAATGGTGGGCAAGTTCAAAGTGCCACTAGACTCCCACTGCTTCGGAGAGATGGAAGTATAGCACAGCCCCAGTCTCTCTGTGTGTGTGTGTGTGAACGCTAATATCTCACACTGTGTGTGTGTGTGTGTGTGTGTGAGCACTAATATCTCACACTGTGTGTGTGTGTGTGTGTGTGTGAGCACTAATATCTCACACTGTGTGTGTGTGTGTGTGTGTGTGTGTGTGTGTGTGTGTGTGTGTGTGTGAGCACTAATATCTCACACTGTGTGTGTGTGTGTGTGTGTGTGAGCACTAATATCTCACACTGTGTGTGTGTGTGAGCACTAATATCTCACACTGTGTGTGTGTGTGTGTGTGCACACTAATATCTCACACTGTGTGTGTGTGTGTGTGTGTGTGAGCACTAATATCTCACACTGTGTGTGTGTGTGTGTGTGTGTGAGCACTAATATCTCACACTGTGTGTGTGTGTGTGTGTGTGTGTGTGCACACTAATACTTCTCTCCCTCTGTCCCAGTTAATCCAACCCACCCCTGCCAACGTCCTTCTAGTGAGTAGGGGAAGGATATAGGGATGAGTGGAGAAGGGTGCCCTTTCCTGTCTTCCCTTTTGTTCCCCCTTTCCATCCCTTTATCTTTCACATCCCTGTTCTTTTTCTCTTCCTCACAAACCACTACTTTTACTTTCCGTACTGCTCCTCCTCTCTTTTCTCTCTGTTCTCTCTCCTTCCGCCTGGTTCCCTTCTTCTTCCTCAGTCCTCCCAGAGTGTTGGCAAGGGATTGCTAGAAATGGTGTCTTGGGGAACTTCGCTAACATCCCGGCTCCGAAGCATCTCCGGATCCCGTGCGGAGCCAGCCAGTCATTGCCCCACGGTGAAATTCCTGCATCAAAGCCGCGAATCGTTCCCTTTTCCTCCCCTCCTTTCTCTGCCTTTCTTTCTTCCATGGTGGCACTCCATGCGGCTCCGAATGTTTAACTTCACATATCGTCCTCATTAGGGGCCCTCAAAGCCTTCCATTGATTCTAAAGGCGCTCATTTGCATTTTTAATCACACATATGTATTGTGGCTGTGCTCAGCACTATGCATGCTCTCGATGGCGCTCGCATCGCTTGTTCTTGCAGCCGTTTCAAAGTCCGCTCAACCTCTTGAAGTCTCGAAGTTAAAACTTTTACTTAGCAGAAGCCACACATCATGGAATATTAATGGAAATTACTTGGAATAGGGAGTAGAGAGATTACATTTACATGGTGGCTGTAATTACATAGTATTGTGAAAGTGATATGTTGTTATGGTGGTGACATTGTATTGGGATATCAGGCATCAATTGTGATGGTATTGACATAGATTTCTGATGGAAGGGCTACATCGCGATGGTAGTGACAGTTTTGTGATTGTGATGGTAGTGATTTGTGATGTCTTGGAAAGGGATATATTGCAGTGAGAGGTTCGAATGAGATGAGTAAGATTACAGTACTGATATTTATTAGGTAAGGGAGTAGAACCTCCTTACCTAATAACCTAACAAGCACACATCCTAGTGTTACTGCTCCTTCTAGTGTCACATGCATATTGTGGTTTGCCTATTGAAAATGTAATCCATAATGTATAGAGCTATGCATCACTCACTCCCCGTGGTTGATATAGCTATATATAATACTCACACACAGAAACTATATGCATACAAAGCCTCAGCTAAGCTACAGAGAGACTTTGTCACTCAAGCAATAACAGGGAGGGAGAAAAACCCTCAGATATTTCTGCAAGAAGTACACCTTTGAATCAGAATTTCCTTGCAGAAAAAAGCTCTTTGAAAATCTAATGCATAAACATTATCTTCATTTTTTTCTTCTTCTCTCCTTCCCTCTCCTCACTTAAAGCGCAAGCTTCTGAGTGACTTTGGAGAACTTCCCTTTTTAGAGTCCTCAGTAACTTAAATAAGAGGCGGTTGGGGATTTGGATATTGTTATGTCTCATCAAAGGGAAAGATCTTTAGCTATCCTCCCTTGCCTGTTCTCCGGGTGTCTGTCAATGCCATGTCTTTAAGAGAGAATTGTCTCCTCTAGACTGATATCTACTGTAATTTGATTTCCTCTAGCTTCATATCACTGAGTATGTTTTCAATATGTTTCGCAGGGCACCAGTTCACCCAGTGGAATAGGCTAAAATGTTAGCACTCGTTGTACTACTTTGCAGGGCTAAATATCATAAAAGTTCTGAGAAGAGTAGTAGCTAATGAAAATGACTTAATGTAGATGAAATGCCCGTGCGGATAATTACTAATTGCAGATTAAACGGGTAATGACTCCTTTAATACCCAAGTCTGACAAACGGCAGCCATTTTATATTGTGGAAACTAAACAGTTACGAATTTGCTACTTATGGCAACATCGGTGGCATCCACCATACTTTCAAATCTACAACCGCTGCCTGCTCTTTTTACATTCAATAATCATATAAACCATGGGGTGTACTGAAAACACTTCAAGGCTTATTTTTTTTCATTCTATATTTGATACTCTACACCATCACCACCCTTTGACATTGAACGTCATCACCGCATACAAGTTCAAGGGTTTATAACTAAAACCTCAGCGGTTCCACATCAAAAAAGGTTAGCTTCATTTCGACCCATGCAGGGGTTCTTTCTCTGGGACTTGATGATATAGTAGTGTGTAAATGTAAATGTAAATGCAGTTGCAGCCAATGAACGTTACATGTTACCCCCCCCCCCCCCTCTCTTCAACAAAACCACTCATGCCCCCTTCTCTCTTTACCCCCCGTTTCCTCTCACCCTCCCTCACTCTCTCTTGCACCTGCTGCTGTGAACAGCATGATTCTTCTGTGTGTTTCTGTTCATCTCTCGCTTCTCTCCCTCCTCTCCCACACTCCATCCATCCCTCCATTCCTTTCATGTGTGCTCTGCTGTCAAGCCCAGCTGGATCATGGTTGCTAGTGTAGTCACACGGTCTTTGTCAGTGTGGCAACAAACGATGGCAACCCGTGTCGGCAGCCCTGTCTCGATACTGTAGGGTGGTACCATAGTATATCTGTTACTGTGAGGTGGTACCATAGTATATCTGATACTGTGGGGTGGTACCATAGTATATCTGATACTGTAGGGTGGTACCATAGTATATTTGATACTGTGGGGTGGTACCATAGTATATCTGATACTGTGGGGTGGTACCATAGTATATCTGATACTGTAGGGTGGTACCATAGTATATTTGATACTGTGGGGTGGTACCATAGTATATCTGATACTGTGGGGTGGTACCATAGTATATCTGATACTGTGGGTGGTACCGTAGTATATCTGATACTGTGGGGTGGTACCATAGTATATCTGATACTGTGGGGTGGTACCATAGTATATCTGATACTGTAGGGTGGTACCATAGTATATCTGATACTGTGGGGTGGTACCATAGTATATCTGATACTGTGGGTGGTACCGTAGTATATCTGATACTGTAGGGTGGTACCGTAGTATATCTGATACTGTGGGTGGTACCGTAGTATATCTGATACTGTGGGTGGTACCATAGTATATCTGATACTGTGGGTGGTACCGTAGTATATCTGATACTGTGGGTGGTACCATAGTATATCTGATACTGTGGGTGGTACCGTAGTATATCTGATACTGTGGGTGGTACCATAGTATATCTGATACTGTGGGTGGTACCGTAGTATATCTGTGAGCTACTGTACACCTGAGCAGCTCACCCAAGATCAACTCATGTCCTGTGAAATGAATTCATGGTCCTGTGTGGATCAGTTGGTAAGAGCGTGGCACTAGCAATGCAAAGGTTGTGGGTTTAAATCCCGCAGGGATCACATACACACACTGAAAATGTATCCACACACTGCATTGGCAGTCACTTTGAATAAAAAGCATCTGCTAAATGACCTATATTGTATATTAACCAGACTCTTAGCTCAGTTGTTTTAATTGTTGAATGCAAACAATAACAGAACATTTGGTGCCTATAGGATACGGTGGTGGTGGCCCTTCTGTAATTTCGACTGTAATTTTCCAGCCCCCCATTAAAAGTGATATGTGTTAGACTTCATAGGAATTTAGACTTTTGTGAATGGACATCATGGCATCATCACTCAAAATGCAGACTGACCGTCCCTCTCTCTTCATATTTGGTCATTTGAGGAGATGTGTCATGGCAACATTTGAATCATGTGTGGTCCTCTCCCGCTCCTGTGGTCCATGGCTCTGTCAATGGCACTGTGGCATCAAACACCACCAAGCCAACGTTGGTGGTGGAAAGTGTCTGTGTGTGAGAACAGAGAGAGGAAAAAGAGAAAGAAATATAAATAGAGAGAGATATTGTGAGACATGCCCTGTGGTCTTCATTGTAATTGGCTGACAGTGCTGAAATGGTCTGAGAGAGTTATGAACAGAATACCCCACAGTGGGAGAATAACTAGCAGATCCCTGGCATCCCAAGGAAAGATGGCATTGTTTTTCATTACAAAACGGGCAAAAGCCTTGTTTGGTGAGGTTTGTATATAAAATATGTATCTATAGTTTGTTTTGAGGTTCTTGAAATGCAACGTTTCTCATCAAAAACCCCATGGAGCCACACAGACACACACACATGCGAGCACGCACACACACGCACACAAACACACACACACACAGAGTCCGCTGTATAGCTTTTCCTGAGTGTGTGCTTTCCATAGATGGCGCTTCGCTTTGGTGGTGGCAGATATATTGCCAGGGCCCATTGACTTCAGCCTAATCCGCCACCCCTCTCACCCCACACCCGCGGCCCCTCATCCTTAGCCCCCTCACCCTCCACTCCTTACCCTCCTCACCCTGCACCCCTAAGCCCATGACAGCCTCTCCTCATCCAGCCACAGATGGGAGGCCCAGCCCCTTGATCTGTATGTAAACCAAGCCCCGGCCAGGCTGAAAAGGTCACACGGCTGCTGCTCCTTTTTAAACAGACGGCTTTAACAACCCCTCTCTCCTTCTCATCCCACAGCTCCTTGTCCTCCCAGACACACACACATCGACTTAGACTATGTAGAGGAATATACACACATACACACACACATAATATGCACTCTGGCACACACATACTCACGCACACACACTTCTCTCATGATCTTCCAACCCGTTCCTTAGTCTCTGTAAACTTCACTTCTCACATAGTTTAACTTCCAACATACTTTGAATACACAACCAGACATACCTGTGTTCTACCCATGCTCTCATTTACATATGCAAAAACCAAATCATCAAAGGTGAGCCTCCGACAATCAGCTATCATTCAATTAGAGCTCAACAATTTTCCCTCTCATTCGCTCTCCAAAAACGAAGAGGGGAAGAGTCTTTGAAAAGCACACTTCTACTTTATCATTTCATCTCATGGCAAAAACAATTTCTCCCTATTATCCTCGCAGCAGGGGAGCCACTGTCCCGTGCGCGTCAATGCTTTATGGGTAATGAGAGAAAGGCTCTTTTATTCTGATACCTTGTACCCTGGATATATTAAACAGAATCAAAGCCGACATTTACATACAGTTAGCGTTTCATGTGTGAGGAGTTTGAGACAGGAACAGCTTTCTCTCCGAATAAAGGAGGGTGGCTTTGCCTTTCTGAACTGAGCAGAGAGAGGGAGGGAGAGAGCAAGAGAAAACGCGAGACAGAGAGAAAGGGAGAGAGAGAGACTCAGGAAAGAGATAGGATGTTCCCGCTGACTCCTCAGTGTCTGATGCAATCTACTTTTGTCATATTCTCAACGCACCTCCTCCTCCTCTTCCAAGTCCTCGTCTTCGTGTTACGCACCTGTCATAATTTGGTGACGAAAGACGCAAAAGCCCAGGATGCCTTCCCCTCCTCTACTTCCCTGCTACGCTAATCAGTGTCTGTAATCTACAGTAAGTGTAATGGTTCCTGTCATATCACTGTGTGTTTCACCACTCTCACAATGCTGCAAGGCGGCAGAACTATCAGTTCCTCTGTAATGAGAGAGACAAGCTCAAAATGAGTGGGACCTCCTCCTGGCAAAATGTCTCCCACTGCTTGTAACAAATAACACTCAGTGAAATTGATCTGTGCGTTTCCTCTGTCTCGGTCTAGTCTCAGTGTCACTCATTTCAGACTTGTATTGAGGCACTCTAATCATGAAAAGGCACTCTTATCATGAAAAAGGGTCTACATAAGGCTGAAACCTAACTTGGGAAACGCGTACCACCTGAACATTTGCGCAACTCTACCATTGACGTCACTGTAAAATGTACATTATTAAGTTAAGATGAGTCCCATGCTGTATAATGTAAATGATAAACTGGGTGGTTCGAGCCCTGAAGGCTGATTGGCTGACAGCCGTGGTATATCAGACCGTATACCATGGGGATAACAAAACATTTATTTTTACTGCTCTAATTACGTTGGTAACCAGTTTATAATAGCAATAAGGCACCTCGGGGGTTTGTGGTATACTGTATGGCGTTGCGTCGTGCCTAAGAACAGCCCTTAGCCGTGGTATACAGTGAGGGAAAAAAGTATTTGAACCCCTGCTGATTTTGTATGTTTGCCCACTGACAAAGACAGGATCAGTCTATAATTTTAATGGTAGGTTTATTTGAACATTGAGAGACAGAATAACAACAACAAAATCCAGAAAAATGCATGTCAAAAATGTTATAAATTGATTTGCATTTTAATGAGGGAAATAAGTATTTGACCCCTCTGCAAAACATGACTTAGTATTTGGTGGCAAAACCCTTGTTGGCAATCACAGAGGTCAGACGTTTCTTGTCGTTGGCCACCAGGTTTGCACACATCTCAGGAGGGATTTTGTCCCACTCCTCTTTGCAGATCTTCTCCAAGTCATTAAGGTTTTGAGGCTGATGTTTGGCAACTCGAACCTTCAGCTCCCTCCACAGATTTTCTATGGGATTAAGGTCTGGAGACTGGCTAGGCCACTCCAGGACCTTAATGTGCTTCTCCTTTAGCCACTCCTTTGTTCCCTTGGCCATGTGTTTTGGGTCATTGTCATGCTGGAATACCCATCCACGACCCATTTTCATTGCCCTGGCTGAGGGAAGGAGGTTCTCACCCAAGATTTGACGGTACATGGCCCTGTCCATCGTCCCTTTGATGCGGTGAAGTTGTCCTGTCCCCTTAGCAGAACAACACCCCCAAAGCATAATGTTTCCACCTCCATGTTTGATGGTGGGGATGGTGTTCTTGGGGTCATAGGCAGCATTCCTCCTCCTCCAAACACGGCGAGTTGAGTTGATGCCAAAGACCTCGATTTTGGTCTCATCTGACCACAACACTTTCCCCCAGTTCTCCTCTGAATCATTCAGATGTTCATTGGCAAACTTCAGACGGGCCTGTATATGTGCTTTCTTGAGCAGGGGGACCTTGCGGGCGCTGCAGGATTTCAGTCCTTCACGGCATAGTGTGTTACCAATTGTTTTCTTGGTGACTATGGTCCCAGCTGCCTTGAGATCATTGACAAGATCCTCCCGTGTAGTTCTGGGCTGATTCCTCACCGTTCTCATGATCATTGCAACTCCACAAGGTGAGATCTTGCATGGAGCCCCAGGCCGAGGGAGATTGACAGTTATTTTGTGTTTCTTCCATTTGCGAATAATCACACCAACTGTTGTCACCTTCTCATCAAGCTGCTTGGCGATGGTCTTGTAGCCCATTCCAGCCTTGTGTAGGTCTACAATCTTGTCCCTGACATCCTTGGAGAGCTCTTTGGTCTTGGCCATGGTGGAGAGTTTGGAATCTGATTGATTGATTGCTTCTGTGGACTGGTGTCATTTATACAGGTAAACTGAGATTAGGAGCACTCCCTTTAAGAGTGTGCTCCTAATCTCAGCTCGTTACCTGTATAAAAGACACCTGGGAGCCAGAAATCTTTCTGATTGAGAGGGGGTCAAATACTTATTTCCCTCATTAAAATGCAAATCAATTTATAACATTTTTGACATGCGTCTTTCTGGATTTTTGTTGTTGTTATTCTGTCTCTCACTGTTCAAATAAACCTACCATTAAAATTATAGACTGATCATTTCTTTGTCAGTGGGCAAACGTACAAAATCAGCAGGGGATAAAATACTTTTTTCCCTCACTGTATTGGCCATATACCACACCCCCTCGGGCTTTATTGCTTAATTGGCCACTAGAAGACCTATGCTATGGTCTTCTGCATGTCCATGAGTGATCGATTATGTTGTAGTTAAAAATTATGATTTGTTTTGCTAACATACTGTAGTCCACACGAGCTACAGTAATCTACTGTTGGTGTTTCCTACATACTGTAGTCCACACGGACACATTTAATCTAGGTACCATATGTGGACATTTAATCCAGCTCACCATAGATCAGAGCTGTGTGTCTAGCTGTTTGTCTAACCGTCTAGCTGTGTGTCTAACCGTCTAGCTGTGTGTCTAACCATCTAGCTGTGTGTCTAAACAACTAGTTGTGTGTCTAAACAACTAGCTGTGTGTCTAACCGTCTAGCTGTGTGTCTAACCATCTAGCTGTGTGTCTAAACAACTAGCTGTGTGTCTAATCATCTATGCTAGGTATTGGATTATCTCCTCTTGCCTGGGGAGAATAGCACGCTCTGTACCTTGTCACTCCCGTTGGCCTTGGTGTTATTCTAAAGCTCTGTCGTTTACGAGCTGACACTCTACATTTTTCATACGGACCCCGGCTCTGTTTATGTCCTCTCCTGCACAGGGATGGACATTCAACAGTCAACATCACAGAGACACATAGGAGTTTCCTTTGGTTCTGAGCGTCTGAATGGACCTTCTGTAAATACTGTCTCAGAACAGACTCTCACTTAGAGATGGGGTGGTTGGATTCTCCCCACACCTAGTAAGGTAAACCACTTGATACGGATTTGATTTAAAAACCGAGTAGGGATCTAGCAGAGTTTTTACCAAGGAATAGTTATTTAGATCTCGCTGTGGAATGCCCGCTTGGAGTTGTGATGTACACCATGGAGAGATTTTCCTGCACAACTTTTTAAAGGAAGAGGTAGAGTACTATGCAGTGTTTTTGTACAAGCGCAGTAAGGCATATACAGTGAGGGAAAAAAGTATTTGATCCCCTGCTGATTTTGTACGTTTGCCCACTGACAAAGAAATGATCAGACTATCATTTTAATGGTAGGTTTATTTGAACAGTGAGAGACAGAATAACAACAACAAAAATCCAGAAAAACGCATGTCAAAAATGTTATAAATTGATTTGCATTTTAATGAGGGAAATAAGTATTTGACCCCTCTGCAAAACATGACTTAGTACTTGGTGGCAAAACCCTTGTTGGCAATCACAGAGGTCAGACGTTTCTTGTAGTTGCCACCAGGTTTGCACACATCTCAGGAGGGATTTTGTCCCACTCCTCTTTGCAGATCTTCTCCAAGTCATTAAGGTTTCGAGGCTGACGTTTGGCAACTCAAACCTTCAGCTCCCTCCACAGATTATCTATGGGATTAAGGTCTGGAGACTGGCTAGGCCACTCCAGGACCTTAATGTGCTTCTTCTTGAGCCACTCCTTTGTTGCCTTGGCCGTGTGTTTTGGGTCATTGTCATGCTGGAATACCCATCCATCGTCCCTTTGATGCGGTGAAGTTGTCCTGTCCCCTTAGCAGAAAAACACCCCCAAAGCATAATGTTTCCACCTCCATGTTTGACGGTGGGGATGGTGTTCTTGGGGTCATAGGCAGCATTCCTCCTCCTCCAAACACGGCGAGTTGAGTTGATGCCAAAGACCTCGATTTTGGTCTCATCTGACCACAACACTTTCACCCAGTTCTCCTCTGTATCATTCAAATGTTCATTGGCAAACTTCAGATGGGCCTGTATATGTGCTTTCTTGAGCAGGGGGACCTTGTGGGTGCTGCAGGATTTCAGTCCTTCACGGCGTAGTGTATTACCAATTGTTTTCTTGGTGACTATGGTCCCAGCTGCCTTGAGATCATTGACAAGATCCTCCCGTGTAGTTCTGGGCTGATTCCTCACCGTTCTCATGATCATTGCAACTCCACGAGGTGAGATCTTGCATGGAGCCACAGGCCGAGGGAGATTGACAGTTATTTTGTATTTCTTCCATTTTCGAATAATTGCACCAACTGTTGTCACCTTCTCACCAAGCTGCTTGGCGATGGTCTTGTAGCCCATTCCAGCCTTGTGTAGGTCTACAATCTTGTCCCTGACATCCTTGGAGAGCTCTTTGGTCTTGGCCATGGTGGAGAGTTTGGAATCTGATTGATTGATTGCTTCTGTGGACAGGTGTCTTTTATACAGGTAACAAGCTGAGATTAGGAGCACTCCCTTTAAGAGTGTGCTCCTAATCTCAGTTCGTTACCTGTATAAAAGACACCTGGGAGCCAGAAATCTTTCTGATTGAGAGGGGGTCAAATACTTATTTCCCTCATTAAAATGCAAATCAATTTATAACATTTTTGACATGCGTTTTTCTGGATTTTGTTGTTGTTATTCTGTCTCTCACTGTTCAATAAACCTACCATTAAAATTATAGACTGATCATTTCTTTGAAAGTGGGCAAATGTACAAAATCAGCAGGGGATCAAATACTTTTTTCCCTCACTGTACACATGGTTAAATACAACCACACAAAGAAAACAGGGCCATATCTATTCTCTCTCCCCCTCACCTTAATCCCAAAAATACCTCCATTGCCCTTCCTCCCCTTCTATCTCTCCAACCTCCTCCCTCCCTTCATTTCCCGGACCCTCTATCCCTCTATCTCTGGTTGCCCTCCTCTCTGCCCCAGCTCCAGTTAATGAAGTCTGTGCTCTTGTGTAATCTCCCCGTGATCGGGCACTCTCACCTCCCTGTGCTGACTCAGGTGTCTCCCAACAGAAGGCCATTGTTCCCCTCATCCTTCACTGAGGCTGACTGGCACAAGCACACACCTGCACCCAACAAAGGAACCCTTATTCTCCTACCTAACTAGGGCTTTACCAGGATACTAACACACTCCAAATAGCTAAAGAGCTCACTCGAATCACCTCTTTATCTCTTCATTGAGAGAGAGAGAGAGAAAGACAGAGAGAGAGAAAGACAGAGAGAGAAAGACAAAGAGAGAGAGAGAGGGGGGGGGGGGATGTTGGATGTTGGAGATAACATGCCGAGTTGTTGTTTGCACAAGCTGGTGTCATATTTGATTACGTTGGACAGCAGATCAGGGGGGTTGTGGGGGAGGGAGAGAAGCAGCAGAGGGAGGGAGAGGCGCAGACGGGCACAGCCGAGAAACAGTCGCTTGGCAAAACCAGGATGTCTGGAAGTGTGTGGGTTGGTGGTTTTCCGTACGGAAGTATGGCAAAAATTGGTGCAGGTGTGCGTGTGAGGGGGAAGTTGTATGTTTGTTGTTGTACTGTTCCTCCCATCCTTTCCATCATGGATGACTTATATTGATGTGGCTCGCTCTTATTCAAAAATAGACACCACTGATCACTAACATTACTCCCCACCTAAAAGCAAAAGAGCAGGGGTGGCTCCAATTCTAACACACCTGCTGCAGTACATGATTAGGGAAATGCCCAAACGATCCATTTCCCTGTTATACAGTTGAAGTTGGAAGTTTACATACTTAGGTTGGAGTCATTAAAACTCATTTTTCAACCACTCCACAAATTTCTTGTTAACAAGTCGGTTAGGACAGCTACTTTGTGCAAGACACAAGTAATTTTTCCAACAATTGTTTACAGACAGATTACAATCACTTATAATTCACTGTATCACAATTCCAGTGGTACACTTAGTTGACTGTGCCTTTAAACAGCTTGGAAAATTCCAGAAAATGATGTCATGGCTTTCGAAGCTTCTGATAGGCTAATTGACATCATTTGAGTCAATTGGAGGTGTACCTGTGGATGTATTTCAAGGCCTAACTTCAAACTCAGTGCCTCTTTGCTTGACATCATGGGAAAATCTAAAGAAATCAGCCAAGACCTCAGAAAATAAATTGTAGACCTCCACAAGTCTGGTTCATCCTTGGGAGCAATTTCCAAACGCCTGAAGGTACCACGTTCATCTGTACAAACAATAGTTTGCAAGTATAAACACCATGGGACCACGCAGCCGTCATACCGCTCAGGAAGGAGACGCGTTCTGTCTCCTAGAGATGAACGTACTTTGGTGCGAAAAGTGCAAATCAATCCCAGAACAACAGCAAAGGACCTTGTGAAGATGCTGGAGGAAACAGGTACAAAAGTATCTATATCCACACTAAAACAAGTCCTATATCGACATAACCTGAAAGGCCGCTCAGCAAGGAAGAAGCCACTGCTCCAAAACCGCCATAAAAGAAGCCAGACTACGGTTTGCAACTGCACATGGGGACAAAGATCGTACTTTTTGGAGAAATGTCCTCTGGTCTGATGAAACAAAAATAGAACTGTTTGGCCATAATGACCATCGTTATGTTTGGAGGAAAAAGGGGGGTATTGCAAGCCGAAGAACACCACCCCAACCGTGAAGCACGGGGGTGGCAGCATCATGCTGTGGGGGTGCTTTGCTGCAGGGGGGACTGGTGCACTTCACAAAATAGATGACATCATGAGGAAGGAAAATGATGTGGATATATTGAAGCAACATCTCAAGACATCAGTCAGGAAGTTAAAGCTTGGTCGCAAATAGCTCTTCCAAATGGACAATGACTCCAAGCATACTTCCAAAGTTGTGGCAAAAGTAAAGGTATTGGAGTGGCCATAACAAAGCCCTGACCTCAATCCTATAGAAAATGTGTGGGCAGAACTGAAAAAGCGTGTGCGAGCAAGGATTCCTACAAACCTGACTCAGTTACACCTGCTCTGTCAGGAGGAGCTTGTGGAAGGCTACCCGAAACGTTTGACCTAAGTTAAACAATTTAAAGGCAATGCTACCAAATACTAATTGAGTGTATGTAAACTTCTGACCCACTGGGAATGTGATTAAATAAATAAAATATTAAATAAATCACTCTACTATTATTCTGACATTTCACATTCTTAAAATAACGTGGTGATCCTAACTGACCTAAGACAGGGAATTTTTACTAGGATTAAATGTCAGGAATTGTGAAAAACTGAGTTTAAATGTATTTGGCTAAGGTGTATGTAAACTTCCGACTTCAACTGTATGTGTTGTGTTGAAACCCAGTCTCTCTTGCCTTGGAGCCCTTGGAGCCCTGGAGCCTCAATGCAGACGACAAAAGTCGGGGAAGCTCTCAAAGGTCTCTGTTTGCAGAGATCTCTGAGATGTGACACTGGCATCACCTGTAGCCGGGGCCGGGGGGAGAGCCAGGTTCTGCAGACAGACGGCTGCAGTGTATCATTAAGGTGTCGGGTGTTTGGGAGTGTGGCGTCCTCTGGCAGGATGCTGTGTTTACTGCACACCAGGGGGTGAAACCCTATCACAACAACATCAACAGGGAGGGCTCATCTCAATGGGAGCTGACTAGGTCACGGAGAATGGAGAAGCTGCAGCAACACACAGAAGCACACAAACGTATGCAGCCACGTACGCATTCGCTCATGCACAAACACAAAAGTGCACAAACGCATGCGCGCACGCACACACCCACACACCCTCCTCCCTTCCCTCAGGCAAAGGCTTACTTTACCCTGGCAAGCTGAGTAGTGTGATTATAGAGATATTTCCTGCTTATTTCCTCCTGATTCTGGGAATCTTTCAACCAGGATTTTTTTTATTTTTGTACCTAGAGGAATTATGTGAAAGTTACCAGAATGTTGCAACCCTAGACAAATAGCAGTTCTTAGTTGGGATGTTCCAGGGAGTAGGTGAGTATGCAAGGAGTTATAACAATATTATTGGAGGAGAGTGGTGGTGTGGTTTTGGGGGGTACATTCAACTATGGCCAGACAAACTCAGGAAGTGGATATTTTTGTTCCTGTTCCCAAAATTCAGATAGGGTTAAACAAAGAATAGACAGAGAGACTCTTGATAGTCTGAACACTTAATTTCCTACACCCACCACCCCCGATATCATAAACTCTACCCTTCAGCGGGCCACTGTAAAAGTTGGTGCAGAGAATAACTATTTTTAAAATAATCTAAGTGGGTTATATGCCACACCACCGGTGGAACATGGCAGGAGGGGGAAGGAAAGGGGGAGGAGGCCTTTTGTAATTTCACATGTGACAGGAGAGAAGGGGAGGATGGAAATAGAACAATGGAAGAAATGCAGCGCTTCTGAAGAGGCCATCAAAGACTTCCAACTCAGAGACTGATAAAAGCTCCTCTCCTACTTCATATAACCCCCTACACACACACCTCTGTAGAGAATATCTTCAAGGTTTGCCGCACACACACAACAAACATAAACATCAGTTCTACCGGGGTATATGACAATGGTGACAGTTTCAAGCTAAGAACACGTCTCAGAAACAGAGTCGAGTCGCTGTTAACACCAGTCACACCTTAATGAAAGTTGAGTAAACAACAGCGGAAACTACATGGTAAACAACAACGTAAACAACATGGTAAACAACATGGTAAACACACAGTCAAACCCTGGTCACAACAACTCAATGTAAAGACACACAAAACAACACACAATACTATCATATAGGCATAAGAAAAGGCCACTGGTCTTTGAACTACTGTTGTGTTGATATGAGAGAGATGGTTTGTGGGCTGATGGATGCATTGATGTGCTAATATGACAAATGGACAGCGTGGGACTGTGGTAACAAAAACCCCTCTGTGACACTCTGTTCCTCTGTTGCTCTCTCTCTCCTCTGCTATTGCATGCATTAGGTCTATTGACATCTGCCATGTGATTGAAATTAGATTCACCTTAACCTGAACTTGATATGTATAATAATACGGGGCAATCGGGCAACCACAGAGCACACCCTACTTGTTCAGTTTACTTACCCCAGGCAATCGGGCAGGCCATAATGTCAATCCCTGATACACCCAAGGTAGAAGTAGGGTAGGATTTCAGCTTACACTAATCACAGCCCAGCCTTAACCATAAGGGGGAAAAGACGCAGAACTGAGCTGAGATCAGTGTCTAGGCATAACTACACAATGAATATCAGAAGCAGTGCGCAAACATGCTACAAGTGAAATAGATATCAAATAAGTAAATACCCTGTATGCACACCACTCACTCTCTTGCTTCATGTCAGGTAATGCTGGTAGATGTTTTGTGGCATGCACTAGACTGATGAAGCAAGAGAGTGCTTAAAACAAGTCAATTCTTATACAGTGCTACTATCGCTAAGCTATTATAGTGACAGTTATGGAGGAGTGATGGAGTGTTTTCCCTTCCTCTATACATGTCACAATATGACTTCAAAATGAGAGGTTGTCATTGTAGAAATCAAATCTCGACAAAGATTTTAGCATGTGTTTGTGTGTGTGTGCCTGTCCATGTGTTCAAAAATGTTTGTTGAGATTTGTGTAATTACTTGTTGGCCCATTGCATGAACTTAGTTGAATGTGTGTATTTGGTATATGTTTGCACCTCATTATTTGTCATGACAACTCTTCTGCCTCTCTTTCTTCTGGTCCCTCTTTCTCACCGGCTATGGTGCCGGGGGGGAAGCTAATTAAGGTTGCGCAGGCTTGGTATGGGGTGGGGTGGGGTGGGGGGGGCTGCTGGCTGGCAAACCCATGGCGGCTCCCTCCATGTGACATGATTGATTCGGACTGTCACAGCGCTCAGCTGGGCATCAGCGCACGGTGACAAATAAATAATTACATTGTCTTGTGCTAACCCAAACCCCACCACCACCACCCCGCGCCATTGTTAGCCTGACATCAAAGCACAATGGAGGCACATTAGCATTTTAATCAGAGGGCTAGGCAGAGGGCGGCGCACGGGCACCCGGCGGAGGGGTACTCACTTTCATCTGGGGGCGCCCCCTCTTACACCCTCCCACCCTCCCTCACCCCCCACCCTCGCCCTAAAACAGCACATAGGGCCGTGTCGGGGGGTTACTTCGTGACCTGTTGATGGAACATTAACAAGACCCATCTGCAGTCAGAACTTCAATTAGCACTTCAGACTTTGGCCCCGTTTCGTCCACAAGTACCTCTCTTTTTCATCTTTACCGGTGGCGGCGTTTGTTCGGGGGCAGCAGAAGGTCCCGGAATACAGAGCTGGCTAGCTACCTCCTCTTGCCTTGTGTACAGGGCCTCCCTTGGACATGCAGATAATTAGGCCTATATTTCTGGTGAGAGGACAAAGATGATGCTAATTCTATTCATCATAGAGGTTCTCGACTAATTATGAACAGAGCCTCTCTCGTTCTCTCTCTCTCTCTCTCTCTCTCCAAGTGAACAATTGCACGGCCGAGTGGTTAAGGTGAAAGGGAGCGGGGTTGGAGTTGGGAATCAAATGGGATTAGCCTGGATTGTTGTGTCCCTCAACCCTCTCTGGGATAATTCCTCTAATGAAGTACCTGGAATAATGTTTTCGCCTCTTTTTGATGGAGAGAGAGTGGACTCAGGGAAGTAACTGGAGCACTGCAAACAGAAACCAGACAAATAAAATAAACTTTGTCACCTGGTGAAATCCCCAAGCCCTTCAACATACTAACAGTGGCACTTTAAAATGCTTCACAATTATCTAACGTACCTAAAAACATTGATCAGAGTGCTGTACTAAGACACTACTATGCTACTTAGTTGTAGTGCAAGTGTAGGAGTGGGCATGAATAGTAGTAGGCATCCAAGTATCATAAAGTGTCTGGTTATCATCAGCCTTTCCAGGGTGGCACGTAACTTTTCCACCCTATTGCCTTCCTATTGCCCTGCCTGTGGCAGGTGCCGCTGTCAGTGGCTCTCTTTCATCGAAGAAAGGTAGGGAGGGAGGGAGGGAGGAAGGGAGAGAGAGAGCCCCAAGGACTCCTTTCAACACCCTCTCACGACCCCCCTCCCTTCCACCCAAGCCCCCATACCATCGCCCCTCACTCCCCCTGATCCTCAGATTCCAGCCCCTGCTGCTAGTCAGTCTGATTTATACTGCCTTACTGCAAAAACCAGTCCCACACCACAACCATGAGAGTCATATGTATGCACTCACTAACTGTAAGTCACTCTGGATAAGAGCGTCTGCTAAATGACTAAAATGTAAATGTAAATACGGATCTGAAAATCTCTGCTAACCAAAATCTGACGACCCAAATGTCTCTGTTATCACAACATACAGTGCATTCGGAAAGTATTCAGACATCTTCACTTTTTCCACATTTTGTTATGCTACAGCGTTATTCTAAAATGTATTAAATAAAAAAAATTTAAACAGGTTTTTATATACAGTGGGGAGAACAAGTATTTGATACACTGTCGATTTTGCAGGTTTTCCTACTTACAAAGCATGTAGAGGTCTGTAATTTTTATCATAGGTACACTTCAACTGTGAGAGACGGAATCTAAAACAAAAATCCAGAAAATCACATTGTATGATTTTTAAGTAATTAATTTGCATTTTATTGCATGACATAAGTATTTGATCACCTACCAACCAGTAAGAATTCCGGCTCTCACAGACCTGTTAGTTTTTCTTTAAGAAGCCCTCCTGTTCTCCACTCATTACTTGTATTAACTGCACCTGTTTGAACTCGTTACCTGTATAAAAGACACCTGTCCACACACTCAATCAAACAGACTCCAACCTCTCCACAATGGCCAAGACCAGAGAGCTGTGTAAGGACATCAGGGATAAAATTGTAGACCTGCACAAGGCTGGGATGGGCTACAGGACAATAGGCAAGCAGCTTGGTGAGAAGGCAACAACTGTTGGCGCAATTATTAGAAAATGGAAGAAGTTCAAGATGACGGTCAATCACCCTCGGTCTGGGGCTCCATGCAAGATCTCACCTCGTGGGGCATCAATGATCATGAGGAAGGTGAGGGATCAGCCCAGAACTACACGGCAGGACCTGGTCAATGACCTGAAGAGAGCTGGGACCACAGTCTAAAAAAAAACATTAGTAACACACTACGCCGTCATGGATTAAAATCCTGCAGCGCACGCAAGGTCCCCCCTGCTCAAGCCAGCGCATGTCCAGGCCCGTCTGAAGTTTGCCAATGACCATCTGGATGATCCAGAGGAGGAATGGGAGAAGGTCATGTGGTCTGATGAGACAAAAATAGAGCTTTTTGGTCTAAACTCCACTCGCCGTGTTTGGAGGAAGAAGAAGGATGAGTACAACCCCAAGAACACCATCCCAACCGTGAAGCATGGAGGTGGAAACATCATTCTTTGGGGATGCTTTTCTGCAAAGGGGACAGGGCGACTGCACCGTATTGAGGGGAGGATGGATGGGGCCATGTATCGCGAGATCTTGGCCAACAACCTCCTTCCCTCAGTAAGAGCATTGAAGATGGGTCGTGGCTGGGTCTTCCAGCATGACAAGGACCCGAAACACACAGCCAGGGCAACTAAGGAGTGGCTCCGTAAGAAGCATCTCAAGGTCCTGGAGTGGCCTAGCCAGTCTCCAGACCTGAACCCAATAGAAAATCTTTTGAGGGAGCTGAAAGTCCGTATTGCCCAGCGACAGCCTCGAAACCTGAAGGATCTGGAGAAGGTCTGTATGGAGGAGTAGGCCAAAATCCCTGCTGCAGTGTGTGCAAACCTGGTCAAGACCTACAGGAAACGTATGATCTCTGTAATTGCAAACAAAGGTTTCTGTACCAAATATTAAGTTCTGCTTTTCTGATGTATCAAATACTTATGTCATGCAATAAAATGCAAATTAATTACTTAAAAATCATACAATGTGATTTTCTGGATTTTTGTTTTAGATTCCGTCTCTCACAGTTGAAGTGTACCTATGATAAAAATTACAGACCTCTACATGCTTTGTAAGTAGGAAAACCTGCAAAATCGGCAGTGTATCAAATACTTGTTCTCCCCACTACACTACACTGCCGGTCAAAAGTTTTAGAATTTTTTTACTATTTTCTACATTGTAGAATAATAGTGAAGACATCAAAGCTATGAAATAACACATATGGAATCATGTAGCAACCAAAAAAGTGTTAAACATATCGAAATATATTTTATATTTGAGATTCTTCTACTAGCCATCCTTTGCCTTGATGACAGCTTTGCACACTCTTGGCATTCTCTCAACCAGCTTCATGAGGTAGTCACCTGGAAGGCATTTCAATTAACAGGTGTGCCTTCTTAAAAGTTAATTTGTGGAATTTCTTTCCTTCTTAATGCGTTTGAGCCAATCAGTTGTGTTGTGACAAGGTAGGGGAGTATAGAGAAGATAGCCCTATTTGGTAAAAGACCAAGTCCATATTATGGCAACAACAGCTCAAATAAGCAAAGAGAAACGGCAGTCCATCATTACTTTAAGACATGAAGGTCAGTCAACATGGAACGTTTCAAGAACTCTGAAAGTTTCTTCAAGTGCAGTCGCAAAAACCATCAAGCGCTATGTTGAAACTGGCTCTCATGAGGACCACCACAGGAATGGAAGACCCCGAGTTACCTCTGCTGCAGAGGATAAGTTCATTAGAGTTACCAGCCTCAGAAATTGCAGCCCAAATAAATGCTTCACAGAGTTCAAGTAACAGACACATCTCAACATCAACTGTTCAGAGGAGACTGTGTGAATCAGGCCTTCGTGGTCGAATTGCTGCAAAGAAACCACTACTAAACGACACCAATAATAAGAAGAGAATTGCTTGGGCCAAGAAACACGAGCAATGGACATTAGACCGTTGGAAATCTGGAGTCGAAATTGGAGATTTTTGGTTCCAACTGCCGTGTCTTTGTGAAACGCTGTGTAGGTGAACAGACAATCTCTGCATGTGTATTTCCCACCGTAAAGCATGGAGGAGGAGGTGTTATGGTGTGGGGGTGCTTTGCTGGTGACACTGTGTGATTAATTAGAATTCAAGGCACACTTAACCAGCATGGCTACCACAGGATTCTGCAGCAATATGCCATCCCATCTGGTTTGGGCTTACTGGGACTATCATTTGCTTTTCAACAGGACAATGACCCAACACACCTCCAGGCTGTGTAAGGGCTAATTGACCAAGAAAGAGAGGGATGGAGTGCTGCATCAGATGACCTGGCCTCCACAATCCCCCGACCTCAACCAAATTGAGATGGTTTGGGATGAGTCGGATGGCAGAGTGAAGGAAAAGCAGCCAACAAGTGCTCAGCATATGTGGAAAATCCTTCAAGACTGTTGGAAAAGCATTCCAGGTGAAGCTGGTTGAGAGAATGCCAAGGGTGTGCAAAGCTGTCATCAAGGCAAAGGGTGGCTATTTGAAGAATCTCAAATATAAAATATATTTAGATTTGTTTAACACTTTTTTGGTTACTAATGATTCCATATGTGTTATTTCATAGTGTTGTCACGCCCTGATCGAGAGAACACTCGTTGGTTGGGTCGGGGTGTGAGTTTTCTGTTGAGATCTATGTTATTGTATTGGTGTCTATGTGGTAGATCTAGGTTGTATTTCTATGTTTGGCCGGGTGTGATTCCCAATCAGAGACAGCTGTCGCTCGTTGTCTCTGATTGGGGATCATACTTAGGTAGCCTGGTTGTCTACCTTAGTTGTGGGATCTTGTTCCGTTTAGGCTTGTGTGTGTATAGTCTGAGGACTTCACGTTACGTTGTTTCTTGTTTTGTTTTATGTTTATTGTGTTAATAAACATGTACGCTTTTCACGCTGCACCTTGGTCCGACCCGTCTCTCAACGATCGTGACAAGTCTCCCGAATGGCGCAGTGGTCTAAGAGTGCTAGCTGTGCCACTAGAGATCCTGGTTCAAATCCAGGCTCTGTCGTAGCCGGCCGTGACCGGGAGACCCATGGGGCGGCACACAATTGGCCCAGCGTTGTCCAGGGTAGGGGAGGGAATGGCCGGCAGGGATGTAGCTCAGTTGGTAGAGCATGGCGTTTGCAACGCCAGGGTTGTGGGTTCGATTCCCACGGGGGGCCAGTATGAAAAAAAAATATGTATGCACTCACTAACTGTAAGTCGCTCTGGATAAGAGTGTCTGCTAAATGACTAAAATGTAAATGTAAGTTTTGATGTCTTCACTATTATTCTACAATGTAGAAAATAGTAAAAATAAAGAAAAACCCTTGAATGAGTAGGTGTTCTAAAACTTTTGACCGGTAGTGTAGATACAGTTGAAGTCGGAGGTTTACATAGACCTTAGCCAAATACATTTCAACTCAGTTTTTCACAATCCCTGACATTTAATCCTAGTAAAAATTCCCTGTTTTAGGTCAGTTAGGATCACCACTTTATTTTAAGAATGTGAAACGTCAGAATAATAGAAGAGAGAATTATTTATTTCAGCTTTTATTTCTTTCATCACATTCCCAGTGGGTCAGAAGTTTACATACATTCAATTAGTATTTGGTAGCATTGCCTTTAAATTGTTTAACTTGGGTCAAAAGTTTTGGGTAGCCTTCCACAAGCTTCCCACAATAAGTTGGGTGAATTTTGGCCCATTCCTCCTGACAGAGCAGGTGTAACTGAGACAGGTTTGTAGGAATCCTTGATCGCACACGCTTTTTCAGTTCTGCCCACACATTTTCTATAGGATTGAGGTCAGGGCTTTGTTATGGCCACTGAATACCTTGACTTTGTTGTCCTTTAGCCATTTTGCCACAACTTTGGAAGTATGCTTGGGGACATTGTCCATTTGGAAGACCCATTTGCGACCAAGCTTTAACTTCCTGACTGATGTATTGAGATGTTGCTTCAATATATCCACATAATTTTCCTTCGTCATGATGCCATCTATTTTGTGAAGTGCACCAGTCCCTCCTACAGCAAAGCACCCCCACAGCATGATGCTGCCACCCCCGTGCATCACGGTTGGGATGGTGTTCTTCGGCTTGCAAGCACCCCCTTTTTCCTCCAAACATAACAATGGTCATTATGGCCAAACAGTTCTATTTTTGTTTCATCAGACCAGAGGACATTGCTCCAAAAAGTATGATCTTTGTCCCCATGTGCAGTTGCAAACCGTAGTCTGGCTTTTTTTGGCGGTTTTTGCTGAGCGGCCTTTCAGGTTATGTCTGTAGGACTCGTTTTACTGTGGATATAAATACTTTTGTACCTGTTTCCTCCAGCATCTTCACAAGGTCCTTTGCTGTTGTTCTGGGATTGATTTGCACTTTTCGCACCAAAGTACGTTCATCTCTAGGAGACAGAACGCGTCTCCTTCCTGAGTGGTATGACGGCTGCGTGGTCCCATGGTGTTTATACTTGCATACTATTGTTTGTACAGATGAACGTGGTACCTTCAGGCGTTTGGAAATTGCTCCCAAGGATGAACCAGACTTGTGGAGGTCTACAATTAATTTTTTGAGGTCTTGGCTGATTTCTTTAGATTTTCCCATGTCAAGCAAAGAGACACTGAGTTTGAAGGTAGGCCTTGAAATACATCCACAGGTACACCTCCAATTGACTCAAATGATGTCAATTAGCCTATCAGAAGCTTCTAAAGCCATGACATAATTTTCTGGAATTTTTCAAGCTGTTTAAAGGCACAGTCAACTTAGTGTATGTAAACTTCTGACCCACTGGAATTGTGGTAAAGTGAATTATAAGTGAAAAAATCTGTCTGTAAACAATTGTTGGAACAAAGTAGATGTCCTAACCGACTTGCCAAAACTATAGTTTGTTAACAAGAAATGTGTGGAGTGATTGAAAATGAGTTTTAATGACTCCAACCTAAGTGTATGTAAACTTCCGACTTCAACTGTATATATATATATTTGTTTTAACGTATTTCCGTAAGTATTCAGACCCTTTGCTATGAGACTCGAAATTGAGCTCAGGTGCATCATGTTTCCATTGATCATCCTTGAGATGTTACTACAACTTGATTGGAGTCCACCGGTGTTAAATTCAATTGATTGGACATGATTTGGAAAGGCACACAACTGTCTATATAAGGTCCCACAGTTGACAGTGCATGTCAGAGCAAAAACCAAGCCATGAGGTCGAAGGAATTGTCTGTAGAGCTCCGAGACAGAATTGTGTCGAGGCACAGATCTGTGGAAGGGTACCAAAAAATGTCTGCAGCATTGAAGGTCCCCAAGAACACAGTAGCCTCCATCATTCTTAAATGGAAGAAGTTTGGAACCACCAAGACTCTTCCTATAGCTGGCCGCCCGGCCAAACTGAGCAATCAGGGGAGAAGGGCCTTGGTCAGGGAGGTGATCAAGAACCCGATGGTCACTCTGACAGAGCTCCAGAGTTCCTCTGTGGAGATGGGAGAACCTTCCAGAAGGACAACCATCTCTGCAGCACTCCACCAATCAGGCCTTTATGGTAGAGTGGCCAGACGGAAGCCACTCCTCAGTAAAAGGCACATGACAGCCCGTTTGGACAGAGAGATCCTTGATGAAAACCTGATCCAGAGCGCTCAGGACCTCAGACTGGGGCGATGGTTCGCCTTCCAACAGGATGACTACCCTAAGCACACAGCCAAGACAATGCCGTAGTGGCTTCGGAACAAGTCTCTGAATGTCCTTGAGTGGCCCAGCCAGAGCCCGGACTTGAACCCGATTTAACATCTCTGGAGAGACCTGAAAATAGCTGTGCAGTGACGCTCCCTATCCAACCTGACAGAGTTTGAGAGGATCTGCAGGGAAGAATGGGATAAACTCCCCAAATACAGGTGTGCCAAGCTAGAAGCGTCATACCCAAGAGGACTCAAGGCTGTAATCGCTGCCAAAGGCCCAATTTGTAAGTCACTCTGGATAAGAGCGTCTGCTAAATGACGTAAATGTAATGTAAATGTGTTTCAACAAAGTACTGAGTAAAGGGTCTGAATACTTATGTAAATGTGATATTTCATTTTTTTATTTTTTTTATGCATTTGCAAACATTTCTAAAAACCTGCTTTGCTTTGTCATTATGGGGTAGTGTGTGTAGATTGATGAGGGAAAAAAGTATTTCATCAATTTTAGAATAAGGCTGTAACGTAACAAAATGTGGAAAAGGCCAAGGGGTCTGAATACTTTCCAAATGCACTGTACCAGGTGGCACATGCACAGTTCAGAGGATGCCTGTCTGGTACATGCTGCTCGGTTGACTCATGTTTGCATTGTTTAAACACACACCTCAATTATTGATCTGACCACCAAGACTTGTGCTCAAAGGCCAGCTCTCTGATATTGAACAGTCGACAATATCGACACTTCAGAGGATTATCACATTGGAAATAATCAGAAAATAAAGAGAGTGTGATCTGTGACTGTTTGAGTGGCAAAAAACAATGAACCGAAACAATACAAAATGGGGTTAGCGATAGCGACGCTAACGCTAGCTCGAGAGTCTAATCTGCATGATCATCATCACACTAGCGATCAAATAGGGAGAGGGGCTAAATAATAGATCACAGTGGGGCCTGTCACCGCTGTTGTTTTGATGTACTCAGCAACACCAAGATGAGACTGAGAGGATGTGCCTCGCAGTTTAACTCTGCATCTGCTGTTTGTCTACTGTGGAATTTAGGCACGTTTTCCCTCGCATGTTTTGCCCCTGCATGTTTTGCCCACGCATGTCCTTGGTTGCATGTGTTAAGGGTGCATACGACCTGAATTCAAAGAGGAGATGGACAGGGAAGGAGGAGAACCGGGAGAACGGTACAACAGAAAGAGGAAATGGATAAAGTACATTTATCGGGGCGATTTAATAAAGGTTGATGTAGTGCAGGGATTACGTTGTCTCACGCCAACTCTTCCTTGAAAGATGACTATGAAAGGGACTGATGTGTGCCGAAAATGAAAGAGACAAAGACGTGAGGAGAAAAAAAGATGGGGAAAAGGGTGCTGATTATGATGATGGAGAAGAAAGGGAACAGAGGCGAGGAGAGAAAACAAACTTGAGTCATCATCGCTAATCGGGTTATGGTTCCTTTCATGTGTCACTGGCGAACACAGTGTACTTCTATCACTAGTGACTTTTCGCAAACACACGATGGCAAAGGATTACGTTCGTCAGAGCGGGGCCCTTTGAAAGCGATATGCTAATTTAGCCATGAGTGCAAAGAACAACATCAAATATGTGCCAGTGAATAGCCAAGGGACTTTCAAGTCTTCAATATCCTTCAGAAGTGCTTTATCTCTGCACCACAACCTGCGTTCGCAGCACAAACAGGAAAGAGACAGTCGAGGCTTCAGTGCAAAGCACCAGCAGTCCAATGGTTTAAGTTCAGATCAGGATTAATGAAGGTTATTGTCCGGTCCACTAATGAAACAAAAGCCAGCATCACATACTGTAGGTTGCATTAGCATGTTTAGCATTTTTTCTATTTGTTTTCTTCTTCTTCCTTCTCCTTCTTCATCCACGAGTCGTTTTATTTTTTGGCTGCGTTTTAAGTTCCGCATCAAAGCGACTGGAAACAATATGCGACCCGTCTGACTCTAACTCTCTTCTTGGTCTCTTTCCTTCCGCTCTCTCACTCTCCCGCAGTCTGCATTCGGAATCAGAGCGGGGTGGTGCTCGTTTGATAGCTTGATAGTGATTTGTTTTGATCGTCGACTCCTTTGTCCCTCTCTTTGGGTCTGAAACAATGGGGGATTAGAACGAGACAGAGGGTGCAAGAATAAAAAAATAACACATTTTTTCTTTCTCACTTTCCTTTTAAGTTTTTCTTATTTTATGTCCAAACCCTTACAAAAAAAGATTGCAGTTTTGAAACTGCAGTAAAAGTGCAGTAACTGCAGTGGACTGGTATTTTGGATGCAGTAATTGCAGAATAACTGTAGTATACTACAGTTGTGGTCAAAAGTCTTGAGAATGACACAAGTATTGGTCTTCACAAAGTTCGCTGCTTCAGTGTTATGAGATATTTTTGTCAGATGTTACTATGGTATACTGAAGTATAATTACAAGCATTCCATAAGTGTCAAAGGCTTTTATTGATAATTACATTAAGTTTATGCAAAGAGTCAATATTTGCAGTGTTGACCCTTCTTTTTCAAGACCTCTGCAATCTGCCCTGGCATGCTGTCAATTAACTTCTGGGCCACATCCTGACTGATGGCAGCCCATTCTTGCATAATCAATGCTTGGAGTTTGTCAGAATTTGTGGGTTTTTGTTTGTCCACCCGCCTCTTGAGGATTGACTACAAATTATCAATGGGATTAAGGTCTGGGGAGTTTCCTGGCCATGGACCCAAAATGTCGATGTTTTGTTCCCCGAGCCACTTAGTTATCACTTTTGCCTTATGGCAAGGTGCTCCATCATGCTGGAAAAGGCATTGTTCGTCACCAAACTGTTCTTGGATGGTTGGGAGAAGTTGCTCTCGGAGGATGTGTTGGTACTATTCTTTATTCATGGCTGTGTTCTTAGGCAAAATTGTGAGTGAGCCCACTCCCTTGGCTGAGAAGCAACCCCACACATGAATGGTCTCAGGATGCTTTACTGTTGGCATGACAGTATCGCTGATGGTATCACTCACCTTGTCTTCTCCGGACAAGGTGTTTTCCGGATGCCCCAAACAATCTGAAAGTGGATTCATCAGAGAAAATGACTTTACCCCAGTTCTCAGCAGTCCAATCCCTGTACCTTTTGCAGAACATCAGTCTGTCCCTGATGTTTTTCCTGGTGAGAAGTGGCTTCTTTGCTGCCCTTCTTGACACCAGGCCATCCTCCAAATGTCTTAGCCTCACTGTGCGTGCAGATGCACTCACACCTGCCTGCTGCCATTCCTGAGCAAGCTCTGCATTGGTGGTGCCCTGATCCCGCACCTGAATCAACTTTAGGAGACGTTCCTGGCGCTTGCTGGACTTTCTTGGGCGCCCTGACGCCTTCTTCACAACAATTGAACCTCTCTCCTTGAAGTTCTTGATGATCCGATAAATGGTTGATTTAGGTGCAATCTTACTAGCAGCAATATCTTTGCCTGTGAAGCCCTTTTTGTGCAAAGCAATGATGACGGCACGTGTTTCCTTGCAGGTAACCATGGTTAACAGAGGAAGAACAATGATTTCAAGCACCACCCTCCTTTAAAAGCTTCCAGTCTGTTATTCTAACTCAATTAGCATGACAGAGTGATCTCCAGCCTTGTCCTCGTCAACACTCTCACCTGTGTTAACGAGAGAATCACTGACATGACGGCAGCTGGTCCTTTTGTGGCAGGGCTGAAATGCAGTGGAAATGTTTTTGCGGGATTAAATTCATTTTCATGGCAAAGAGGGACTTTGCAATTAATTGCAATTCATGGCTGCTGGAGTATGTGCAAATTGCCATCATCAAAACTGAGGCAGCAGACTTTGTGAAAATTAGTATTTGTGTCATTCTCAAAACTTTTGACCACGACTGTACAGTTGAACTGCAGTTATACTGCACTCTAACTGCAGTTACACTGCAAAATTACTGCAGTAAAAAAATCGGTGTTCTTTTGGACGCAGTATTTGCAGCATATTGTAGTTATACTGCACTCTGACTGCAATCTTTTTCATAAAGGAATCTTGCAAAGTCGCGGGCCTCAAAGTGTCTTGCTATGCTCCCAAAAACTGCAAAAGTATTTTGTTTCCTCAAAATAGTATTTTCAAAACCCCAAAATTCATTATAATTTTGAGCTCGAGACAGGCAAAAACGGGCTGCCATGCTAATGTAAAACAGACCAAATTTGTTCCTGTGGACTTATGATAGTACCCCAATTAATGAACCGTGGCAAGAGGAGTTAGGATAGATGGGATTTAAACGTGGCAGTAACTGCTAAAGAACAGGGGACCATATTAGAGACTTACTCTCACTCTTTACCATCCCACATCAAGGCAAGAAGAGAAAGGGGAAGGAGAGAGAAAGAGAGTGAGAGAGCGAGAGAGCAGACTATCAGTGGAGGGCCCTGTCTGAAGATGAAAGCGTTGGAAAAATCAAAGCGGCCCCCTTCTCATTATACCTTGGTGGGATGCCTTCATCCACACTCCACACCATCACAGCCCATGGGGTGCCACACTAGGAGTGGACAGGAGTGGGGGGGGTACAAAGGTCAAGGTGAACCACTTTGTGTGCACATTTCGTCAAAACCGACTAATGGCCAAACGTTGGGTTTTTACTGGGGGAAAAAATCACACATGCTAAACCTATGGTCAAATAAAGTGAACGAGGAACAAGGGTATTAGTAGTGTGATCGTCAATGTGTAGGTAGGTCTATGTTCCTCAAACCTAGCTGTTACCTGACCTCAACTGTCTATGTGAACCCCCAGGCATTTAGAGTAATAGCATGGATTCCAGACTCACTCATTTGATCCACTAGGGGAGTACACCTGGTCTGCAGACCTTGGGGGCGTAGCAAAGCCTTGAAACCACTGACTTGTGAGTCAAGCCACTGGCATTGAGCGGTGTAGGCTGCAGGGAGCGCTGAGGATGAAGCAGCATTGCACCCTGCCTGATATGAAAGCCCCAGACACAGACAGCTCTGTCTGTATGACCAGCAAAACTCGGAGAGAGATAAGAACCGCAAAGAAAAGAAAGGGATCTATAGAGGTGGAAAAGAGGGAGTCTGTGGGGTGGCGGCAAGGTCAGCCATTTCAATAAGCAGCTGGACAAACTATCTGATAAAGACATGACTCCATGTGTATGAAACATATTGCCTCATTTCTAGGGGGCCCTGTCCGGGACAGTCATCCACCATCCTTCTCTCATCCCCCCTTCCCTTCTTCCTTCCCCGCCATGTCCCCTCCCCTCCCTCTGTTGTTCGTTTTATCTCTGTGAAAAAATAATGAAAGCGAGCGCTCGCGACTGTGTCTCCATTGATGTTAGAATACACAACCAGCAGATTCAAAAACGCAGTCTGGGATCAAAGCGAAAGGGGTCCTCGTTCCAATAAATTTATAAGCGCGGAGGAGTCTGGGGCACAGAGCTAATTTGCTAAGACTGTGAGGCAAGAAGTCGTTAAAGAATGGCCCATAAGTAGGCATTAAATGAAAATGCCTGCGATTCCTCAGGATTAGCATAAGAACCTTTTCTTGCCAGGCCAGCTAATAATATTCATTTAAAATAAATACAAGGGAAAACGAATCTGTTTGAAAAGAGGGCGATTGCACATATTTATTGAAGGGGGCCGTCGAAATGAAAGAATGAGAATCTCAGAGAGCGCTTGAAGGAATGTGGACTCGCTGGCCTTTGAAGTTCTGGAGACTGGGAAAATTAAAGTCTTTACCGTTTTCTTTTAGGAAGAGTCAGGTCCTAGACTGAGTCTGAAATCACACCCTATTTAGTGCACCACTTTTGGCAAGTAGTGCACTATATAGGGGATAGGGAGCCATTTTGAATGTTGCCTTAGACTCAGTGGGCCTATGGGTAAGTCATTGATAAATTATGTAATTAATGGTCATTTATTGTGGAATACTGTTCTAATAGATTAATGAACGTTGGTTATTTACCATGGCTAAGGATGAAGGAAGTCATCATTCTGTATTCCATTCATCTCAAAACAAATCAAATCAATTATGATGGATTTTTGTTATTTATGCGCTACTTAAAAGACCAACAAAATGCATAAAAAGGTGGTTTTACAAATAAAATATTATTATTAAATCATTATAGAACTTAATTCATTTTTTTAACAGTACACCATCATTGTAATGTCAAAATAAAATAAAATATAAAGCTCACAACCCACAGGGCACACCACATCATTTCAACATGGAAAATTGGGTAATATTTGGTTGAGACATTTATCAATGAGATTTCCACCTTTATTCACCCACTCAAAAAGACAGCAAGAAGTTTGTTGAATTCCCAATGTGTTTCAACCATTTAAAAGCACAACAAAGTTCAAATGGGAATACAATGTCAGATATTTTGTATTTATACAACAACTTAATTTGGTATCACTGTGCTTCATCTAATAGCACAACCAAATGACCTGGATTGCAGTTAAGATTATATTAAAAGTACAAAGTGCAAGTGATCAATGCTCTTCGAGATTCTGCACAGATTATTATAGGAGTTGGGAAGATCTCCACAGACATGCGACTTTTGCATGCTATCTTGAACATGAACACTTTATATGACATTTATAGTTACAGTTACTTCAAAATGTGGCCATGGATGTGTTACTAATTTTAAGGTTGAATAAATACGGTTACATTATTTTGTAAAATAGCCTTAATGTTAGGCTACTGTATTACAAAAGTAATATAGAATTGTGTTTGGTTGACACTTGTTTGGTTTGGTTGAAACTTGAATAGTTTCATCTGAGCCACTGGCTTAGTCCTATTCTTTAATTTTTATTTTTGGTTTAGTTGGAGACGTGAACATATCATTTGTTCACTTGTCGACAGGTTATTAGGGTATTTACTGTATTGCAAAAGTGATATTGAATTGTGTTTGGTTGTCAATGCAACCAAATATCAACATTTGAAGGAGATGTATATTTTGTGCCACTGACTTAGTCTGGCTTTAATTCCAGTTTATTATTAAATTGATTTGATTTAGTCCTGTTCTTTAACTTCGATTTTTGGTTGAGATGGAGACGTGAATCCAGCATATACATGTTTTATTTGTAGACAAACTGGAATTAAAGCCAGACTAAGTCAGTGGCACAGATGGAACTATCCAAGTAGAAGATACATCTCCTTCAAATGTGGATATTTGGTTGAGTTGACAACCAAACAAAATTCAATATCCAGTTTGTCTACAAATTAATAATTGACATGTTGGATTCATGTCTCCATCTCAACCAAAAAGCAAAGTTCAAGAATTTGACTCAATCAAATCAAACTTTAAATGCACTTTAAATCAAGTTTGTTTTGATTTAGTCCTATTCTTTAACTTAGATTTTTGGTTGAGATGGAAACGTGAATCCAACATATTAATTATGAACTTGAAGAATACATTTGAAATCAACCAACGCTTGAAACCCTAGTCCTATATGTATTGTCTACTTTTTGTTGAACCCTGGGTTGAATTGAAACAATAGCTGTTGATGACTATTTGGGCATATAGGCCTAAATAGGATCATTGATGATATATGACTTATTCAGTATGGTTACATTTCATTTGCTCTGTTAAACCTACCCTTTGGAATTACTTTGATAGCACAGTGAATCTATTTAGTTACCTTTTACTGCAATCAGGGTCACACAGAGTGTTTCTTGGTAGTCTTAAACAAATCTATAGTTCTTTGAAACAAAAGTATTCACCTCACACACATGGTTATGGGCTTAAAAAAAAGAAGACACCTGTACCATGTCAGATATATAGTTGAAATGTATTCAGTGGCGACCCGTCATGTTTTGAGCCCTACCTGTTAAGCAAAAAATAAATAATAAAAAACATATGTTGTTGTTATTTTTTGTGCCTGTTTTGCATGTTATTTTACCATTAATACGTGTCACACATCAGATTGCAGACAATGTAAAAAAAAAAAAAAAAAGAAGAAGATGTTTCAGCCTAGCTTAGTGCTTTCTGTGGTGGTAGGGCAGCCAGCGGAAAATACAGAGCATAGGGGTTGGTAATGTTCTCTAGTTGCGCCTTGATTGGCTCAGTGTTCTGTCACTCATGGGGACACTACGTCACCGCCAAATCTACGGGGAGAGCTCAAAAATTCAATCCCCCTGGGTGCTGCCATAGAGTTGCATTAGAAGTGCCAATCCAAGAAGGCTCAAGGTCATTGGCCACAGATAAAATGATGTCAAATCACGTTATATCTACCATAGCTTTGAATGGACTGATCATGTCAACATCATACTTTCAAAATCGTAGCTAGAAGCTAGCAGTCACCATCATGAATCAAGTCGACAATCTACTGGCAAATCCTTTTCAATCCTTGTCATATGAAGACAAATTATGAAGAGAAATTATAGATAAAACGTATCGGTGCTCATCAGCCATTGGACATAAACATTACACAACAAGTTGGAAATCGCAAATTCAACAATGAATGGTTTGGAAGGAATCAGTAGCTAACTGCAATCATTGCAAAGCAATCACTAGCCTGCTATTCAGTGGAGTGGCTGTGTGGTCCAAGTCTACGTTTAAGGTTCTCTTTTCTAAGCATAAAAGGATAAACATTCAACATTGGCCATGCTGTCAATCCAGCATGACTTCTTCCGCGTTCAAAACAATTGGAAACTTGGAACTGGGAAATCTCAGTTCAAGGCAAAGAAACGAGCTCCGACTGGGAAGATACATTTTGAACGGTCATCCAACTCAGATTTCCAAGTCGGAAACTTGGGCCTCTTTCTAGAGCTCCGACCTGAAGATCACTGACATCATGATTCGACGTCATGATTCGACCTTGAGTTCCCAGTTTTCTTGAAAGCACCATAAATCCAGAGAATGCCAGACTTTGATGACAAAGTTTGATGACAAAATTTTCCCACGAGGGACCGTCGCGCCACTTTCCTGTTCAAGTGAGCACAGCACAACAAGGTGAGTTCAAAAATGTATTGTATGCTGCTGCATAAATGATGTAATATGCAAGGGAGATATGTATACTCTAGCTAAGAAAGTCATACTAAGTTTACGTTGTGTAGTAAGCTGTTAGTAGCCCATGTGCCTCACCCTAATAATGTGGTCCCTTTTCCCCTCATAACTTAGCCTACTGTTCTGACTTGGTGGTGCACATTTAGCCTATAGCCTGTTTTAGAGAAATGTCATCATCGAATATTGTAAGAGCTTTCATTGTCTGATTATATGCCCCCTTTATTTATCCTACGGTTCTGACTTGGTGTACAGGGAGAATACTGTAAGAACGGCCCATGTTCTGAATTCTGTCGCTGTACATTTCAAAAGTGCTGAACAAATAGTTATATTGACTACATCCATCCTAGCTCGCTCATTAATGTCTTCATCAAAATTACGGATTGCCTCTTATCCGCTCATCGTCCCCTTATGTCATAGTTTGTACATCTCAATTGTCAGTAGAAACCACATTTGTTTAAGCAAGTCAGCCATATCAGCTATGTTTTTTTTTTAAGGCAGTAAATTAGGCTGAATGAACTGTTTCGCTGCCAGACAAGGCTCCGCTGATAGCCAGGTGTAGCAGTGGTAAGGTGTTGGCACTGCTGTTGGGACTCTGCTGTTGGGACAGCTTTATGTAGGCCCTAACAGTTTGTGGGCACCGTTTGTCACCGTTATAGTGCAATTCATGTATTGTTTAGTGTTGTGTTGTGTAGTGGCTTTGCTGGCATGCATCAACAATTTTATTGTTTTGTTTGCCCTACCAAGATTTACATGCTAAAATCACCACTGAATGTATTCAATTTTGAGATTGCATCCTAATATTACACTTTATATACATCACAGAAGACTGAAATATAACAAAACCGTTTGACAAAATCCCCATATTTTCAAAATAAATAGAAAAGTTTATGAATTATGAAATTATGAAAAATATGAATGACGTTCCACCCATGAGGCCACTAGGTCATTTCACTGCAGGAAAGGGCTACGAGATCTCCCAATAATAACTTTCATGATGGTGCATTGGTAGTAGTCAGTGACAAATATCAATGCTAAGCAGGGCTAGGTTAAAACCCTGGATGGAGACCAAATGGATATAGCTGTAGATAGATCAATTGTCCAGTAGGAGATGCTGCCCTGATAGTGGATATAACAACGAAGATCTGAAGTTGGTACAAATTCAACATATTTTATACAAGGTTTGTCTATGTTGATTACTATGATGACATTATCCTGTAGTTGAGATTTCACCCGCAAATCTACACGTTGAACTGAAGTCTGTGCCCAGTGGGTAGACTACCTCAATTAAAAGGAATCCCCCTCCCTCCCAAAAACATACACTTACACAGACTCTTGTTTAACTAGCCCATGTCAGCAAATGTGTCAATGTATGTCCTGTGTGTGTCTGCGTTTTAATGACTTCAACCCACAGAGCAGCAGCCCAGCCAGACACTGACAGCTGCGCATTAAGTGGAGAAACTCCAGCCGTTTCTATAGCTACTGTAGAGTTCAAAGGAGGCCATCTTTTTCTGGGCATAACAAAAGAAGAAAGAGTTACTGCCATTACAGAAGGTAAGAAGACCAAAGACGACCTCTGGGTTACACGTTAAACCTGCCCCCCCCGCCAGGTAAGGACTGTTCCAGGATCTGTGACTCGGCTTAAGAAGGTACAGATGGGGTCACGAAACCAGGTAGAGATCTTCATATCAGTACAGTATTAGCCCACTTTCTTAAAGTCAAGCCTTTGAAGTGACACCAAAGCCAGCCACTGGTATCTCTCATCTTAGTGTCTTTTGTCCAAAAAACACTGCAGTGTCGACATTTCAGGCTACACTGGCTTAGATTTTTTTTCTCTGAGACGCTAATTTCAACATCTTCAAGGGAAAGTGAAGCTTCAACGTTTGAGGTTCTTTTGTCTGTTATCTTCTGCCCTCTTCTTTCTCTTTTGATATGAAGAGAGCTTGAAAGGAAACCATCAAAAGTAACGCAGAATGTTTTTGGGAGATTTTTTCACTAGTTGGCCATCTATACAGTAGATGTGACGCATATCGTTTTCAACAGAACTAATTTGATCTGAAAAAGGCGTAATTTGTTTGTGCAAAGAGCACAACAGGACGGCTCGAATTCAATGCTTTCAAGAGGCATCGCTTCAAACAGACTGAAATTGGGAAACCTTTGAAATATATCAAACAAACTTGAATAGGGACCAAAGCAGGCATAACAAGATGAAGTCAGTATTCATAGCTCCTTTGTCTTGTGAAATCAGGTCGTCCATCTTGAGTGTTGAAATACAGTGGGGGAAAAAAGTATTTAGTCAGCCACCAATTGTGCAAGTTCTCCCACTTAAAAAGATGAGAGAGGCCTGTAATTTTCATCATAGGTACACGTCAACTATGACAGACAAATTGAGAAAAAAAAATCCTGAAAATCACATTGTAGGATTTTTTATGAATTTATTTGCAAATTATGGTGGAAAATAAGTATTTTGTCACCTACAAACAAGCAAGATTTCTGGCTCTCACAGACCTGTAACTTCTTCTTTAAGAGGCTCCTCTGTCTTCCACTCGTTACCTGTATTAATGGAACCTGTTTGAACTTGTTATCAGTATAAAATACTATTATTAGGAAATGGAAGACATACAAGACCACTGATAATCTCCCTTGATCTGGGGCTCCACGCAAGATCTCACCCCATGGGGTCAAAATGATCACAAGAACGGTGAGCAAAAATCCCAGAACCACACGGGGGGACGTAGTGAATGACCTGCAGAGAGCTGGGACCAAAGTAACAAAGCCTACCATCAGTAACACACTACGCCGCCAGGGACTCAAATCCTGCAGTGCCAGACGTGTCCCCCTGCTTAAGCCAGTACATGTCCAGGCCCGTCTGAAGTTTGCTAGAGTGCATTTGGATGATCCAGAAGAGGATTGGGAGAATGTCATATGGTCAGATGAAACCAAAATATAACTTTTTGAGTTGCATCCAAAGAACACCATACCTACTGTGAAGCATGGGGGTGGAAACATCATGCTTTGGGGCTGTTTTTCTGCAAAGGGACCAGGACGACTGATCCGTGTAAAGGGAAAGAATGAATGGGGCCATGTATCGTGAGATTTTGAGTGAAAACCTCCTTCCATCAGCAAGGGCATTGAAGATGAAACGTGGCTGGGTCTTTCAGCATGACAATGATCCCAAACACACCGCCCGGGCAACGAAGGAGTGGCTTCGTAAGAAGCATTTCAAGGTCCTGGAGTGGCCTAGCCAGTCTCCAGATCTCAACCCCATAGAAAATCTTTGGAGGGAGTTGAAAGTCCGTGTTGCCCAGCGACAGCCCCAAAACATCACTGCTCTAGAGGAGATCTGCATAGAGGAATGGGCCAAAATACCAGCAACAGTGTGTGAAAACCTTGTGAAGACTTACAGAAAACGTTTGACCTGTGTCATTGCCAACAAATGGTATATAACAAGTATTGAGAAACTTTTGTTATTGACCAAATACTTATTTTCCACAATAATTTGCAAATAAATTCATTAACAATCCTATAATGTGATTTTCTGGAAAAAAAATCTCATTTTGTCTGTCATAGTTGACGTGTACCTATGATGAAAATTACAGGCCTCTCTCATCTTTTTAAGTGGGAGAACTTGCACAATTGGTGGCTGACTAAATACTTTTTTTCCCCACTGTAACAAAGTATTGAGAAACTTTTGTTATTGACCAAATACTTATTTTCCACCATAATTTGCAAATAAATTAATAAAAAATCCTACAATGTGATTTTCTGGAATTTTTTTTCTCATTTTGTATGTCATAGTTGACGTGTACCTATGATGACAATTACAGGCCTCTCTCATCTTTTTAAGTGGGAGAACTTGCACAATTGGTGGCTGACTAAATACTTTTTTCCCCACTGTATCTGCTATGCATCTGGTAAAGAAATTGGCCCAGTTTTTTGCAGAGCAAAATTGAACAGATATGGAATTACAAAATGGTTATTTAAGAGGAGAAGACTAGGAGTGACAGCGGTTTGAATGTTAAAAGATGGAGAAGAAACATCTGATTCTTGACATCAAAGTTTCCATCATGCTGCCCATTGATGATGTGACAATTCTGTAACGTTGGAAATCTAACAATAAATAACCTATTTCCTGTAGCCATACTATGCCACCTTTTTTATACTTGTTGGTCTGATGTGATTAATAAGAGCATCCAGACGCCGCACTTGATGAATTTATTATTGATAAACATGCACCTGTTAAGAAACTGACTGTTAGAACTGTTAAGACTCCATGGATTGATGAGGAATTGAAAAACTGTAAGGTTGAAAGAGATGGGGTAAAAGGAGTGGCTTATAAATCTGGCTGCACATCTGACTGACTTACTGCAAATTAAGAAATTATGTGACTAAACTCAACAAAAAGAAGAATAAACTTTATTATGAAGCCAAGATCAATGACATGAAGTATGATGGAGAAACACTTGAGTACTTTAAATGAAATTATGGGCAAGAGGAAGGCATTGGTGCTATGGACTGGCCCGCCCGTTCCCCAGACCTGAATCCAATTGAGCACATCTGGGACATCATGTCTCGCTCCATCCACCAACGCCACGTTGCACCACAGACTGTCCAGGAGTTGGCGGATGCTTTAGTCCAGGTCTGGGAGGAGATCCCTCAGGAGACCATCCGCCACCTCATCAGGAGCATGCCCAGGCGTTGTAGGGAGGTCATACAGGCACGTGAAGGCCACACACACTACTGAGCCTCATTTAGACTTGTTTGAAGGACATTACATCAAAGTTGGATCAGCCTGTAGTGTGGTTTTCCACTTTAATTTTGAGGGTGACTCCAAATCCAGACCTCCATGGGTTGATAAATTTGATTTCCATTGATTATTTTTGTGTGATTTTGTTGTCAGCACATTCAACTATGTAAAGAAAAAAGTATTTAATAAGATTATTTCATTCATTCAGATCTAGGATGTGTTGTTTAAGTGTTCCCTTTATTTATTTGAGCAGTGTATATTGTTCCATCATCTTTGAAATGCAAGAGAAAGGCCAATTTAGATTTTGGCCACTAGATGGCAGCAGTGTGTGTGCAAAGTTTCAGATTGATCCAGTGAAGCATTGCAATACTGGACTATTTTGTATCAAGTCTGCCCAAATGTGCCGAATTGGTCAATTGATACATTTTCAAGTACATAACTATAAAGAACATACAAAAATGATATGGAAATACAAAATGTAAATTCACACACTCCCAGGAATGTCATACATGATGGATCATTAGCTTATACACTAACTTTCACACATCTAGATGGTCGGGCGGGGTGGGTGTGGATCCAGAGACAGCAGAGGTTAAAACTGTAGAACCCAGTTCCTACATTTGAATATAAAAATGGATTTTATCAAACAAAACTATGCTACATTTTATCTCTGGGACTCGTAGGATGACAAATCAGAGCAAGATTACTGAATGTAAGTACATTATTTCCCTTCAGAGGTGAATGTATCAAACCAGTTGCTGTGATACGTTTTTTGTTGTTGTCAAGGGCGACGTGTATGCGGTGAGCGAAGTCAAGCGCAGGACACAGAGCTACTGGCAGACGTACTTTACTAGTCAGTAAAGAACATACAAAAACAAAAACCCCTAACAGGGAGGAAAACAAATACACGCATACGACAACAGCAATGCCGACCATACGAGACACAAAACAATAACACACAATTACCAAACGAGAGACATGGGTAAATATAGGGACTACAATCAAACATAATAGCATACAGGTGTAACCACTCAAGACAGAACAAGACAAACACCGAAACATCGATCGGCAGCAGCTAGTACTCCGGGGACGACGAACGCCGAAGCCTGCCCGAGCAAGGAGGAGGAGCAGCCTCGGCAGAATCCGTGACAGTTGTTGTGCACTCTCTTCAAACAATAGCATGGTATTTTTTCACTGTAAAAGCTACTGTAAATTGGACAGTGCAGTTAGATGAACAAGAATTTAAGCTTTCTGCCCATATAAGACATGTCTATGTCCTGGAAAGTTTGTTGTTACTTACAACAGTCATGCTAATCACATTAGCGCACGTTAGCTCAACCGTCCCATATACGGGACACCGATCCCGTAGAGGTTAACCAGAGCTAGAGGAAAGTGTTTGTCCTCGGGCCTGGAGGGAAGCCAAAGTCATTCCGCTACCCAAGAATGGTAAAGCGGCCTTTACTGGTTCTAACAGCCGACCTATCAGCTTGCTGCAAGCTCTTAGCAAACTGTTGGAAAAATGTTTTTACCAAATACAATGCTATTTCTCTGTAAACAAATTAAGACTTTCAGCATGCTTATAGAGAAGGGCACTCAACATGTACTGCACTGACACAAATTACTGATGATTGGCTGAAAGAAATGTATAACATTGTAGTAGCTGTACTGTTAGATTTCAGTGCAGCCTTGATATTATGGACCATAACCTGTTGAAACTTGTTTTATGGCTTTTCAGCTTCTGCCATATTGTGGATTCACTGCTATCTACAGTATCTAATAGACACAGAGGGTTTTCTTTAATGGAAGCTTCTCTATTAAACATGTAGGTGTATCGCATCTCATGGCAGCTCTCTTGGCCCTCTACTCTTTTCAATTTTTACCAATTACCTGCCACTGGCATTAAACAAAGCCTGTGTGTCCATGTATGCTGATGATTCAACCCTATACGCGTCAGCAACCACAGCTAGTTAAATCACTGCAACCCTAAACAAAGAGTTGCAGACAGTTTTATAATGGGTGGCCAGTAATAAACTGGTCCTGAATATCTCTAAGAGTATGGTATTTGGTACAAATCATTCCCTAAATTCTAAACCTCAGCTGAATCTGGTAATGAATGGTGTGACTGTTGAGCAAGTTGAGGAGACTAAATTACTTGGTGTTACCTTAGATTGTAAACTGTCATGGTCAAAACATATTGATTCAATGGTTGTAAAGATGGGGAGAGGTCTGTCCGTGATAAAGAGATGCTCTGCCTTTCTGACACCTCACTCCACAAAGCAAGTCCTGCATGCTCTAGTTGAATCTTATCTTGATTATTATCCAGTCATATGGTCAAGTGCTGCAAATGACCTAGTTAAGCTGCAGCTGGCCCAGACCAGAGTGGCAGGTTTTGCTCTTCATGCCAGTCTTTCTTGGCTAAGTTGAGGAAAGACTGCATCACTTCTTGTTTTTATAAGAAACATTAATGCATTAGAAATTCCAAATTGTTCGCACACACAACACTGACACACACTTACCCCACCAGACATGCCACCAGGGGTCTTTTCACAATACCAAGTCCAGAACAAATTCAAGGGAATGTACAGTATTATACAGAGCCATGATTGCATGGAACTCCCTTCCATCTCATATAGTGCAAGTGAACAGCAAAACTGATAAAAAACAAACGAATAAAGCAACAACTCAACGCCTCTCCCCCATGTGACCTACTTTGTGTGCGTGTACTGACATACATGTGTAACTGATAGATGCAAACACATGCACACTACATGTTAATGTTTTTAAATGTATGTAAATTGTAAAGTATTTTGTCTGTAATGTCTTTTTCGATATGTGTCGGATCCCAGTAAGACTAGCAGTCGCCATTGGCGTCGGGCTATTGGAGATCCTAATAAAATCAAATACGCGAGGTGAGGTCCTAAAGGGACTAAGCTAAAGGAGTGGAGCATGGGAATCAGACAACAAGATCAGGATGCAACAACAATTTATTTTCAGTGTAAAAAGAAAGGCACAATCTCCATAGGCTTACATCATCTTCAGTTCCAGGAAGTGCCATCCAACTGTCCTACAAGACAGACTTGAACAGATTTCTTACAAACAAACATCATTAGGTTTATGCATTTCATTTACATACTCAAACAGACAATAATGTTTTGCAACACTCACGGAGGGCGTGCCCAGGGAGAAGGAGAGCAGTTCTAGGTGGAATATGGGCAACAATGCGGGCAACAAGAATTCCTGTTTCTCATACTTACGTGTTACAAACAGGAAGGATTTTATAAAAAAGGCCACGCCCTTTATTAACAATCACATACAGTGGGGGAAAAAAGTATTTAGTCAGCCACCAATTGTGCAAGTTCTCCCACTTAAAAAGATGACAGACAAAATGAGAAAATCACATTGTAGGATTTTTTATGAATTTATTTGCAAATTATGGTGGAAAATAAGTATTTGGTCACCTACAAACAAGCAAGATTTCTGGCTCTCACAGACCTGTAACTTCTTCTTTAAGAGGCTCCTCTGTCCTCCACTCGTTACCTGTATTAATGGCACCTGTTTGAACTTGTTATCAGTATAAAAGACACCTGTCCACAACCTCAAACAGTCACACTCCAAACTCCACTATGGCCAAGACCAAAGAGCTGTCAAAGGACACCAGAAACAAAATTGTAGACCTGCACCAGGCTGGGAAGACTGAATCTGCAATAGGTAAGCAGCTTGGTTTGAAGAAATCAACTGTGAGAGCAATTATTAGGAAATGGAAGACATACAAGACCACTGATAATCTCCCTCGATCTGGGGCTCCACGCAAGATCTCACCCCGTGGGGTCAAAATGATCACAAGAACGGTGAGCAAAAATCCCAGAACCACACGGGGGGACCTAGTGAATGACCTGCAGAGAGCTGGGACCAAAGTAACAAAGCCTACCATCAGTAACACACTATGCCGCCAGGGACTCAAATCCTGCAGTGCCAGACGTGTCCCCCCTGCTTAAGCCAGTACATGTCCAGGCCCGTCTGAAGTTTGCTAGAGTGCATTTGGATGATCCAGAAGAGGATTGGGAGAATGTCATATGGTCAGATGAAACCAAAATAGAACTTTTTGGTAAAAACTCAACTCGTCGTGTTTGGAGGACAAAGAATGCTGAGTTGCATCCAAAGAACACCATACCTACTGTGAAGCATGGGGGTGGAAACATCATGCTTTGGGGCTGTTTTTCTATAAAGGGACCAGGACGACTGATCCGTGTAAAGGAAAGAATGAATGGGGCCATGTATCGTGAGATTTTGAGTGAAAACCTCCTTCCATCAGCAAGGGCATTTTGTTTTATTTTTGTATTTTTATTTTACCTTTATTTAACTAGGCAAGTCAGTTAAGAACAAATTCTTATTTACAATGACGGCCTACACCGGCCAAACCCGGACGACGCTGGGCCAATTGTGCGCCGCCCTATGGGACTCCCAATCACGGCCGGTTGTGATACAGCCTGGAATCGAACCAGGGGGTCTGTAGTGACGCCTCAAGCACTGAGATGCAGTGCCTTAGATCGCTGCGCCACTCGGGAGCTGGGTCTTTCAGCATGACAATGATCCCAAACACACCGCCCGGGCAACGAAGGAGTGGCTTCGTAAGAAGCATTTCAAGGTCCTGGAGTGGCCTAGCCAGTCTCCAGATCTCAACCCCATAAAAAATCTTTGGTGGGAGTTGAAAGTCCGTGTTGCCCAGCGACAGCCCCAAAACATCACTGCTCTAGAGGAGATCTGCATGGAGGAATGGGCCAAAATACCAGCAACAGTGTGTGAAAACCTTGTGAAGACTTACAGAAAACGTTTGACCTGTGTCATTGCCAACAAAGGGTATATAACAAAGTATTGAGAAACTTTTGTTATTGACCAAATACTTATTTTCCACCATAATTTGCTAATAAATTCATTAAAAATCCTACAATGTGATTTTCTGGATTTTCCTTTCTCATTTTGTCTGTCATAGTTGACGTGTACCTATGATGAAAATTACAGGCCTCTCTCATATTTTTAAGTGGGAGAACTTGCACAATTGGTGGCTGACTAAATACTTTTTTTTCCCCACTGTACATGCGTTCAAAATAGGTTGACTGTTCTACCCAGTTACATCTTTCCCCCCTAATTTCAATGTGTCCTCACACTTGACACAAAATAAATTAAACCACTGCACACAAACCATGCAATAGCACACCATTTCTAAATAAGTAAAGACTAGCAAAATAAACATGCAATGCACACAGTAGCAGTGCGTGGGTAAAATCACTGGGGAAGCCAAGCCACCCCCAAAAAGCAAAATTACAACCTATTTGTTGTGACTCACTAACTGTAAGTCGCTCTGGATAAGAACGTCTGCTAAATGACTAAAATGTAAAAATGTGATCATTGCGTCGTTTGCTCTATAACCTGTTAATTCATATGCCTTGCGACCGTGATATATAGGCCCGAGACAATAAGGAGACAGTGGCAGAAGAAATTCAACCACACCTTTGTTTTATCACAAAACTGGATAGCAACCTCTGTCCAGTGAAGTCCACAAAGCATATTGCATGTAACAGACAATTACTTAACCTGCAGCATGTCAAGCAAGTTAGTGTTTTAGACATTTTCAGACCACTAAACAACTATTGATTTAGAACCACAGAGAGTTACCTTAAGTCGCAAAGAAAACAGGAGCAGCCTCCACTATTCCAGTACCATTTCAAATTCAACATCATCAAATAACCTCTGCTTAGTCTAATATAGTGACAACTAAAAGATACCAAAAACAATTTAGTCCAATCAATGTAAGCTAAATATGATGTGGCTGTCCATGGTTCTGATGTCTGTGTGTGTGTGTGCGTGCGTTCATACAAGTAGAAAAACATGTTGACTCACCCTACTTGTAGAGAAAGGCCAATGGCATCCTTCTCTCTTTCATGTTGACGAAACGGTCTATCACTGTGTCATACAGTACACACCTTTATTTTTTGTTGTCCTAGGCTACCTGGCTAAAATGCTTGCTCTCTAGCCTAACTTCAACGTTAGCTAGTTAACATTAGCCTTCTACATCTAGCTACATATTGAACTTCCATCCTCTCAGGCCAGGGGCCCAACAATGTATGAATGAATGGTTGGATCAGAATCGCCATTATAATCATTGGCCAGTACAGAGAATTAAGGAAAACCACAAGTCCAAATCCTTATCTCCATCCATGGCCAATTTAGGAAAGGGACAGTTTTAGCTAGCTAGCTAGCCACCGGAGGACAACAACACAACGAGATGCAACAATTCAAGTTGTTTCTGTCAATGACGTATGCTCTCAATGCGATTTGATAAGAGTGACACCAAAATCCAAGCTGATTTCCATTGACACTTTTTTTTGGTGCTCCAGGACCATTCACAGTTGAGCTCGCTCAGTTTAACTCAACAATGATCGGCTAATTTTGTATACCTTTTTTGTCTATTAAGGCCAAATGCTTGCTGGCTTCCCTTGCATTCAATGCTATGGGCGGCAACAATGTCATACTTGTTTGGACCAGATAGCATCAGATATAGTGCATTTGGAAAGTATTCAGACCCCTTGACTTTTTCCACATTTTGTTACGTTACAGCCTTATTCTAAAATGGATTAATCTACACACAATACCCATAAGCGAAAACAGGTTTTTAGAATTTGTTGCACATTTATTAAAACAAACAAACTGAAATACCTTATTTACATAAGTATTCAGAGCCTTTGCTATGAGACTCGAAATTTAGCTCAGGTGCATCCTGTTTCCAGTGTCTACAACTTGATTGGAGTCCACCTGTGGTAAATTCAATTAACTGGACATGATTTGGAAGAACCCGATGGTCACTGACAGAGCTCCAGAATTCCTCTGTGGAGATGGGAGAAACTTCCAGAACAACCCTCTCTGCATCAAACCACGAATCAGGCCTTCATGGTAGAGTGGCCAGACGGAAACCATTCCTCAGTAAAAGGCACACGACAGCCCGCTTGGAGTTTGCCAAAAATAATAATAATAATAATAATATGCCATTTAGCAGACGCTTTTATCCAAAGCGACTTACAGTCATGTGTGCATAAATTTTTACGTATGGGTGGTCCCGGGGATCGAACCCACTACCCTGGCGTTACAAGCGCCATGCTCTACCAATTGAGCTACAGAGG
Organism: Coregonus clupeaformis; assembly: GCF_020615455.1. Taxonomy (NCBI): domain Eukaryota; kingdom Metazoa; phylum Chordata; class Actinopteri; order Salmoniformes; family Salmonidae; genus Coregonus; species Coregonus clupeaformis. The sequence goes on along the minus strand of NW_025533521.1, from coordinate 681,641 downwards.
ACCACAAAAGGCACCTAAGGACTCTCAGACCATGAGAAACCAGATTATCTGGTCTGATGAAACCAAGATTGAACTCTTTGGCCTGAATGCCAAGCATCACGTCTGGAGGAAACCTGGCACCATCCCTATGGTGAAGCATGGTGGTGGCAGCATCATGCTGTGGGGATGTTTTTCAGTGGCAGTGACTGGGAGACTAGTCAAGATTGAGGGAAAGACAAACGAAACAAAGTACATAGAGATCCTTGATGAAAACCTGCTCCAGAGCACTCAGGACCTCAGACCCTAAGCACACAGCCAAGACAACGCAGGAGTGGCTTCGGGACATGTCTCTGAATGTCCTTGAGTGGACCAGCCAGAGCCCGAACTTGAACCCGATCAAACATCTCTGGAGAGACCTGAAAATAGCTGTGCAGCGACGCTCCCCATCCAACCTGACAGAGCTTGAGAGGATCTGCAGAGAAGAATGGGAGAAACCAAGCTTGTAGCGTCATACCCAAGAAGAATCGAGACTGTAATCACTGCCGAAGGTGCTTCAACAAAGTACTGAGTAAAGAGTCTGAATACTTATGTAAATGTTATACTTTTTTTTATTTGCAAACATTTCTAAAAACCTGTTTTTGCTTTGTCATTATGCTGTATTGTGTGTAGATTGATGAGGGGGGGGAAACGATTTAATCAATGTAAGAATAAGGCTGTAACGAAACAGAATGTGGAAAAAGTCAAGGTGTCTGAATACTTTCCGAATGCACTGTAGATGGCCTACAAGTAGAGAGACAGGGGGGCTCTGTTTCGCTCGCTCGGATGCTTTCTCCTGTGAGATACTTTCAGCCTCTTGCGAATTGAAAGAAAATTATGAAACACAGAGAGACAAAACATATATTCTTTTTTATTTTATTTGTCAATTTTTTGGAGAAGCCTGTTTTCCCTTGGCTGAATACACAATATTTCCAAGCAAAATACTGCAAACCAATACTTATAAAAAATGATAAGAGGATCAAAACTTGTAACAAAGGCTGGCCTACATCACTTACATACATCATCAGCTCCAGGAGCTCCATAAAACTGTCCTGCAAGACAGAATAGCAATATCAGATTTCTCAAACAAACTAGGTTTATATGTTTCATTCACATACTCAAACAGACAATAATAATGTTTTGCAACACTCACGAAGGGCATGCCCAGGGAGAAGGAGAGCAGGTCTAGGTGGAATATGGGCGCCAACGCCTAAAACACTCCATGTACAATCATTCCTATTTCTCATACTCTTATAGTACTTTGTAAAAAACCACCACCACCACCACTACCACTACCACTACCACTACCACTACCACTACCAGTACCACTACCACTACCAGTACCACTACCACTACCACTACCAGTACCACTACCACTACCACTACCACTACCAGTACCACTACCACTACCAGTACCACTACCACTACCACTACCAGTACCACTACCACTACCACCACCACCACCACCACCACCACCACCACTACCAGTACCACTACCAGTACCACTACCACTACCACTACCACTACCAGTACCACTACCACTACCAGTACCACTACCAGTACCACTACCACTACCACTACCACTACCACTACCACTACCAGTACCACTACCACTACCACTACCACTACCACTACCAGTACCAGTACCACTACCACTACCACTACCACCACCACCACCACCACCACCACCACCACTACCACTACCACTACCAGTACCACTACCAGTACCAGTACCACTACCACTACCAGTACCACTACCACTACCACTACCACTACCACTACCACTAACAGTACCACTACCAGTACCACTACCACTACCACTACCACTACCACTACCACTACCACTACCACCACCACTACCAGTACCACTACCACTACCACTACCACTACCAGTACCACTACCAGTACCACTACCACTACCACTACCACTACCAGTACCACTACCACTACCACTACCACTACCACTACCACTACCACCACCACTATCACTACCACTACCACTACCACTACCACTACCACTACCACTACCACTACCACTACCACTACCACTACCACTACTCCCGTCCTCCGAAGGCAAGGTGACCAGCACATAGTAAGAGGATCCCCTGAATGATTGAAACAGACAAGCATTTATACTTTGGCCCACGCCCTTAATTACAACAAGGCACACCTGGGACTGGCAAGAACAACAATCTCAGCAGTTCAAACCTGTTACAATTCCATGCCTGACTTTGGTTTATTACATACATTTTCCCCCCTTCCGTCGTTCAACCTCTCAGCAAGATCTGAGGGATATGTGGAGCAACACCCTTCCATTGTGGCCACAACTCACTATATATTATATACTATTATTATATAATATATTACTATTATATATACTAGTATTACTATTATATATACTCACTATATATATAACTCACTAGCAGGTGTGGTAGAGCAAGTGTCAATCTTTCTGTCCACTTTCTCTTCTTCTCCCTCCTTCTTTTTCTCATCCCCCTCTTCCCTCCCTCCCTTTCACACTTTTTTTTAGCCTGTTTTACCAGTTTGTATCTATGTATCAAATCATCAAACAAAAGTAAGCTTCACATCACATCAGGTAAAGAAGGCATGCCCGGGCACTTCTATCAGCCTCCCAAAGATGCCCGTTTCAAGTCCTCACAAGAAGGCAGCCTCACATTGAAGTTCAAATGGATAGCTCTCGGGCACAAGCATTGCAGGGGGGTAGGAGGGAAGCTGCCTCACCTCTGTACCGAACTCACATCCTACCAGGGAACAGCGCGAGGGGGGGAAGAATTAAAAGTGCAGCTCACGGGCAAAGCAGTCGATTTCTTCTCTTCTCTCCCTCTCGCTGCCCCCCTCCCCTCCTTCCTCTTATCACCCCCATCCCCTCAAGCCCCCCTTGGAATGTCAACAAAATTGGGAGTGGGAATGTGGCCCTCTGATGAAAATCAGCTTGCTCAATGGGGTTCTCACATGAAAAGAACAGCGCCAGAGAACAAACAGATTCCCCCAACTATCATTATCATAAGCCGTTTCTATAGTGAAAATGAACTAATCATCCAGTTATTGGCATCTGGCTCGTTATTCTCAATATGCCCCAGCCCAATGGTCTTTTAGCAGTAAGGACTTGACATTGAATAAAGACAATTAAACTACAAAGGGACTCGATTACAATTCCGCCACTTTTGCATCAGGGAGTAATACATTGTAATCTAAAAACCAACCCTGTTGGAATACCTTGAGCTTAAACACTTGAGGAAAAACAGGGTAAAGCACTAAGCAGCAGAAAATTATGTTGGGAAAAAAGCTCAATTAATAGCTTAAGGAAAGTCTCCATCTCGGGCTAAATATCTTCTTTCCCCATGAGCCTTTGCCCGGGTGCTCCTCCTCCCCTCCCCGCAGTGAGGCCTAATTTTCCTGTTTTTGCTGGGAAGATTTCACGGTTCACGAGATCAAAAGCTTGCATAAGCTCTGGGTTTGTTTACATCAGCCTCCACCCCAGCAGAAAGCCACACTGATTATCTTTCCCCTTCACTTTTCTGGCTCGCGTCCCACCTCGTCTAAAAAGAGCCCCCTGCCCCCTCCCTTATTTGCACACCTCCTTACTGTACCTGTTCTTATAATTTTTTCCAAGAAACGCCCCCACATCTAGACCTGACGAAGAGATCTCATCTTGCCAACTAAAACCCGCACTCCTCTACTCTCAAGTTGGTCCACTTTCAGGAAATTCAGGAAATGACTCAAAGAGTTAATCATCGCCACCTTCAAAGATTTCCCATTAGTAACAGCCCTCTTTTAGAAGAGGTTCCGGTGGCTTTTTTTTCCACTTCGAGTGGGGATTTCGACACAACCTAAATGTAGCCTAGTTCTCTTGACATTTGAAATGGGAGTGTGACATTGGAGACACAAACAACCACCAAAGCAACATACAGTATAAATGAATGATCTGTTTGCTTTTCCAGTGTCCCATTTCAGGAGCCACGGGGACTCCACTCTCTTCAGGAAACCGGGAACGCCTCCGATGCCATTTAACAATGCTAAACTGACAAATGGGTGTACTTCTCTTTCTGACAATCTATCTTTCTATCCATCATTATCAATTAATTTTTACATACACATTGATATATGCATTTGTGAATTCATTTACAAATGTATTCATGCTCTTCTTTTGTCTGTATTATGTATGTTTGAGCCATCTATCAAAGTGATCTACTTAATTGATATGACCCTTACTTCCTGTAGTGTGACACAACTTAGAGGTTCTTAAACCCGATTGCTTCCCCCACTTTTTCCACATGAAGGTATGAGCTTTCAGAGAGGATTACAAGCCAGAGCTGTGCGAAAGAGAATGGAATGTTCACCCCTACAGGGCATTTGGATGGGCCCAGAACTGTATGGCCATGGACCGGCCCATCTCAGAAATGTGGGTGCAGAGCGGAGCATAATACCTGGTGCTGGTTCTCATGAACACTTTATAATAGCCAAATCAGTGCCAAGTGTTGAGGTGCCCCAAGGCATCCAGGGTGAATCAGTTACAGCAGGAAACTGCCCACCTCTGAGTTGGAGAATTCTCATGATTCACAAGCCAAATAATTCACCTCTTCAGCTACCAAAACTTTTAATTCAAATAACGGAAGAATGGAATCAAAATAATCTGCTGCCTCCTTTGACCTAAAGGGCAAATTCAGACTTTTCTGAGACTTCTCACAACTCCAAAAACAACGCTTCTGTTTATGCGTTTACATCCCTTATTTAAAGGAAAAAGCCTCATCTCTGAACGGGAGAAGCCATATTTGAAGATAATTATGAGAACGTATTCCCCTGCTCATCTCAGAGAACAAACAGACCAGCTCTGTCTTAACCCACCAAACAAGAACCATATGCCTATCTTTCTTCTCCATCCCCCCTTTATCCACTACCTCCTCCCCTCATTCTCCACCACCCGTCTCTTTTCCATGAGAAACAACTAAATACAAAGACCCAGAAACACATGTGGGAAGTCATAAAGCCTGCAAAATATACTTTTTCGTTTCCACCCCCCCACGCGCCCACCCCCAGCCTCGACCCTTCACCCAAGCAACAAACCCACAAGAGCGAGAGTATAAAAAACTAAGAAAAATAGGGCAAGGGACAGGAAAACAACAAAAACTAGAGGACAAAGAACGTGGGGAAATCACAGCATTGGGAAACAGACTTGATTGCATGTGTGTGAAGAAGGACTGGCGACAGACAAGCAGGAGAGTTAAGGACAAGGAGCTGTGGGCTCTGCGACTCCAATGCCTGGCTATGTTGCGCCAGGGGGGCACACGGCGCCCGTCAGCGAGTGCCGTGTGGGACGAACAAACACAAACAGGGAAGACAATGCCGCTTCAGTCCTCCATTCAGAATGACTGTGTTCTACTGTTCTTCTGTGGTCAGTTTCCCCATAGCATGAAGATGGATAGATTTCCTCAGAGGCCCCCTTTTCATGTCTGTACCCCCCTCTCCCCATTGTCTTTGGGGACCCTCCTTTACCACCCTTCCTACCTGCCAAATCATCTGTTCACTGTCTGCCCCCACTAAATCTCCTAGCTTTCCCATCATTGAAAAAGCCTCTGGACTTATTAGAAGCTGGATCACTTCTTCATTAGCCCAATCGTTAGTGCTTTGGAGGTAGTTATCTTCTTGGGTGTTAACTGAAATGGCTTGCAGCTGGGTTGTGTACGGCTCAATCTCTAACAGGTGTTGGGCGATGTGGGTAAACAATGGCAGCAAAGCCCGTAGTCTTTCGGCAGAGAGAAGAATGTCTACGATGGGAACCAGTCAGATGCTGAGGACTCACACATACACAACCTAGGTGGTTTGAGAGGATTCATTTAGCTGTGTATAAACACCAGGCCTCGTTTGACTCAAAGCGTTTCTAGATGGCGAGAATCAATAAAAATCACTAGGGGTTTGTGTCCTTTCGTGTTTAACTGACGTTGGCTGCCGTCACTTTGCTCTGTTGCTGTACGTGCAGAATGATATCTTGAAGATAAAGCACATCCAACGAAAACTTCTACTAGAACTAGAAGTCCTGAAAAAATTATCTAAAAAAGAATACAATGTCTTTGTCTGGTTTTGTACCCTTTTCTGTCTCTGACCGACGAACATGCATCTTCCCATACCGCAGGATTAACCGACACGATTGGCTGAAGAAGGCCGTACTGCCTTAGCTGCAGGGCAAGTTCCGAAGTGCCGGCGGGTTACATGAGCAGCTCACATGACAGGGGTTTGTTTTATCCCTGGGAGGCCTCCAAACCCAGAGTGGCCTCACCACAGCTCCCACAGCCGTCTGGGGAATGGACTGTGGGCCCAGAGGAACGTATGTGTGAGCCGCAATACTGCAGCACTACTCCATACATACATAGAAAGTCCCTGGTTGTTTCCAAAAGGAACCGGGATGTTCGCTGTGTTCTTCTCCACTGCAGCCACGCCCGATCACTCTGCTATGGTACGATGTCAACGTCAGGTCACGGGTCTTCAAAGAGATCCCCATTTCCCATGTTACTAGTAGTATTGGGGTGTCGACGTGTAGAGTATGTGTTTTCTTTGTGCTTCGTTCATCAATCAGTAAAAGTGTGTCTCCTCATATCACTCAATCAAGGTTTGTTATTTCATCTACTGTTGATCTAGTACAGGGGTTCACAATTGGTCCTCAAGGACCACAGTACATTCCGGTTTCGGTTCTGATACAGATTTGACATATGTTTATTGGTCTCATCTGACTACTGGTTTTATTTAACTTCATGACAAAGTACTGTATGTTTGCTTTCTTAGCCTATGGCTATGACTCCAAATCCCCATGGCATACCAGCCTGACCACAATGTGATGTAGGGCCAAGGTGTTTATACGTCACCAGGTTGCGATATCTTTACACATTAACATACCAATGTACGGACAACGCCCGCAAAGCTCAGAACATCGTATTCCCACATTCAAGGGAAAAACCACAGCGATTTGATCGTCGTATTCTCGGCAACGTTGTTCTCGATATCTGGGATTGTCTGAGAAAAGACGGGCGGTTGGTAGGATTTAAAATACACACACCAATCAATTGAGGCCACAGGCGAAGCCGTTCTGGTGACAAGCGCATTCCGATGGCTCGCTCTGGAATGCTGGGGTTCGTTGCATGCTATAAAGCTTGTGTTATCAGATCATTCAGGACGTTCTGAAGTTTGGCACTCCGGTCTTCCAAACAATGGAGGCCTAAGCGGCAATCTGCGGTGACCGCAGAGTCCCGTCCCATCTCCGTTTGCCTCCCCAGATCTGAGAGACACACACCGACCGGTGGTGTTTAGCGGAACAAAGCTAGCACGTTGCTATATACGGCTGTGGTTCACCCCTCTGTGAATACGAACCCTGCCAGCCAAATTGCTCCCCCTTGTTGACAGTGGTTTTGGGCCTAAGCCTCATGTCTCTTGCCCAAGGAACACATGCTGCTATGGGGGGTAGGGAGGGAGCCTCCACAGGGGTAGTTAGTGTAAATAGCAATGTCTATATCCATCGATCCATCCATTCGTGTTTCAGAACTGTAAAAGGGTAAAAAGGGTAAAATAAGAGAGAGAGAAGGAGGGAGAAGATTGATGCGCCCTAAAATAAAGAGAGTAAATCAGAGGAGCATGATATTACTTTGCTTTTTAAAGATATTGCGGTCGAGGACATTGAAATGCAATGTCACATTGTGTGGTTTGGAGAGAACACCAAACCATAAACCAGTGATCAGTGTTACTCTAAAGCCTATCACTTCTCCATGGGGGACGTGTTTAGCGATCCGAATGAGGCATATCTTTCTGCTCGCCTTGAATGCACTCACACAACTCTTTAATCTACATAGCCAAAAGTATTATTTATCGCTCTCTATTTTGGTCTATATAGAATAGGTCTAGGACTGGGTAGATCCACCCTGTACAGTATATCCTGTCTCATATGGATATATTTACTGTGTCTCAGATACTGGGCGAGCCTCTTACTTAGGGTCTACTACATTAGTTCCTAAAGTTTAGGAAGAGGAGTGCTGTTATTGACACTCAATAGAACACATCACAGACAAGATCATGTTGAATCTAGAGCCCCCACACTCCCCCTTCATAGTGGCATATCCATATCATGAGAGAGAAAAAGAGAACGGGGGGAGTGAACGAGAAGGAGAGAAAGAGAGAGAATAGACAACTGAGAGAGAAGAAAGATAGGAAACAGGATAGAGAGAGAGAGAGAACCAGAGAGAGCGAGGGAACATCTCTGTGCTCGCCCCTGGAGGATAAAGGTGGTTTTGGTTGAGTTTCAGATGTAAGCTCCTGTTAAAACCCCCAGCCTGGACCGTTCACACGCAAACGCTGAGACCCACCACAAATACAATGAAACATAATACTACATTTAGGTTGAGACCAAGGGCACTACGGCAAGTGAAGACACGGAGCTCTCTAAAGCTGTCTACCGGCTCTGTTCCTTTCAAGACCATGAGCACAATAGAACCAAGTTTGGACTATAATACACACACACATATGCACATGTAAATACCTAGCACACACACACATGTACATATGCACACACACAAGCACACACACACACTTTGACCTAATAAAGTTTGATGGGCAACACATTTTCTCAATATGATGTCAACCTGGCGCTCTTTGAGGTCCTTGGCATTTTTATACAGTAAATGTTTTACCTATAAAAATGGAGCCAAAATATTCCCACACAGAGAAGAACTCCTAAAATAACCACAGGCGGTTGATATTGTTCACAACAATGTGAAATGATCTTGACTATAAAAATAGCATGGGAAATGCATATACATTTTCAAATAGGTCTCACAACCCAAAGCATTGACATTTTCTTTAAATAAACATAGTTGTGGAACTATTACATCTATTCTGTCAGTAGCTACACCACTCTGCATCTCTATGATGGCTTTCATCTGAAGCTAAACAGGGTTGGGCTTGGTTAGTATAGGAGACCAGACCCTGCTGAAATTGGTCAATAGAGACCCCAATGCCCTGCAAAGGGTCCCGTCTTTTGGATGAGAGTACGATGTCCTGACTCTGTGGTTTTTAAAGATCCCAGTGCACGTATTGCAAGACTAGAGGTGTTAACCCCGTTGAATTACCAACCTGTCCTCTCATGCAGCCATGACCGCCAGCTTCCAATTGGCTCATTTCACCAATCTCCTCTCCCCTGTAACTCTTCCCCAGGTCGTTGCAGTAAATGAGAATGTACATCCAACATCCCAACCCATTTATTTTCACTTTCTTTCTCCTCTCTCCTTCTCTCTCTCTCTAGCACAGGGTTCCAATGTTTATGCATTTAGTGAGATTGCTGGCGGGATTGTCAGAGAAGAGGGTTTAATTCTTTTCTTTCTCTCACTCTTTTTTTCCACGCAATCTCTTGCCTTCAGAAACCATTAATGCCTATTCAACATCAACATCAAGGCAGGCCTTTGATGTGTATTCTGGCAGCAGACCCTTCTCCTTCTCCGCTTGCTGCCTGCTGCTCCCTCCCTCCCTCTCTCTCTTTCTCTCTTTATCCCTCCCTCTCTCACTTCTTTCACTCTTTATGGTTACTGTACAATCAAAATATTAAACGGATTGCCGACAAATGATTTTACCTGGCAATTAAGTATGTAAACGGAGTAGGTGCAGTATGAGAAGGCGATTAAAAAGCCCAAAGGCTCACCAGTACAATAGTATCCCTTCGCCTGCCTCGCGGGCTAGCGTAGCCGTGGAGCGAGTGGTGCCGCTTTTAACAGTCTCACACAGGCATGTTTACAATAGCCTCAACCATGCTAAATGCCAATTACCACAACACAAGGAGAAATGAATGGCACAGTTAGCACACTGTTTAGCTAGAGAGAGAGGGAAAGTGAGAGAGAGAGAGAGGAAACAGAACGCTGCCAACTGAATCAATGTAAAACCACGTCTCATTCATTTCTCTCCTCTTATGAAGGTGAAAGAACACAAACTATGAGGAAACTTTTCAAAGAGTCTCAACATGAAAGTCAATGGAAGTTCTCCTTCATTCTTAATAAATGAAAACCTTTGTACTACAAAGCACCTGTATGGAGTTGTCCAAGGACTCTAAACATCACCAGAGAGATGAGATGGGAGATGGGGGAAGGTCTGGGGCCTGTTGTGGGGAGAGGGGAATGCAACAGTCATTGTCCATCTATCAACACTTTGGTGGGGAAAAGGGATGTAGCTCAGTTGGTAGAGCATGGCGTTTGAACGCCAGGGTTGTGGGTTCGATTCCAGTATGAAAGAAAATACACTCACTAACTATAAGTCGCTCTGGATAAGAGTGTCTGCTAAATGACTTAAATGTAAAATGCCAGCAATTTAGGTTTACCTTCAAATCAAGAGCCCAGATAGGCTATAAATATAGAGCTAGGAGCATGGGAGGGGGCAGGGGTGGAGGAGAGGGCACAGGGGGGAGGGGTGAAGGGTTCCATCTCCCCCTTTTAAACTTGCAGTTCAACAGAACCATAGACAGTGTTTCCTGTGCCTGTGCCTGTAGAGAATGTTGCTGCATCCCAAATGGCACCCTATTTCCTTTATAGTTTATAGTGCACTACTTTTTACCAGGACCCTTAGCGCTCTGGTCAGAAGTAGTGCACTATATAGGGAATAGGGTGCCATTTAATGCAACCTGTGCCTGTGTGTCTATACAGTTAAATAAGGATTCAAGAAAAATACAAAATCTGTAGAAAATAACAAAATAGAAACCTCACTTTGTCAGTAATGTGTGTCACCAGGCACATTTGCTTGGGACAATGAAAAATCTATTTTCATGTCAGTAAGGCTATTTCAAGGGATTTCAAATTCAGCTCAATTGAGCAGTGCGCCTTGGCTTGGACAACCTCTTTCTGATTCGCTAATGTAGCAGGACTGCGGTGACTGAATTAATTCTGTAGGGTATTTAATCATTTCCTGCAAATAAAAGCCAGAAAATTGACGCAAATATGACTGAGCCGTCTCATTGGGATCTGGGGTACTAAATGAAATGTTTGTGTTGACTGCAGGAGGGAAAGCAGTTCTCCCAGTTCTGCTCTCTGGGCTACCAATTAGCCCAATGACCCCATTTTGATCACTAATGTCTCCCATTAGGCCACAGCGGAGACTGCAGAGTGTACCTGGGTCCTGTTCAGTAAGCAGTACGACCTGATTTTGCCCATTGAGAGCACAGATTTTAGTTTTTTGTTGCAAGAGGTTGCGCCCTATTGAACACGACCCAGGTCTGCGAGGAGGGACTAAAGACCACAGTACAAAAAGGATAGCTACCCATTCGGCAAAAACTGGTTGAATCAAAGTTTTTTTCCACGTAATTTCAACCCAAAAGATCTATGTGATAAATCAATGTGGAAAACTAATTGGATTTGCAAAAAGTCATCAATATAAGGACATTTCTTATTTTTTTCACCCAACTTTTAATCAATTATTTTGTTGATTTCACACTGAATTCACGTTAGTTGACAACTCAACCAAACGTAAATCAAAACTAGATGTTGAACTGACGTCTGTGCCCAGTGGGTAGGGTTCCCCTGGGGTTTCTCCCTGTGAGGTGTCAGCTGCCATGGCGATCTGCCATTCCTCTCCACTAATGGAGAGAATTAGAAAATAAAGGAGAAGAGCCCATGGGGACCTCACAACAGGCAACGGTTGCCTTGTAACTAGAGGGGAATTAAGGATTGAACACGGGATCTGTCCAAAATGGCACCCTTTTCTCTATATACAGTGCATTCGGAAAGTATTCAGACCCCTTGACTTTTTCCACATTTTGTTACTTTACTGCCTTATTCTAAAATTGATTTTTAAAAATGTTTCCCTCATCAATCTACACACAATACCTAATAATGACAAAGCAAAAACAGGTTTTTAGAAATTTTTGGCAGAAATACCTTATTTACATAAGTATTCAGACTCTTTGCTATGAGACTCGAAATTAAGCTCAGGTGCATCCTGTTTCCATTGATCATCGTTGAGATGTTTCTACAACTTGATTGGAGTCTGTGGGGAAATCAATTGATTGCACATGCACACACCTGTCTATATAAGGTCCCACAGTTGACAGTGCATGTCAGAGCAAAAACCAAGCCCTGAGGTCGAAGGAATTGTCCGTAGAGCTCCGAGATAGGATTGTGTCGAGGCACAGATCTGTGGAAGGGTACCAAACAATTTCTGCAGCATTGAAGGTCCCGAAGAACACAGTGGCCTCCATCATTCTTAAATGGAAGAAGTTTGGAACCACCAAGACTCTTCCTAGAGCTGGCCGCCCGGCCAAACTGAGAAATCGGGGGAGAAGGGCCTTGGTCAGGGAGGTGACCAAGAACCCGATAGTCACTCTGACAGAGGTCCAGAGTTTCTCTGTGGAGATGGGAGAAGGACAACCATCTCTGCAGCACTCCACCAATCAGGCCTTTATGGTAGAGTGGCCAGACGGAAGCCACTCCTCAGTAAAAGGCACATGACAGCCCGCTTCGACCATGAGAAACAAGATTCTCTAGTCTGGTGAAACCAAGATTGAACTCTTTGGCCGGAATGCCAAGTGTCACGTCTGGAGGAAACCTGGCACCATCCCTACGGTGAGGCATGGGGATGGCAGCATCATGCTGTGGGGATGTTTTTCAGTTGCAGGGACTGGGAGCCTAGTCAGGATCGAGGGAAAGATGAATTGAGCAAAGTACAGAGAGATCCTTCATGAAAACCTGCTCCAGAACACTCAGGACCTCAGACTTGGGTGAAGGTTCACCTTCCAACAGGACAACGACCCTAAGCACACAGCCAATACAATGCAGGAGTGGCTTCGGGACAAGTCTCTGAATGTCCTTGAGTGGCCCAGCCAGAGCCCGGACTTGAACCCGATCAAACATCTCTGGAGAGACCTGAATACGCTCCCCATCCAACCTGACAGAGCTTGAGAGGATCTGCAGAGCAGAACCAGAGAATCTCCCCGAATACAGGTGTGACAAGCTTGTAGCATCATACCCAATAATATTTGAGGCTGTAACCACTGCCAAAGGTGCTTCAACAAAGTACTGAGTAAAAGGTCTGATAATGTATTTATTTTTTATACATTTGCTAAAATTTCAAAAAACCCAGTTTTTGCTTTGTCATTATGGGATATTGTGTGTAGAAAACATTTTAATCAATTTTAGAATAAGGCTGAAACATAACAAAATGTGGAAGAAGTCAAGGGGTCGGAATATTTTCCGAATGCACTGTAGTGCACTACTTTTGACCAGAACTCCATAGGCTCTGGTCAAAGGAGTGCACTATATAGGGAATAGGATACCATTTAGGACTCAGACAAAGTTTATTTCTACCCTGACATCTGTCTTAGGCTGGCGTCCAAACTGAAGTTACTACATTTCACTGAAACATTTGAATGCCAGGCTACAGTTGCATCCCAAATCACACCCTATTCCCAGAATCGATCGACTCTGGTCAAAAGTAGTGTACTAAATAAGGAATTGGGTGCAATTTGGGACACAGTGCTACATCTGTCTACCCCATGGGCCATGAGTACGCAATGCCCACTTCCGTCAGTATTGAGCCACTTCAGCTTCATCATTCTGCAGCTGTCTTGTCCTTACTTTTTCCATCATACGGATTCCAATCCCGTATAGAACTATGATCTGAAGAATAAGGCAGAAATGTAATCTTGTGTCTTGAATGTTTCTCCAAAGAGGACAGTTTTGTTGTTAATGTCATATGCATTGTCCCATAATCAAGCATTCCCGTTCCCGTTTGCAATTGAACAACAGAAATGCGCAGACAACAAAAGCTTTCATTTGAAAAATATAAAACTTTAATAAAGGCTACATCTCTTAATAATTACAATAATTATAGGTCCATGTAAATCTTTAAATGAAACTCTGTATATAATGTATAATTTACAGTTTAGATAGAACAAAACAAAAAAAGCCACGGCGTAAAAACAAATAACATGATTACAGGATATTATTATTAAATGCATAAAAAATATTTTCAACATAAAACCCTTCTGAAAACCAAGGGAATAATGATTAACACCCTGAATCAGGGTAGTACATGGTATGGCATCCATGTAGGCACAGGTGCTGTCCTCAACAAAACACTAGCAATAGTTTTTGTGTCCTTTTATCCGTACTTCAGAAAATGCATAATTACAAATGTATACAGGAGCTCTGTAGTTTAAGATGTTCTTTTCACAACATTCAAATGCTATTGGAGCAAAATTTTTCTTTGCTAATAAATATGGATCGGAAGCAATTTTGAAACGTAGCGATATTAAGCCACCGCTTCCTGGAGAGGTGGTTATTTTGATAGAAGCGCGACAAGGTTATTTTGGTGTGCTCGCTGTAAACACGTTCCATTATTAGATGGTACAACTTTTCTCCAGGTCCTCTCTGTTCATCTAATCCATGTTTCTTTCTTTCTCATCTTTCTTTCTTGTCTTTCCCTGTGTGATGCCTGGTCCACAAACAAAGGCACAACAACTAAAAAGGATAGAGCTCTGTGCTGGAGTGAGAGAAAACTACCTACTCTTACTCTGGCTTAGAAACGGAAGAGAACACATATCAGCAGCAGCATATATTAAGACTGGGTTGTTGGTTGGTTTACTTACGACAGTGGAAGGTTCAGTCTCAGCAGACCCCTGGTACAGTGAGGTTGGACATGGGTAAAGGGGGGAAGTTAGGGGGAGCACTCGGCTAGTGTCATGACCTTTGTGACGTTACAAGGTAAATAAAATAAAAATGATCACCACAGTATTCTCCCAACACTCGAAGCAGCTTGTCCATCAACTGGACATGGGGGACGGGGTTGGGTTGGTTGGGTGGTGGGGATGGAGATAGACAAGTGGAAGGTGAGGGAGGGAGGGAGAGGACAATTTTTCAATAAATACTCAAACTTTCAACTCATGACAAAAACGCATCAATATAATATAATACATGTATATATACACATATTTGCATGTATGTATATGCACACGTACAGAAGTTTCATTTTGTAACAACATTTGCACAACGTTAGCACAATGTTATAAGAGCAGGTGGCGGCATTCGCAGGGCTTCTGGTGCTGTAGCCAGTCCATTGCAGGTGATCAGGGAGCGACGCAACGTTAGCTCAACGTTCTCACAATGTTACCATTACGTAATCGCAACGTTAGCCTCTCGTAATGGACAAACAGTCATCTGCATCTTCAGTGGTTATATTCAAGGAGCCTAGAGGCCTCCAATCGCCGTCTCTCTCTCTCTCAGTCTGTCGTGTCGTTCACTTGTGTTTCTAAGGCTGATTGGTTAAGAAAGTCAGGGGAGGCGGGGCCTCCTCTGGGTTCGGCATACTTCATTGGCTCGTGTTCCTTCAATCACACTCCTCTTGTGCTGGATATATTAACTCTTATTTAGCTTAATAGTAGAAAAGAAAGTCTGGAGCGTTTTCCACCAATCAAGTCAATCACTCCGGTTCCTCGCGACAGTCTGTGGGTATTTGGGAGGTTGGGTATTTGGTTGATGAGTAAGGTAGGGTGGGTAAGGGTGGCATCAGTCCATCCTCTCCACCTTACCCAGGACCTTGCCCTCATACATGGGCAGAAGGGCGCCGTCCTCCCATACCTCCTCGAACACGGCCCCGCACTCAAACTCGTCGCTGGCCTTCTTGAAGTAGTACCTGAAGAGAAACGAGAGAGAGAGCGGCATGGTCAGAAAAGGTGTTTCGAGAGTACAAAACAAAACTAGCATGGTGTCTTCCTCTTTAACTCGTCACTATGGACAAGTGAGTGCTAAAAATAGTATTTATATACCGTGAAAATAGTTTCTCGGCACCTACACAACCAACTCCCCACACACGATGACTCAAACCTGTAACCAAACAGCCTTAGTCACACAGTTCAGCGCCATCCCTCTAACTTCAAAGAACAAAGCTTGACTACATTAAGCACCACCAACGCCACTCACAAACAGAACTCAACCCAACCTGGCAACCCCCACCACTCCAACTAGTTTGGGTTGCCAGGTTGGGTATAGCTCTGTCAGTGATTGTTTCAAGGAATTAGCAGCAGCAGCGGAGACCAAAGAGAGAGGGAGCAAAAGGAACTTGACTGCTGGCCATTGTACAGATGCCTATCTGTCCTGGAAGGTTTCATTAAAGTTGAAGGGCTAATTAGGACCTGTCTTAAGCCCCCCCCCTCCTCTTCTGTCTTAAGGCCCCCCCCCCCCTCCCTTAGCACTGAGCTCCCCTTGTCTAGCCTGGCCTTTTAATTGTGCCCCACTGTCAAATGAAGGGCCTTCCTTTCACTAGGGCTGACATTTCAGGTGCCTGAGAGTCTGCCTGTCACTGCACGCCCCACACACACACACACCTACTAACACACTGCTAGAGACAACTATGGAGAGAGAGAGAGAGAAAGAACTTTAGGCAGCTTTCCGATCACCAGCAGAGAACAGAGGGAGAGCGAAAGAGAGGAAGAGAGGAAAAGAGAGGAGCAGGCCTCTCTCCCGGACCCCCTCCGTGGGTGTGATAGATTGGACGCAGGCCGGGCCCGAAGGCAGATACCCCGCGAGGAGGAGTACACCAATCCAGACAGTCTCCTGGAGGTCAAAGAGTCACCTCACCAACACCTCCACCTCCCCCTCACCCCACCCTCCCCCCAAAATCCCAGGCTTGATTCAGCTCAGTCTATGAAGTCTACTGACTAGAGTTCTTAATGGTTTCTTCTCCTCTAGCTTTAAAGGCAGTGATGACCAACAGGGGAGATTTAATGATAAGCTTGGTAATGGAAAATGCCTCATTTTACCCATGTATGCCTGGGCCCAGGAATTCCGAAACGCTCCCCCCACCTCCCTTGTTTTTATAAGCGACGCCGACCTACAAGTCATACAAGCAACACGTGTAACGCGTAAAAAGCATGTTCTTTTCTCCACTTCTTCATCATGTTTTTAATCGTACGCGGAGAGGGTTGGCAAACGGCGGAGTAATGGTGAGGGAGGGTCGTCCAGCTGCTAGGGTGTGGTTTGGATGGTTGGGCGTTACTATGTTTTTTAGGATGATGCATTTTCAACATGGTTGAAGGCTGTAGCGAAACGAAGGGTCTCAAACCTTTCTGGAAGCCTGAACACTGACACTACTGATCCTAACACTGATACTGAAACTAATAAAGGTAGAGGCCTTAGCCAAGTGCATCTTCGTGGCATAAATCAAATCTAAACAGATGCTCGTGTCTCTTGCCATTTAATCACAACCTTATTCTTTAGATGAAAGTGCTCCATCTTCACTAACAAATAGTTCAAAGGCATCGCTTCTTTTCTGAGAGAGAGCGAGAGAGGAGAGGAAAAGAGAGAATGGCGGAGAAAGAGGAGAGAAAGAGAGTGAGAGAAGAGAGGAAGAGAGAGAATGGGGGAGAAAGAGGAGAGAAAGAGAGAGCGAGAGAAGAGAGGAAAAGAGAGAATGGGGAGAAAGAGGAGAGAAAGAGAGCGAGAGAAGAGAGGAAGAGAGAGAATGGGGGAGAAAGAGGAGAGAAAGAGAGAGCGAGAGAAGAGAGGAAAAGAGAGAATGGGGGAGAAAGAGGAGAGAAAGAGAGCGAGAGAAGAGAGGAAGAGAGAGAATGGGGAGAAAGAGGAGAGAAAGAGAGCGAGAGAAGTAACGATAGAGAATAAGGAGAGAAAATGAGTATTTCCATTGGATCATGTTATATATGGCAAAGTTTCTCTCTGTGCAACATCTGGCACCGATATCATCTGGAAACGTGGCCGAGTACTGTTCTCCTGCCATGTTGAAATTAACCAACTCCACACATTCTGAGCCATTAGAGCCATCGGCTTCAAATCAACCTTTCTTTCCCGCGGAAGAGTTACGGGATAGTGGGGGTGTGATGACTTGTTTGGATGGGTTTAGCGCGGACTAACAAGCAGATGTGGATGGGTGTTTAGAATCGAGATACTGATGTCATGGAATACTGTCTCTTTGGTGTGCTACAACCTATAGATATGACGGTCATAAAATACTCTACTTTACTCTAGAGTCCCCTTTAGGTGTAGGTTCCTTTTGGTTGAATGTGAAATTGTGTGAAACGATTCAGTCTCTCTCTAATTTCTAACTTTATCAAGTCATATCCACTTTCAACGACTACTAATCAAAACACCAGTGATTTTGACAACTCATGCAACCCTCTTAAATGTTAAATCAACATATAACTGAATCTAAGAAGAAAAAGGTGCCCGTAATACTGCCTGATGTAATCCTTGGGAGGAGGAGGAATTTGGGTGCCTCGCAGTGGCTTGTTGAGTCTTTGTACACAAAATAAAAGGCCTGGACTTCAAAGCCGTCCTTATTAAGACTGCCTTACTATGGAAATCAATAGCAGATGTGAACCAAATCGTTCCAGTAAAAATCCCCTGCTTTCCTCTCTGTACAGTGGATCGACCCATCCCCCCCCTCGCTCAGACAGAGTTCTACTCTTCCTTCTCACTACTTCACACACATTTAGTTCATACACAAACACATAGACAAACAAACACTCACGCTCAAATCGCAAGAGAGTGTGTGTTGTGCATGAAATGTGTGTTTGAAAGGGGTGTGTTTACCTATAGTTGTACATTAAAGGTGTGTTGTGCATGAAAGATGTGTGTGTGTTCACCCGTAGTTTTATATTAAAGGTGTGTGTATTGTCTCGGTGTTTACCTGTAATTGCCTTTTTTGCTAAGCTGCTCCTTGAAGTGTCCCAGGGTGAGACTGTGTGTCTTCATCATGCTGCGATAGGGGATCTCCTCACCACAGAAGAAGTAGGTGACCACCAGGTCACAGCCAGATACACTCACACCGCTGATCGACTTCTTTGGCTCTTTCCACCTGGAAACAGAGGGACAAGCAACACATTAGATAAAGAAAGCATAACCTGATCCCATAGCTAAGACTTCAACATTTACATTATATTTGAGTCATTTAGCAGAAATTCTTATCCAGAGCTACGAACACTCTTGGTTCGGAGGTTAGACAGTACTGAATAAGCTGAATTTAGTGGGGAATAGCTTAAGGGTAAGGTGAACCTGACCCAATTACAGGTGTGTGTGTGTGCATTTGATCCCACACACACACACACTTCCTCGTTCACTTCCAGGGGCCTTTTCGTGGTCCTATACTTCAGACGAGACAGCTGGCCCGCTGAAGGTCAGCCAATTAAATCTCAAAAAACCCTGGCAGTCAGTTGGCTACGGCCCTAACATCAAACACAACCAAGCTGCCCTACACAAACACACAGATACAGACGTACACACACCAACACACCAACACACCAACACACACACACAGGGCTGAGGTAGCGAAGAGAGGGCCAAAATAACAACCAGAGATCTTTATCTTCCATGTGTACGTCTGTGTAGCCACTGGTGTGTGTGTGTGTGTGTGCGCGTGACGACTGTGTCAGACTACACCCATCATGTTTAATCTTAAATGATTAAAAGCGAGAGAGAAAAGAAGAGTTCAAAGGGATGGACATGCTGACTCACACTACCCCTATCGTGGGGGAAATCAGAGAGAGAACAAGTGCAAGAGAGAGAAAGAAAGGCAGCTAGTACAAAGGGGGAGAGAGAGAAAGATGAACGTACTCCTCTGTTTGAAGTGCGGGGCTGGACAGAGGTGGGTTTCCACTGGGGAAAGGCACAGGATGACTCCTGTCTCTTTGAAGGCTAGACGTTGAATGCCTGTCAGTCATAGAAAGACAGAGACAAAGAAACAATGGAATGAGATTGATGGAATCGGTATTCATGACATAGATGGAGGAAAACAGGTGTAGGCTTTAATAGTCGACTGAAGTCAACCATTTCAGAAAATCTCTCAATTAATTTGGATAGATTAATTTGGCTCAATGTAAATGACTATACATCTCAAGCTAGGACAAAGAGGGGCTATATGAGTGTTTGAGTGTGTGTATGTGTGCCTACCTCTGTTTGGGGGGCTTGGAGACCTCCTCTAGCCTCCTGCAGGCTTCTTCTAACTGGGCCAGGGTGTTGGGCGGGGGCAGGGGAGGCATGGCCGGGTCCTGGATGAAGGGGTGGGCCGGATGGTGACCTCCACGGAGGTGACCCCCCATGCCGCCCACGCCTCCCCAAGTGTGCGTTCGGCCAGGAAGGGTCTTGGGCGTGGAGGGGTCCGGGAGGTGGGTCTTCTTCAGGCCCTGAGTGCTGCTGTGAGGTTTGTTCTTGCCCTGCCTCTCGCTCTCCAGGATCCACTGCCAGACGTTCTGCGAGCGGTCCGTGGAGTCCAGGGGCAGGTGGGGTGGGGACGTGACCCCCTCGCTGCCATTGGCCTGGCTCAGGCTTATGCCTTCGCACGGCTTCCCCGGCCGCTTGGACAAACTGCTGCAGCGGCTGGAGGGTGACAGAGAGGAGAGGGTTACATGGGACTATTCCATGAGGAGAGACTACATTTTCCTACAACAATCACTAGAGCCAAGCGATAGGAACAATACAGCTTGTCACATCAATCTAAATTAAACTCAGCATATGCTGAGACATATCCATAAGATAAGGTGTCATTGCCAGTGACCTAAGTGCACAGTTTAAATCACTGACCCAAGTACAGCCCTAAGGTAAATGTAGTTGTATGTGAAGCACAACTCTAAAGTAAATGTAGTGTACTTGATGTGAAACGGACCCCAGTACAGGTAATATTGTATGTGAACTGACCCGGGGGTGAAGTCGGAGTAGTCGGCGCCCCCTGGTGGACAGAGACACTGGATGTGCTGCGCCGCCTCTGCCTCGATCTGCTCCTTGCTCTTGGGGCCGGTGGCGGTGTGGTGGTGGATGTAGTGGTGGTGGATGTGCTTGGTCGACTGCCTGATCCCAGCCAACAGGCCCTTGGAGGCCCCCGGATACGAGGGCCCCAGGAAGGGGACCACGGTGGCAGAGGGCCGGTCGGGAGAGCACGAGCGGGGCGAGTGCCGGACCACGCCGGGCGACTGGCATCCGGGCGTCTTGAGCACCCGGGATAGGTGCTCGTCTAGGATGGCCTGGGCGTCCTCCTCGGCGCCGGACGAGGGGGGAAGCAGGGGGTGGTGGAGCGGGACGGTGGTGGAGAGGTCACTCTCGTCCCTCTCCTCCTCCTACGCACACACAAAGACATAGTGCTTTAGAACATGGACGCAATATAGAAGTATAGGGATAATTTAACCAACTCAATTCCATAACACTACAAATATAAGCATTGCTAGCTTGCTAAACCCAACCAAATGACATTTGCGGAAAACGCTACTTCAGTCAGTCGACAATATTTGGACCATTCGCAGCAAACTTCACACTGCAACAAACACCATGTACTGTATTGGCTTGTGAAGTAGCTGAGACGATTTCTATGGCGTAACTTGATTTGACTTTCTCGTTCAGTTTCTTTCACCCTGGTTCTACTTACTAACAGGCTTTGGGTGTGCTAGCTTCTTCGTTCTTCATCTATAATGCACAGCAAGCCCAGACTCACAAAGAGACTGGCACTACACACACTCAGCAATACGCCGCTGGAGAGTTGAGCGCTAAGCGCTAACCATTTGAAGAAACTTCAAGTGTGTCAAGAAACATACGTTTGAAACTTCCTCAGAAGAAGAGGAATGAAGACTAAGAGAAGAAGTCGCTAAACTCCACCGCAGACCCTTAGTTAGTTAAATTCCCTGGGTCTTATTCTTTCTAAAGCAAGACCGCACGCAAAGTCTCTTTGAATCAAGGAAGAAGAGTCAGCTAGCTAGCTACAAAGCTAACTTCTCACATGGCTCCTCCTAGCTACATTGCCTTTCTAGGTAGCAAAGACAGGGTTCAGGACCGGAGAGTCACCTAAACTAGGTCACAATGGAACGTTCCAAAGCTCATAGCTCAATGCAGGTGGGTTGGGGAGTGAGGTGGGATGTACCAATGTAGTTTGGAAAGGGGGGTTTTCTTACCTCCTGGATCTGCTGTAGCCTCTCCTCCAGGGAGCTCATGGTGTCCTGCTCCCTTTTCAGTTTCTCCAGTCTGGAGATCAGCTTGGCGGCGAAGGCCGAGGGCTCCACCGGCGTCATCTCTTTTGGCAGCCTGTGTGTCCTCTGTAGCAGCGAGATGGGAGGAAGGACACTTTTGAGTGTGTGTTTGAGTGAGTGTTTGAGTTAGTTGTCCCTAGTTTGCCCCCCAATTCCTCCAGTGCCCTCTACTCTAACTCTATAGGCCTCCTTTGATGCCCTTGCCCCTGGGCTAACCCCTAGCCCGATACCCCCTCCCCAGTCCCGCTGTCCTTGGCACCGCCTGCCCGTCAGCGGGGTAGCGGGATGGGGGGGGGGGGTAGCAGTTGGTCTGGCTCCGAGGAGAAGGGCCCCCCGCCTGCTCCCTCTGTACTCCGACCAAGCCATCAGCGGAGGCCGCCTCTGAAGTTAGCACACTTCAAAGGGGCCCTTGTCAAACATCAAACACTCCACTGCTTGGGGTGGGAGGGACACGCGGCTTTAAATCTCCCCGAATAAAAGACAGATATCGACAGTCAGAGGAGGAGGCAGAGAAAAAAAAAAGAGGGGGACAATATTAAAACAAGAAGAGGAAGAAGAAAAAAGGAGGAAGAGGATTGAGAGATGTGTGGCGCTTGTGGAGTGGTAGGAGGGAGGGAGGGAGCGAAGGAGAGGAGGATAGAGGAGTCAAATACCGGGGAGATCTAAGGGGAAGTGGTAATTTATTTCCTGACTGCACGCAGGGCACCTCTGAGGTACTGTAGTCGCATTATCCTATTTTTCTCTAACTATATGTGCCGGCTTCTCTCATCTTCTTTTCTCTCTTCTGTATTATTATTTGGCGCTCTGGCTTTCTTGATTTTCCTCTCTTTTTTTGTTGGTCCTCTCATCTCTTTGTAGAGACGATGAAGGGAAGAGAGAAGAAAGGAGAGCGAGGGGCTGCTGGCAAAGGCGCGTCAGCGCCGCGCAGAGCCCCCGCTGCCTGGGGCTGGTGCATCTTGGGAGCCCGAGCCATCTCCAAATCAGGAGGGAGACATTAAAAGGAGAGCAAGTGGGGAAGGGAGGGAGCGAGGAGAGAGAAACAGACAACAAGGGCCCCTTCTACTTGGCTACATCCCTCCCTACACAACACACCCACACACACACACACACAAAGACTTCCCTATGCATCAAGACAGTACACAAACACATCGTGAAGGGAAGAGGACAAAACAATTTGCATTGGTTGTTTTCTGACACGGGTGCCCCAGCACTGAGTGTCAATCTAACCACTCCAAGCCCTAGAGTTGTGCCATGAAGTACCATGCATTTAGAGACCCCTGCTTGCACATGACACTACAGGCAGTGGGGGTGGGGGTGGTGAGAGTCATATGGGGGCTGGGGTGGGGGTAGGGGGCTACTGTGACAAAAGGGGAGTGTGTGTGGGGGGGCTCTGTTGGAGGTTGTCAATAAAGAGGCCAGGCAACCTGGGTCCCATTCATTCATCGCCATGATCAAAGCACAGGGCTGAGTAGTAAGATGGCTGATTTAGGGAGCATCACAAGGCTTGGTTCTGTGACCCCTGACCTCGAATGATAATCATCCTCATTATCACCACCACCACCATCATTATCCATTTTGTTTTTTAACATGATGCATTTATAACATTCTTGACTAAGTTATGGAGGTAAACACAAGGAAGGAAAGCAACAGGGGTCTATATTTGACAGCTATAAATGACATCCGTTGGATGGGAGGAAGGGAGGGGGTGTATATGGTTGAGCAGGAGAGAAAATAAGTGATATGCAAATTTCATTTTTCATTTCCCCTGACTTTTACAGGAAAATATGCGGGGGGAAAGAATATAGTATTCTACCACAACATCAATAACATGCACTCTGCAAAATAAAAAGAAGAAGAAGAAAACACTGTTCCCAATGGGGGGGAAAGGGAACCGGTTGTAAAGGGCGATTGAGAAAAGTTTGTGGAGTTTAAAGACACTGTATATAAAGACATCAGACATCAAAACAGGAAGCGGGACTCACAGGAAAGTGGGGTAGCGAGACCAGGCCGTTGATCTTGACGCTGCGGTGCATCTCCCGCTGGAGCTGCTTCTTGGTGCCCAGCTTGTATGGAGGGATCCCATCTCTGTCAGAAGGGACACAGGTAGGACACAGGGTCAATAACATATTCACAGGTCACTCAAAATGTTCCCTGAAGAACCAGGGGCTAGTTAGCAAACTATCATGCTAACCGCTACATATCTACAGTATCTCCATAGAAACATTTACATTTTCTCGCCTCCCTTTGTCTTTGCTTAAAACCAAATTATCTAGAATGATGTTATTGATGGGAAGGATGTGTTCAAACATTCCCACTAGTGACCCCACAGGCCCAAGTAATACCCAAAATGCATTAGCCACGTGAAAGACACATTAGGCTAGTGATGTCGACAGAACCCCGATCATCACTGACGTGACTAACCCAGCACCACCCTGACCCCCACCACCCCCATTGCCCCCAGGGTGGGCGCATCACAGCCCAAATCAAAGACCAGAGGAGCCCTTGAAGGGCCTTGAAGCCAATGCAACAATAACACACATAACAAACACACACCGGGACAATGGGGGGAGATATGCTAAACATCCTGACGCTGGGGTTCAAAAGTGTCCCACAGATAAGTTCCCATCAGTCCTTGTCAACATTGGAAGGGCCTGATTTTTCAAAATGTCAGCTAAGTAAGGTACTTTAAATTCTAGCCTCAGTAACAACGACTACCTTGCTAAAGCTGGCTAAGAGAAGAAGCCTAGAATGCTGCTACTCGAGGGGCTAGCGATCTTGCTTAAAGCGGTGTTAGACATAAAGAAAGGTTTGACATAAAGAAAAACAGCCATAATGTAGCTGAAAAAACTCTGGACATTTCATCCTTTAGGCAGTAGCGGGGGGAAGAAAGGGGAGGTGTCTTTTTCTCTTTCTTGCCCTCCAAAGTGTGCTTTTCCAGTCCGCTGCCATTTAAGCCTGGCCAATTATCTTGGTCTTTTTGGTTGCTCAGAAGTGTCTGACCTAGCCCAAACGCTAGTTTTTCCACTGCCTCTTTGAAACCTCACACTCATGCACATATGCACCCGCTGCCATCTTCATTTGGCAAGCGTTTCGCCAGCAAGCCTCTGATCTTAGCAACATCAAAAGGCTGGTTTGTAAGATAAGGTAATGTTTGAAGTTAGCGCAGCAGCATTCCCTAGCGTCCATGTAAATCCATAAATAAGATATAAGCAAAAAGAGAGAAAAAATATGCCCCACCCCCCCTCATCCACCCCCCCACCCAAGTCCTCATCCTCTTGTTCTTTATCTGGAAATGAGATTCAAATTTGCAGTGTGCCTTTTAACCAACTATAAAAGGACACACTAATCAAATTGTTCCCCCCAATGAGGAGGAAGAAGCTGTGGTTTTTATTACAATCGGTGAGGGGTAGAGAGAGAGAGAGGGAGAGAGAGAGAGAGCAGAGGGACAGGGGGAGAGGACAGGAGATTGTCAAAGGCTCAAAGAACTCTGTGCAGGGCAGGCCATTGTGAGGCGCTACACTTTGTACCATAAGATGTTTTAATAATTAACATGAAGACGTTCACAGGAAAAAGACGTGACTGAATTCCAGTGGGATCAATTTTTTTCTACTTAATACATCATTTGGTCAAATGACTCTGGGTTTGTATGCCTCAGGGTTCTACTTCCACTGGCATTACCAGATGGAGCCTACATAGTACTGCCAATAATGCCCATGTAAGAGCGGCATACTTCTTTCAAGTATCAAAATTGATACTTCCCTAACTTTTATCCTTCGATTACAAGCCATGAACCTTCAAGACACTTGAAAAAAACTCTAGAAATTTGTGACAAAAAAATTTACCAAACAAAAACCCAACTCAGGCCCTTCTCCTTCCAAAACACCACTCAATATATCCCTTTCCCTCACCCTTTCTCTCTCTCTCTCTCATTCACTCTCTCCTGTTGCGTTTTTAATCAACCCTAGCGAGCCAGGCCTATGCGATGGCCGAGGCCCTTTGTGATGGTTGTGGTGGCGATGCATGGGCAAAGAAGAAGAAAACAGACCGTGCACTCTTTCACGGGCCCTTACTTTATGGGGATCTCCTATTCAGTTGTGCAAGTCATTTTCAAAGCAGACAGCCACCCCTCTTATCCCCCTAAGCTCCCCTCGGCTAACAATAGGCTGAAAGCCATTCAGTTAAGCCTTTTATCCTCTGTGCACTTTATTTTCTCACTCCCTTGCACTCCAAACCCTCACCGTTCCCCTGCTATTGGCTCGGAGTGCAGGAGGAGAGGGAGTAGAGGGAAATAGGGGGGTGGTATAGGGGGGTGGTTGGAGTTGGAGGGGTGAGGGAGGAAGGTTGGGGAGAGAGGGTGGGGGGCGGGTTGATTTTGGGGGTGCCCTAATCTGGGCAGTGGGAGTCCCTCCTGACCCTATCCTGGGGTCCAGGAATGAGTAACCTCCGTGAAAGCCGCGCTGACACATGATCGCAGCAGCAGCAGAGAGAGAGAGAGAGAGAGAGAGAGGGCCAGTAGCAGAGCAGGAAACCGCGCCACCATGTGAGTAAGCTCACTTTCATTTGCTGCCAACATTTTTCAATGAGTTTGTCTTAAGGTCCAAATGGCTATTTCCCCTCACCCTCTCTCTCTCTCCCTCCCCCCTGTCTTCGCACCCCCACCCCCCTTCTCTCTCTTTCCCTTCTAGTCCTTCAAAGGGAAAAAGCGATTAGATAATATGAAGGAAAAAAAACACACAAGGCTGTTGTGGGTGGGATGGATACATTTCTACTTTGAGGAAAACCCCCCCCACACATCAAGAAGTTCTGCCTGTAACACATCAGAATAGACATCAACAGATTTTTCGACATAATGACTTTCACAGACCCCCCCCAAGCCTAGAGGCACTTAATAAATTAATAGAATTATCTGAACTCAATCTGAAAGGATCATTAAAACATAAACTTCCCATTCCCTTTCACAACAACACAAGTGCCAGCTTCCCAGATAAACTTGATATTTAGTCCTTGAGTGTCTTTGCCAATTGTTTCCATATATATGTATACATGGAAGGTGTTAACTGAATGGCTAAATGATCAAAGTAATTTTTGAGCTTCAGAATATATAGACGTTCAGACATGCTTCAGAAAGGCAGGCCTGGAGTCAACTTTGATTGTGAAATGATTTTCAGAATGGACATGGAGTTGACATGGAGTTGACCCCCAACCCAGGTCAAAAGGTGAAAAACCCAGAGAAAACCCTGAAGAGAACGCTGAGAGAACACTTACACACTACTGTCGGTCATGGACATGGAGTCGTCCGTCATGGCGTCGCTGGAGATCTCGCTGTCGTTGGCACTGGTGGCAGGGGCGAACACATAGCCCGAGTTGACAAAGTAGGGACTGGCTGGGTCTCCACGTCTGTGTGACCTGCCAAAAACAACAGCAACTGTCCTTGAGTCCTTGATACAGTCCCTTTTACACTACAATACATATTCCACCATTTCATTACTGAAACCCAAACAAAAACGTCAGTGCCATGCATAGACTTCTATTGGTGAACCTGTATTAGCTATGTAAATGGAGTTTGTGTGTTTACTTGTGTACATGTTTTAGTAAGAGTCTTTGAGTAAAAGTTGGATTTGAAGTTTTTCAAGTTGGAGTTCCTACAGATTTGAGTAATTACAGTTACTTTCGCAAGCCTCAGGAATTTGACAATGTTTTTTTATTTTCTCTCTCCCTTTCATGTCCCCTCCCCCATCGTGTAGGCAGGGAGGTGGGGGGGTAAGGGAGGGGGTGAGTGAAGTGAGCAGCTCAGCTGTATGTGAATGGACAACAGAGCCACTTCCCCTCGCTCTCCTGCTATCTCTCTACCCTTTTGTTTGGGCAAGGCCCCTACTCCCGTACTTTTTCACTCTCTGAAGCGGTGTACTCTTTTCTTACTGGTTTTTTCCTCCCCTCCCTCTCTCTCTTCTCTCCTTAAATTCAGGCCCCTCTGTATACCCCTCCTTCTTCTCCTACAACCAAGCCCCCCTCCCATCCTTCTAAAGTCTCTCTCTCTCCCTCTCTCTTTCTACTCTCTCCTGCTGTGTTGCATTCCTGTTCCACTAGTGAAGGGGGTGGACAGGGAGGAAGGAGGGGAGAACTTGAGCTTGGGGAGGGAGAGAGAGCAAAAGAGGGAGAGAGGGAGTGAGGGAAGGGGGAAGGAGGGCCTCTTTCTTTATGAGAATGCCTACTGCCGGGAGGATGACTAAAGCCGTAGGCCCCAGCTCAAACCTGACCTTTGGAGGTTCGCGCAAAGAGTCAGGTATTTAGTGCAGCTGGGCTCTCGGTTCCTCCCTCCCTCTCTCTTTCTTTCTTTCTTGCTTTCATGATTCCCCCCCTTCCTGTCTCCCTCCAAAGAACATGCTTAGGCTCTGTCAGAGGGATTTCTCTAAAAGACGAGATAAAAGCAGTGGGTAGAAAGGAGGGGGGGAAAAACATCACAAGCGAAATGGGTAACGGGGGTTTGACGCTGAACTGCGGCGGCTATGTTTTTTCACGTTATTTCGGATGAGAGTGGCTAAGTTTCAGAGGGAAAAATTTTAATCTGAGTGCAGTAGTGAAATTAGTTCCACATGTTTCAGATGGAAATGTGTTGACCTAAACAGTTGGTGAGGGACAGGGGGAAAGAAGAGAGGAGTGGGAGGGGTGGGGAAGAGATGAGAGGGAGGGGTGGGGGCTATCCCTTTTCTTTAGTGAAACACAAGAATGTGCCGATCACACCAGGAAGCTGAGGAGATGCCCTCATGTCAACAAATCCTGAGTCCCCCTTCAGTTCCCAACTCAACATGGCCCCTTCTGAACATCCTGTCTGCCACAGCAACACTGTCCCCCAGCCTGCTAGCTAGCTATGGCAGCCTGCTAGCTAGCTATGGCATGTAGTTATCATGCCATAGGAACTAATATTCCTGACAGTCAACCCATAACCCACTGCCAAACTCTGGTAAATTATCTGGCACACTATTTTAGCATGAAAGTTGAATATGAATTAGATAAAATACTAGTAATTGAAAACTTGTCATGAAACTATCATACACGTTACCCAGTTTCTCCTCTTCTCAACAAACATTTCTCCGGAAAATGTGTTTCCTTGAAAACTGCCCCTTTTTCAAATCACTCTTTTCCTATGGACACCGAAAGGAACAAGACACTCTCTAACTACTCTGTGATCATTGTGTCCAGATGTTGTTTTTATTGTATGGACATACTATGGGAACAGTTTGGTGAAAAACTTTGGAATGGCTCTCTTTGATGCATGCTCTTGCATAAAATCCACACTTTCACAATGTTCCTGACTTGTATGTGTGTGTGTGTGTGTGTGTTACACTGCAGTCTGTAATAATAGGACTACTTAATAATAGGGTGAAAAATGAAGAAATATTGCATAACTTCACAATTGCATCACTAGTTTTATGTTCTAGCTGCAACAGCCAGCCAGGCAGGCTTGGTGTCTGAATTCATGCCTCTACTGGAGTAGCAATTTCAAAGCACAGGAAACATGAGCAAGACAGTGAAGGGCTGCCTGCAATACACCATTTACTTTAAAGGAAATACCAGATCCATTGATGGTTTGCACCCCCCTGACTAACAGCAGGGCAGAGGGGACAAACAGTCATTTTCCCACTTTCATATTTTTTCTCTCCATCAAGCATATTTTATCTCATAATGGAATTTGAGGGAAAAACGTATTGCCATAGTTAGGAAATAACTAGTTCAAATGCATATCTGCTCTTTACATCATGTTAATAACTGGATTATATGTAAGTTATATGCTATTATCCATCAGACAACATGCCCAACAACGAATAATTCACTAATACTATACACTTAAATAACCTTAGGATCTCTATTCAACATAAGCATATTGATAAACAGTCATAATAAAAACTAAAAATTCAATTACTCGATAGATAGTAAACATAATCAATTAAATTAAGGCATTCTCTTACCTGTACCCATTCTCCAGCACTTCCGCCGCAGTCCGAATGGAAGCAGTGGCCCGTAGCGCATTAGCAGATAGTCCAACCACAGAGGCTAACGTTTTCGCCTTCAAGTCACAACTCCACTCCTCTTCCTCAATGAGAGGTGGCAGAAATCCGCACATCAACTTGAGGCTCCCGAGACCGCTATGGTTGGCATAACCCGTGTTCTCGCACCCAGTGTGCACATATTCAAGGTATATGTCAGAAGTTAAAAACATTTGGTACGCATTCTCCTCCATGGTTGACTGAATTTCCGTTTGTGCTTGGTCAAACATCGCAGAGTCTATCTGTTGCTTCTTAATACTATCCCTTATGTAGGTTTTAGTGGCAGGTTTCAACTGCTTGGCAACAATGCTGTTGTTTTCAATGTACCGCTTGAAAATAGCTTTGGCAACTCGTAGCGTTTTGGTATCCTTGAGGTCCATTTGCCTAAACCCGTTGCAGGCGAACCAAAAGTCCAAAGTGTCCACGCATTTCTCCCGCTCCAGAAAGGTCCTGAAAAGGTGAGCACCGTCTTGGTCACCCAGGAGAAAATGCAACGACTTGGTCCACCGGGCGAGGGGTGAATCCGGCGAAGCGCTACCCTCAGGTTCCCCGAGTCCATCCTCGTTCCTCCTCGGCATGGAGCCGGGAGACGCGACGGTGACAGCTTTAGCCTTGTTTTGAGCTCTCATTTTGGCATGTTTGCTGGGAGTGTGGCATGACGCCTCTCCCTCCTCCCCCGGCACCGGGGGACGGGGAGCATCTTCTCGGAAGCTACTGCTGATATGGTCCGTAAGCGCTCTGCTCATGGCTCCAGCTCCGGTTGCCGTGTGTGCCGTTGTGCCTGCTATGAGCTCCACTGTAATCCTCCTCACTCTCTTAAATCCGCGGGGGAGCTTCTCGGCTCATTTTCACTCTGAAACAGAAAGTATTGATCTAATCAAAGCCAGATCCAGCTAACTTCAAAGGCAGACATGAAGTAAACAGTCCCTTTCAGATCCCCGCCGGTTCGCAGAGAAAGAAAAATGAAAGGTTTCGTCTCATCAAGTTATCTATTTATAATCTGAATGGGGGGTTAGCAACCTATATTTACAGTCTGCATCGATTTGTCACATCAAACGACCATTGACAAGAACAATCGTTTCACATCGCCAACATTCCTCACCAAATACTCACCAAAAATATATTTTACGCATATCAAAACGATCACCTGACAGCTTTCATTTCAAATGAATTCTCAGTCTAAATGTACTTCCGATACTGTTATCTGCATTATGCATAAGGATTGCGTTCCCATGTACCACTTGTCCTCATACAACCAGTGTTGCACATCACACAGCCAGCCATCCAAGACAGCGAAAACACATCCCATGAGCCACAATGGACTAAGCTTCCTATAATGGTGAGGATAAAAGCCCCGTACAATGATCACGACCAACAGTAGCCTATAATTCCTTTAATCATTTGCACAGTTAGCCTATTAAATGTCAGCTCACATGTAGGCTACAACACATAACTATGCCAGCGAGCACTAGGCAACGTGTCTGAGCAACGCGATTTGATTACCCTGCACAATACAATATTACTAGGCTACTAGACAAGATATATCCTTATTAGTTTTTCGAAGAAGCGCTATACGTCATCTTCAATAATGTCACAAGTAAAACTGTCCATATTGTGCCAAATGTACCATAAGCCCACGCGCCACTAAACTATTTTGCGCAATCAAAACAACGTTACATTGTAGCGATCATGTCTACTAGCACTTAGTCTGTTTACCAGACTTGCATAAACAATCGATATGTCCCAACTACTCATAAATTAACACCATGCTTTACGAAAAGAAAACAGCTCGCGAAGTGTATATAAAGAACATGGGCTATGCTACATCACATACCATTGTAAAACGAAATCCGAGGCCGGCAGAAAGTGAAGAAAAAACTATTCCCATTTGCTTATGCTCCGTCCTCTTTAGTGGTATATATCCAACAAAAAGTCCGATGGAAGTGATGGTAATCCGACAGTGGACTAGATTTACTTAGCCACATGTGTGTCCTTGATGCACTAGGAATAGTCTAATGTACCCTGTCCCATTCAACAACTGACCCCAAAGTACGCAGGCACTGCTTCTATGTAGATCAGAGGGGGTGTCGACATTTCGAGGAGGCGGGAGAGGGGGACCTTGCCGAATACATCCCACTTTCCCCCTTCTTTCAGACTACGGTAAACTACATCAACCAATACTAGTCTCTTCTACAGCCTTCACAATCACCAAAACTATAAACGCACGAGCACATTGATCCCCGATCTCAGAGTTGCCTTACTTATCCATTCTACGGTATGTTCTCGACCACAAACAACAAGTGTAGCCTACATTTCTCAACTTCAAAGCATTGCAGCAACACATCAAAGCGACCAAGAGAGGGGGCCTTGGTTAAGGTTGCAGAACTGCATTCTTGCAACTTACCATCGATGCACAAGAGTCCTTTCCCGTATGATCAGAAACGGTTCACAGACACAAAGTAACAACCCAAAAAGTATTACAATAACGCTACCAGATTGCTAGTTAGTCTACTCCGCTCTGATGTTTATCTCAGAAAGAAGAGGAATATAAAATGTAACCCTGAAAATAAATCTCGTTTCCCCTTCCCCAGGTACTGTTTCACGTAGTCATAGCAAGCGGCAGATCTCCTCTAGGCTATTTCAAAAGGAACGGGCTGAGGGTTTAACTGTGGACATCAAAGTAAAGAACCGTCAGCCTGGTCCCGGAAGATACATAAAAACATCTAAACATCTTTCCGATAACAAAAAACATAGAAGCAAATAAAATGCACTGAATTACATCGTCACAAGCTTCAGCTAATATATAGACCCCAAAACACACTGTTGAACAATAGTCGGCGGTATTTAGAAAGCTGTCAGGAGGTTATCTGGAACGACAAAGTTTTTACTAGGTTGTAAGGACCTTATCAAAGACTGGCAATCTCGAGCCAACTCCCTGAGGCTTTGGAACGTCAGAAGTAAGTGATCTACCGCCCCAATAGCATTATCCCTGCAATCCTTCTGTTGCTACATAAACTTTAAAGAGACATACCTCCTTTCCTAAATATTTGGTATTTTAACTTATTGATTTCTGCATGGTAGACAATAATACAAAACTTTATATAAATGAATGTAAACAGTTTATGTAGACAAAGTTGGCTACATTTCACTTGGATTTCTCATAAACAAATGGAAAAATATATATTTGCCATGAAAATGCCGAAGGAATTTACTATATCATATTATATAAAATAATAATAATAATATATCAAATAATCATATGAGGTAGTTATCTAGCAATATATTTCAATCTTTTCATTGAGACACTGGGATGATATTGACAAATAATACAACATATTTTTTGTATTAGCCTACCTATTCAGGAACCAACATATGTAAATTCCCACACACGGAGAATCCATAGCCTACTATGACATTAGCTGAAATTGGCTATGGAAGATGGACAAGACATGTTTCCTGGGCTTTTAATTCGGACTACTTTCACTAATGTCATTGTGAAGACATCTTAAAGGAAGGGTTAGACAGTGATCCTATCCCATGGTACTTCAAAGACTATATTGTCCCTTTGATGTTGAAAATCAACTTTAAAGGAACAAATATAATTATATAAGACAATTCAGACACACAACACTTGAATCATGACACAGGAGAGGAGAACTAACATAATATTACTTTAAAATATAACTCTTCCAGTGATGCTCATTAGTCTGTACAACCATGCATTCTATAGGTTCTGAACAGTATACCTAATTTGCATACCTTGTGACAGCTGGCCATGTCAGGCCCCAATATAAATATCTATAACCCCTACTTCGCCTATCACAATCACATCTCAACTTAGTCCAGTCACTCCTATACACATGAATGTATAAACATTCTAAAATGTATGTAGTTCCATTCCCCACACAGATGCTTGAGGTTAAAGCACTGTAGATGAGGGTAACTTTTTCTACGTTGAGTCAGAATATCATGTCCAAGCATTTCCGTAACAATTTGTCATCTGCAGCAGAATTTCATTACATATGTGGACATTTTGAATTTAAGCGCTTACCTTTCAGGCTACAGTCTGCCCCCATACTATTTTCCACTGTTGATACTAAACCTTTAGCTCTGTGCACTTGCAAAGACAGTACAGCCACTGTGTTAAAGAAGCTGTACATAACTTTTGCCTCTAGGGGTGCTCCTGAGCCAAAATGGGTCCTCTAAATGGGTTGCCTAAATGAATAAAAATAGAGAAATATTGTCCAGAAATGACCAGAAAGTGTTATAACTATCATACTTCCTCCAACCCCAACGACAATAGCCACATTGCTTGGTCTGGATGAATGTTATAGGAGGTCATCTACTGCCACTGTTTATGCGGGAGAGCTCTGTAAAACAAACAATCCAGGCCCAAAACACACACTGGTTTCCAACACTTCTAAATGGGAAGTGCCTACAGTATTGTCTGGGCAATGGAACGCAAAATTAGGTCATTGGCAGACACTGTGAAGTTAAAAGCACCAACTCAGTGATCTGTGAGTCTAAATTTAAGTCAATGTGGTATTTGAAATATGTTAGTCGCATCGTTATCGGCCAGTGGCTTCTCCAACGGCAGTAATGAAAGGATGATTGAGATAGAGAGGGTTTTTCTGAAGAGGAGTGTTCTTTAAGTGGGATACTTGACTTGTAGGATAAGATCCTTAACTTCAGTCAAATTAAATTATATACCCTACATATCAGTTCTAAGAGACCAAATGGACAACTATGCCTCTCTGAATAGAGATTGCTGTTGAATTTTGTGCTGATATGGAAAAATGTCCTAAGTTGGCCATATTTTTTTCAGGGGCGCATGTAATACATTTTAAAGTATTTTAAGATGATT
Organism: Coregonus clupeaformis; assembly: GCF_020615455.1. NCBI lineage: Eukaryota > Metazoa > Chordata > Actinopteri > Salmoniformes > Salmonidae > Coregonus > Coregonus clupeaformis. The sequence goes on along the minus strand of NW_025533521.1, from coordinate 646,726 downwards.
GACTGTGTTCCTACTGCATATACACTACCGGTCAAAAGTTTTAGAACACCTACTCATTCAAGGGTCTTTCTTTATTTTCATTATTTTCTACATTGTAGAATAATAGTGAACACATCAAAACTATGAAATAACGCATATGGAATCATGTAGTAACCAAAAAAGTGTTAAACAAATCAAAATATATTTTATACAGTGGGGGAAAAAAGTATTTAGTCAGCCACCAATTGTGCAAGTTCTCCCACTTAAAAAGATGAGAGAGGCCTCATCATAGGTACACGTCAACTATGACAGACAAAATAAGATTTTTTTTCTCCAGAAAATCACATTGTAGGATTTTTAATTAATTTATTTGCAAATTATGGTGGAAAATAAGTATTTGGTCAATAACAAAAGTTTCTCAATACTTTGTTATATACCCTTTGTTGGCAATGACACAGGTCAAACGTTTTCTGTAAGTCTTCACAAGGTTTTCACACACTGTTGCTGGTATTTTGGCCCATTCCTCCATACAGATCTCCTGTAGAGCAGTGATGTTTTGGGGCTGTCGCTGGGCAACACGGACTTTCAACTCCCCTCCAAAGATTTTCTATGGGGTTGAGATCTGGAGACTGGCTAGGCCACTCCAGGACCTTGAAATGCTTCTTACGAAGCCACTCCTTCGTTGCCCGGCGGTGTGTTTGGGATCATTGTCATGCTGAAAGACCCAGCCACGTTTCATCTTCAATGCCCTTGCTGATGGAAGGAGGTTTTCACTCAAAATCTCAGGATACATGGCCCCATTCATTCTTTCCTTTACACGGATCAGTCGTCCTGGTCCCTTTGCAGAAAAACAGCCCCAAAGCATGATGTTTCCACCCCCATGCTTCACAGTAGGTATGGTGTTCTTTGGATGCAACTCAGCATTATTTGTCCTCCAAACACGACGAGTTGAGTTTTTACCAAAAATTTATATTTTGGTTTCATCTGACCATATGACATTCTCCCAATCCTCTTCTGGATCATCCAAATGCACTCTAGCAAACTTCAGACGGGCCTGGACATGTACTGGCTTAAGCAGGGGGACACGTCTGGCACTGCAGGATTTGAGTCCCTGGCGGCGTAGTGTGTTACTGATGGTAGGCTTTGTTACTTTGGTCCCAGCTCTCTGCAAGTCATTCACTAGGTCCCCCCGTGTTGTTCTGGGATTTTTGCTCACCGTTCTTGTGATAATTTTGACCCCACGGGGTGAGATCTTGCGTGGAGCCCCAGATCGAGGGTGATTATCAGTGGTCTTGTATGTCTTCCATTTCCTAATAATTGCTCCCACAGTTGATTTCTTCAAACCAAGCTGCTTACCTATTGCAGATTCAGTCTTCCCAGCCTGGTACAGGTCTACAATTTAGTTTCTGTCACGGTTTCGGCCGAGACTGCTCCTCCTCCTGGTTCGGGCAGGCTTCGGCGTTCGCCGTCCCCGGAGTACTAGCTGCCACCGTTGAATGTTTCTTGGTGTGATTGCTTTGGTCTGTCTTGTACACCTGTGTCTGTTTGTGTGCTGATTACGTGTCCTATAAGTTCCCTGTTTTGTATTGGTTAGATTGTGTGTTGTTGGCTGCCTGTCGTTCTGAGCTGCGTGTTTTGCGCTCTGTTTGTTTTGTTTAATGTTTACGCATGTTTGCGTAATTCCTTCGCCTCTGTTTGTTTTCGAGGTCGTGTATTGTATTGTTGCACTTTGGACTAGTAAAGTCTGTTTGGACGAAGCCTCTGTGTCCTGCGCCTGACTCCTCCACCACATCCACATCGGTTCTTCTGACAGAACAACACACCTACTATGGAGTCAGCAGGAGCAGTGGCGGCACCCAAGTCGCTGGAAGAACGGATCAGCTATCAGGACACCATGATCCGGCAACTTGGGGCCGCCATGGACGAGGTGTCCAACACTCTGCGCCGGTTGGTTACTGGAGAGGTGCCCACGCCTTCTTACACCATCCCATCACCAACGGCCAGTCCTCCTCTCTCAGCACCGGAACCCAGTGGCATTCGGCTCTCGCTCCCGAGGGCATATGACGGTTCTGCAGCCGGGTGTCAGGGGTTCCTCCTGCAGGTGGAACTCTACCTGGCTACCATACACCCAGCGCCCTCGGGATACGAGAGCGTCTCCGCCCACATCTCCTGTCTATCCGGCAAGGCGTTGGAGTGGGCCAACGCCGAATGGAGGGGAATAGACGCCGCTACCATCACCTACGCGGAGTTCTCCCGCCGCTTCAGGGCTGTCTTCGATCACCCACCTGAAGGGAAGGCGGCGGGGAGCGTCTGTTCCACCTCCGACAGGGGAAGAGGAGCGCACAGGAGTTCGCACTGGAGTTCCGGACGCTAGCGGCGGATGCGGGGTGGAATGAGAGGGCCCTCATCGACCATTACCGGTGTAGCCTACGAGAGGACGTTCGTTGTGAGCTGGACTGCAGGGACACCAACCTATCCTTCGACCAGTTGGTGGACATCTCCATCCGTCTCGACACCCTGCTGGCTACCCGCGGACGTCCCGAGTGGGGGTCGTCCATTCCACCCTCCAGCACCTCCGAGCCGATTCCCATGGAGCTCGGGGTGCTGGGCGCTAGAGAGAGGAGGAGAGAGAACCCGAGGGAGGCCACCCCCTGCACCAACTGTGGCCGTGGAGGACACACCGCGGCCAGGTGCTGGGGAGGGTCTCCTGGGAGAGGGGACAACAGGTCACGCACTGGGGAGTCATTTCAGGTGAGTAGGCGCCCCACTTACCCAGAGCTCTCTGTTGGTCACATGAGTATTCCTGTGAGATTTCCACAGGTGGCACCTCATTCCCAGCATAAGGCGCTAGTAGATTCAGGCGCAGCTGGGAATTTTATTGATCGGGCATTTTGTTATAGGTTAGGAATTCCCTTCGGCCGGTAGAAGCCCCCTTTCCTGTCCACGCCTTAGACAGCCGGCCGTTGGGGTCGGGGCTGATCAGAGAAGTCACAGCACCACTTAAGATGACGACGCAGGGGGGTCATGAGGAGATCATTCAGTTTTATCTGATTGACTCTCCTGCGTACCCCGTGGTGCTGGGGGCTTCCTGGTTAAGCGCCCATGATCCTACTATTGCGTGGCAACAGAGGGCTCTTATGGAGTGGTCTGCCCAGTGTGTAGGGGAGATGTCTAGGTGTTTCCTTAGGGGCGACCTCGGTAGAGAGTCCGAACCAAGTGCCCGCAATGCGCATTCCCCGAGTATGAGGACTTAGCACTTGTGTTCAGCAAAACGAGGGCAACACGGCTACCACCTCATAGACAGGGGGACTGTGCGATAAATCTCCAAACAGGAGCGGCTCTTCCCGCGGAGCCGTGTGTATCCCTTGTCTCAAGAGGAGACAGCGGCTATGGAGACTTACATAGCCGAGTCCTTGGCACAGGGATACATACGGTCCTCCACTTCCCGGTTTCCTCAAGTTTCTTCTTTGTGAAGAAGAAGGACGGGGGTTTGCGCCCGTGTATTGATTACCGTAGTCTCAATCAGATCACGGTTAAGTACAGTTACCCTCTTCCACTGATTGCGACTATGACGGAATCATTACGCGGAGCGCAGTTCTTCACAAAGTTGGATCTCAGGAGCGCGTACAATCTGGTGCGCATTAGGGAGGGGGATGAATGGAAAACAGCATTTAGCACCACCTCGGGTCATTACGAGTATCTCGTCATGCCATACGGGCTAATGAATGCTCCTTCAGTCTTCCAATCCTTTGTTGACGAGATTTTCCGGGACATGCATGGGCAGGGTGTGGTAGTGTACATCGACGACATCCTAGTGTACTCTTCTACACGAGCCGAGCATGTAGCCCTGGTGCCCCCAGTGTTGAGAAGACTGTTGGAGCATGACTTGTATGTCAAGGCAGAGAAATGCCTGTTCTTCCAGGAGTCCGTCTCCTTTTTGGGTTATCGGTTGTCCGCGTCTGGTGTGGAGATAGAGGTAGACCGTGTGTCGGCCGTGCGTAATTGGTAAACTCCAACCACTGTAAAAGAGGTGCAGCAGTTCTTGGGTTTTGCTAATTACTACCGGAGGTTTATCCGGGGCTTTGGACAGGTTGCAGCTCCCATTACATCCCTACTAAAGGGGGGTCCGGTTCGTTTGCAGTGGTCAGCTGAGGCGGACAGGGCATTTGTCAATCTGAAGAACCTGTTCACCTCGGCCCCTGTGCTGGCGCATCCGGATCCCTCTTTACCATTCCAAGTTGAGGTAGACGCGTCCGAGACCGGTATTGGGGCAGTCCTGTCACAACGGTCCGGCACGCCACCTAAGCTCCGCCCCTGTGCGTTCTACTCCAAGAAGCTCAGCTCGGCGGAGCGCAATTATGACGTTGGGGACAGGGAGCTGTTAGCTGTAGTCCAGGCCCTAAAGGTGTGGAGGCATTGGCTTGAGGGGGCTCAACACCCTTTCCTCATTCTGACTGATCACCGTAACCTGGAGTACATCCGGGCAGCTAGGAGATTGAACCCTCGTCAGGCTAGGTGGAACATGTTCCTGACCCGGTTTGTTTTTAAGATCACATACATCCCAGGGTCCCAGAACGGTAAGGCAAACGCCCTGTCCCGGCGGTATGACACAGAGGAGAGGTCCATTGAGCCTACTTCCATACTGCTGGAGTCTTGTCTGGTGGCTCCCGCGGTATGGGAGGTCGATACGGAAATCGAGCGGGCACTGCGTACCGACCCTACTCCCCCCGAGTGTCCTGTGGGGCGGACGTACGTTCCGCTCGAGGTTCGTGATCATCTTATTTATTGGGCTCATACATCACCCTCCTCTGGACATCCAGGTATTGGCCGGACAGTGCACTGCCTTAGCGTGAAATACTGGTGGCCAACGTTAGCTAAGGATGTGAGGGTTTATGTCTCCTCCTGCTCGGTGTGCGCCCAGTGTAAGGCGCCTAGACATTTGCCCAGGGGTAAGTTACATCCCCTGCCCGTTCCACAACGACCATGGTCCCACCTCTCGGTGGATTTTGTGACCGACCTACCCCCCTTCCCAGGGGAATACCACCATTTTGGTCGTTGTGGATCGGTTTTCCAAGGCCTGTCGTCTCCTCCCAATGCCGGGTCTCCCTACTGCCCTACAGACCGCCGAGGCCCTATTTACCCACGTGTTCCGGCACTATGGGGTCCCCGAGGATATTGTGTCTGACCGAGGTCCCCAGTTCACCTCCAGAGTCTGGGGGGCGTTCATGGAACGCTTGGGGGTCTCGGTGAGCCTTACCTCGGGGTACCACCCAGAGAGCAATGGGCAGGTTGAACGAGTCAACCAGGATGTGGGTAGGTTTCTGAGGTCCTATTGCCGGGACCGGCCGGAGGAGTGGTCTAGGTATATCCCCTGGGCAGAGATGGCCCAGAACTCTCTTCGCCACTCCTCCACCAATTTAACACTTTTCCAGTGTGTTTTAGGGTATCAGCCGGTCCTGGCACCGTGGCACGAGAGCCAGATCGAGGCCCCTGCGGTGGGACGAGTGGATTCGGCGCTCGGAGGAGACGTGGGGACGCTGCCCATGTCCATCTGCAGCGGGCCATCCGTCAACAAAAGGCGAGCGCCGATCGCCACCGCAGTGAGGGACCGGTGTACGCACCGGGAGATCGAGTCTGGCTCTCGACTCGAAACCTGCCCCTCCGCCTGCCCTGCCGGAAGCTGGGTCGGCGGTTTGTGGGGCCCTTCAAAGTCCTGAGAAGATTGAACGAGGTGTGTTACAGGTTACAACTGCCTATTGAGTACAAAAATATTAACCCCTCGTTCCATGTGTCTCTTCTCAGGCCGGTGGTAGCTGGCCCACTCCAAGAAGATGAGATAGGAGAGACCCCTCCGCCCCCTTTGGACATCGAGGGGGCGCCGGCGTACAGGGTCCGGACCATCTTGGACTCGAGGCGCCGGATGAGTGGTCTCCAGTATCTCGTGGAGTGGGAGGGGTATGGTCCGGAGGAACGGTGCTGGGTGCCTATGAGGGACATCCTCGATCCATCCCTCCTGACTGAGTTCCACCGTGGGCATCCCACGCGCCCGGGTCCGCGTCCTCCTGGCCGTCCCCGAGGCCAGGGTCGGCGCACGGCTGGAGCCGCGCGTCAAGGGGGGGTACTGTCAAGGTTTCGGCCGAGACTGCTCCTCCTCCTGGTTCGGGCAGGCTTCGGCGTTCGCCGTCCCCGGAGTACTAGCTGCCACCGTTGAATGTTTCTTGGTGTGATTGCTTTGGTCTGTCTTGTACACCTGTGTCTGTTTGTGTGCTGATTACGTGTCCTATAAGTTCCCTGTTTTGTATTGGTTAGATTGTGTGTTGTTGGCTGCCTGTCGTTCTGAGCTGTGTGTTTTGCGCTCTGTTTGTTTTGTTTAATGTTTACGCATGTTTGCGTAATTCCTTCGCCTCTGTTTGTTTTCGAGGTCGTGTATTGTATTGTTGCACTTTGGACTAGTAAAGTCTGTTTGGACGAAGCCTCTGTGTCCTGCGCCTGACTCCTCCACCACATCCACATCGGTTCTTCTGACAGTTTCTGGTGTCCTTTGACAGCTCTTTGGTCTTGGCCATAGTGGAGTTTGGAGTGTGACTGTTTGAGGTTGTGGACAGGTGTCTTTTATACTGATAACAAGTTCAAACAGGTTCCATTAATACAGGTAACGAGTGGAGGACAGAAGAAATCTTGCTTGTTTGTAGGTGACCAAATACTTATTTTCCACCATAATTTGCAAATAAATTCATTAAAAATCCTACAATGTGATTTTCTGGATTTTTTTTCTCTATTTGTCTGTCATAGTTGACGTGTACCTATGATGAAAATTACAGGGCTCTCTCATCTTTTTAAGTGGGAGAACTTGCACAATTGGTGGCTGACTAAATAATTTTTTCCCCCACTGTATTTGAGATTCTTCAAATATTTGCCTTGATGACAGCTTTGCACACTCTTGGCATTCTCTCAACCAGCTTCACCTGGAATGCTTTTCCAACAGTCTTGAAGGAGTTCCCACATATGCTGAGCACTTGTTGGCTGCTTTTCCTTCACTCTGCGGTCCGACTCATCCCAAACCATCTCAATTTGGTTGAGATCGGGGGATTGTGGAGGCCAGGTCATCTGATTCAGCACTCCATCACTCTCCTTCTTGATAAAATAGCTCTTACACAGCCTGGAGGTGTGTTGGGTCATTGTCCTGTTGAAAAACAAAAGATAGTCCCACTAAGATAGTGCTGTTCTTGCCATAATATTGACTTGGTCTTTTACCAAGTAGGGTATACCCCCAAACCCTTGAATGGGTAGCTGTTCTAAAACTTTTGACCGGTAGTGTACATATAAAGATGAGCAAAAAAGACTATAAAATAAATCATGCAAATACTGAGCTATATTGTATGCTACATCTTTTGGGAAAATTACATTATTTTATACTTATACAATTACACAGAGAAAGAGATTTTGTAAAGTTCATGATGCCGTTGACCTTAACAAGGGCCCCAGGATCAGTGGAAGCCAAATAGACCCACGGCATCAAAGATCCACCACCATATTTTACAGTAGGTATGAGGCCACACATACCAGTGGGTTTGGGTTCGAAAAACAGAAGCAAATGCTGATACTGTACCTCACACCTACTGTAAAATATGGTGGTGGATCTTTTATGTTATGGGGCTATTTTGCTTCCACTGGTCCTGGTGCTCTTGTTAAGTTCAACAGCATCATGAACTTTACCAAGTACCAGGACATTTTAGCACATCACACAAAATCAACAAATAAATGGTTAATTGACCACAATAACAACATTTTGCAATGGCCATCGGTCTCCGGATTTGAACCCCATTGAAAACCTGTGGTTTTAATTGAAGAGGGCAGTCCATAAGCTCATACAAAGGATATCAAGGATCTGGAAAGATACTGTATCAGGGAATGGTCTAAGATCCCTCCCAATGTGTTCTCCAATCTCATAAAGCATTTTAGAAAAAGGCTAAATGTCATTATCCTCACAAGGGAAGGGTGCTGGAGTATTGAAAACAGGGGTGCCAATAATTTTGACACCTACATTGCATTCGGAACGTATTCAGACCCTTTGACTTTTTCCACATTTTGTTAAGTTTCAGCCTTATTCTAAAATTGATTAAATGTTTTTTTCCCCCTCATCAATCTACACACAATATCCAATATTGACTGAAATATGACATTTACATAAGTATTCAGACCTTTTACTCAGTACTTTGTTGAAGCACCTTTTGCAGCGATTAAAGCCTTGAGTCTTCTTGGGTATGACGCTACAAGCTTGGCACACCTGTATTTGGGGAGTTTCTCCCATTCTTCGCTGCAGATCCAATCAAGCTCTGTCAGGTTGGTTGGGGAGTGTTGCTGCACAGCTATTTTCAGGTCTCTCCAGAGATGTTAGATCGGGTTCAAGTCTGGGCTCTGGCTGGGCCACTCAAGGACATTCAGAGACTTGTCCTGAAGCTCTCCTGCGTTGTCTTGGCTGTATGGTTAGGGTCGTTGTCCTGTTGGAAGGTGAACCTTTGCCACAGTCTGAGGTCCTGAGCGCTCTGGAGCAGGTTTCCATGAAGGATCTCTCTGTACTTTGCTCCGTTCATCTTTCCCTCAATCTTGACTAGTCTCCCAGTCCCTGCCGCTGAAAAACATCCCCACAGCATGATGCTGCCACCACCATGCTTCACTGTGGGGATGGTGTTCTCAGGGTGATGAGAGGTGTTGGATTTGTGCCAGACATAGCGCTTTCCTTGTTGGCCAAAAAGCTAAATTTTAGTCTCATCTGACCAGAGTACCTTCTTCCATATGTTTGGGCCACCACCATGCTTCACCGTAGGGATGGTGCCAGGTTTCCTCCAGACGTGACGCTTGGCATTCAGGCCAAAGAGTTCAATCTTGGTTTTCATCAGACCAGAGAATCTTGTTTCTCATGGTCTGAGAGTCCTTTAGGTGCCTTTTGGCAAACTCCAAGTGGCTTCCGTCCGGCCACTTTACCATAAAGACCTGAACGTTCTCCCATCTCCACAAAGGAACTCTGGAGCTCTGTCAGAGTGACTATCGGGCTCTTGGTCACCTCCCTGACCAAGGCCCTTCTCCCACTGTGTTCTTGGGGACCTTCAATGCTGCAGACATTTTTTGGTACCCTTTCCCAAATCTGTGCCTCAACACAATCCTGTCTCGGAGCTCTACGGACAATTCCTTCGACCTCATGGCTTGATTTTTGCACTGACATGCACTGTCAACTGTGGGACCTTATATAGCCAGGTGTGTGCCTTTCCAAATCATGTCCAATCAATTGAAGTTACCACAGGTGGACTCCAATCAAGTTGTAGAAACATCTCAAGGATGATCAATGGAAACGTGATGCACCTGAGCTCAATTTCGAGTCTCATAGCAAAGGGTCTGAATACTTATGTGAATAAGGTATTTATGTTTTTTATTTTTTATACATTTGCAAACATTTCTAAAAACCTGTTTTCGCTTTGTCATTATGGGGTATTGTGTGTAGATTGATGAGGGAAAAAAATCATTTAATCAATTTTAGAACAAGGCTGTAACGTAACAAAATGTGGAAAAAGTCAAGGAGTCTGAATACTTTCCGAATGCACTGTATCTTTTTTAGATGTTCTTTTATTACTTATTAAACAAAATATATTTCTCTGAGCAATTGTATTAGTATAAAATAATATGATTTCCCAAAATTTTTTTTGCATACAATATAGCTCCATATTTGTATTATTTATTTTATACAGGCTTTTTTCTCATCTTTATCAAGGGTGCCAATAATGTTGGACCTGACTGTAGTTGGCACTACAGATAGAACTTGGCAGAACTGAAAAAACAAGATGCTCATTTTGTGAGTATCATTCTTTAGTCTGTTTCTTCTCTCAATACTTCTCAACGGGGGCATTATTTCAAAAACGTCCATTTATTAACTTAAGCATGTGTGAACCTAAATATTGGAATGATTGAACAGAAATGTGACTAGATATACTGCATTGTATGGCCATGTGACCGCACCTGTTGACCACTCAGTGCCCACAGCCCCACACTACTGTCTAGCTGTGGCAGCCAAGGAGGGTGCGGTGAAAGGGGCAGAGTGGCCCTTTTTTATGTTGACCCTACCCTGACCTCTTTGTAGGGGCCCTAACCATTTCACAGGAAGACCCCAATGCTTTAAAAGCACAATACAGGATGAGAGCACCACCTTCTTGCTATTACGCCCCAATAAAACGGGGTCACCCAGGGGCTAATTGAGGCCTCTTTCTACAGAGTCAAATTAAAGGCAACTGCTGCACCACCACAGACTGGAAATATTAGTTGTATTAAACAACACAGGGAACGTTTTATTTCTTCACCGGTGTAAATACAGGTGGTTCGGTAAATAGGAAATTAGTATTTAGGTCTACAGAAAAGAGCTCATACTGTCTGTATGGAAAGCAGTAACTAACAACCAACAGATGTTTACTAGTCATGCATACTGTAAGGTTACAAGTGGCAAAAGTCAAGTGGTAGGCTATATGTTCCTTCTAGCTGCAATATGGCAGAATTTGAAAACTTCTTACCACATGTTAACCCACATTGCAAGCGACAACAATAAATTGCACAACAATAAACTAATTTCATCCTTCTTATTCCTACACCCCACACACCCTAGCCCCAAAAGAACAGACGAAAACAGAGAGAGGGTGGATCAGAGAGAGGGTGGATCATTATAAATAACCCAATATTGCTAGTTCAAAGACTGTGGTGGTTGGAGGAGTGATAACTCTGACTGAAGCGTCCCCATAAACACTAATAAAATTAAGTGTATCAGAAGGGGGCGTGGCCCAGGGTTCCCTTTGAACAGGCTCTGTGATCGGTTCCCCTCTCAATTAGCTCATTGTCCACTTCAGCTGGGGGGTTACACTCTCTGCTGGCTCCCTTTGAAGTGATTATCCCTTTATCTCAAGCCTGACTGAGAAGGAATATCTGGAGGACAATGGAAAATTAAAGCCCATATGGAGAAGAGCGTGAATGTCTGTTTATATAGGGCCACAAGAGTGAAAATGAGAAAGAAACACCTAAACTCTTTTGGTGGTGGTGGTGGTGGTGGTGGTGTGGGGGGGGTGTCAACGCCTATGGAAAATAAATATGTTAAGGCTCGTGCCCGAGTTGACACTTGTAACAGACTTTTGCGGGTGAAAATTGAAGGAAAGTGAAAGAAAAAAAGATGGATGGATGGATGGATGGATGGATGGATGGATGGATGGATGGATGGATGGATGGATGGATGGATGGATGGATGGATGGATGGATGGATGGATGGATGGATGGATGGATGGATGGATGGATGGATGGATGGATGGATGGATAGATAGATAGATAGATAGATAGATAGATAGATAGATAGATAGATAGATAGATAGATAGATAGATAGATAGATAGATAGATAGATAGATAGATAGATAGATATCCATAATGATGGAAAGTGAGAAAGAGGAATCGATGGAAGGAAGAAGGGAGAAGAAGTAAAGGTGAAAGAGGACAATGAAAGACATTTTTAAAAAGAGAGGGGTATCCAAAATGACAAAGAAGGAAGGAGGGAGAGACTGAAGGAGGAAGAATAGAGAGAGAAGGACACTTGGTGGCAGTCTTTTGGGGTAAAGTGAGGGAGAGTGAAGAAAAAAAAAAAGACAAGTATCCATCCATAATGACAGATAAACGAAAAGAGAGAAGGACGGAGGGGGAAGAGATAGAAGAAGAGAGAAGGAGAGAAGTTGTCAGCGGAATCAGATGGTGTTCAGGCAGCTAGCTCAGAGAAGATACAATTAGAGTGTGGAGTTAAGACGGTCTTTGAAGTTGGACATGGTGCATAACACCCTTAACATTAGAGAAGCCCGCCATTCATACCCTCCTTATGTTTTGTTAAGAGGATCTTCTTTAAAGGGCCAATTTGAGAAAATAAACTTTAATTTCCAAAAACAGTGGCACCCCTTGGCATTTTTTTTTGCCTTACAACCTGGAATTAAAATTGATTTTTTGGGGGTTTGTATCATTTGATTTACACAACATGCCTACCACTTTCAAGATGCAAAATATTTTTTATTGTGAAAAAAACAAGAAATAAGACAAAAAAACAGAAAACTTGAGCATGCATAACTATTCACCCCCCCCCAAAAGTCAATACTTTGTAGAGCCGCCTTTTGCAACAATTACAGCTGCATGTCTCTTGGGGCATGTCTCTATAAGCTTGGCACATCTAGCCACTGGGATTTTTGCCCATTCTTCAAGGCAAAACTGCTCCAGCTCCTTCAAGTTGGATGGGTTCCGCTGGTGTACAGCAATCTTTAAGTCATAAAACAGAATCTCAATTGGATTGAGGTCTGGCCTTTGACTAGGCCATTCCAAGACATTTAAATATTTCCCCTTAAACCACTCGAGTGTTGCTTTAGCAGTATGCTTAGGGTCATTGTCCTGCTGGAAGGTGAACCTCCGTCCCAGTCTCAAATCTCTGGAGGACTGAAATAGGTTTCCCTCAAGAATTTCCCTGTATTTAGCGCCATCCATCATTCCTTCAATTCTGACCAGTTTCCCAGTCCCTGCCGATGAAAAACATCCCCACAGCATGATGCTGCCACCACCATGCTTCACTGTGGGGATGGTATTCTCAGGGTGATGAGAGGTGTTGGATTTGCGCCAGACATAGCGCTTTCCTTGATGGCCAAAAAGCTAAATTTTAGTCTCATCTGACCAGAGTACCTTCTTCCATATGTTTGGGGAGTCTCCCACATGGCTTTTGGCGAACACCAAACGTGTTTGCTTATTTTTTTCTTTAAGCAATGGCTTTTTTTCTGGCCACTCTTCCGTAAAGCCCAGCTCTGTGGAGTGTACGGCTTAAAGTGGTCCTATGGACAGATACTCCAATCTCCGCTTTGGAGCTTTGCAGCTCCTTCAGGGTTATCTTTGGTCTCTTTGTTGCCTTTCTGATTAATGCCCTCCTTGCCTGGTGCCATATTTTTTTATAACCCAACCCTGATCTGTACTTCTCCACAACTTTGTCCCTGACCTGTTTGGAGAGCTCCTTGGTCTTCATGGTGCCACTTGCTTGGTGGTGCACCTTGCTTAGTGGTGTTGCAGACTCTGGGGCCTTTCAGAACAGGTGTATATATACTGAGATCATGTGACACTTAGATTGCACACAGGTGGACTTTATTTAACTAATTATGTGACTTCTGAAAGTAACTGGTTGCACCAGATCTTATTTAGGGGCTTCATAGCAAAGGGGATGAATACATATGCACACACCACTTTTCCGTTATTTATTTTGTATAATTTTTTGAAACAAGTTATTTTTTTCATTTCACTTCACCAATTTGGACTATTTTGTTTATGTCCATTACATGAAATCAAAATCAAAATCCATTTAAATTACAGGTTGTTGTCACGTTGCTGTGTATAGGTGTGGTGTAGAATCAGGCGCAGGCAGCAGAGGATAAGTCCAACAAGACTTTACTTGAGCACACAAAATAAATCCAAACCGCCCGGAGGCAAAAGGACGCACACAGGCGTAATTAGCGAGCGCACACACAGGTGCGTAATACTCTCCTAACACACAAGGAGGAAGCTATGAAAATAGCGTACCGACACGGGTAGCGCAAACATGACACGAACAATTACACACAACACTAAACTAACAACAAGGAAACTAAATAGGGTGCTAAATGAGACATAACACAAAACAGGTGTGACTAACAGACAAAACCAAACAAACAAGAAACATAGAGCGGTGGCAGCTAGAACTCCGGAGACGACGACCGGCGAAACCTGCCCGAACAAGGAGGAGGAGCCGCCTCGGCCGAAACCGTGACAGTTGTAATGTAGCAACATTTTTAAAAAAGCCAAGGGGGATAAATACTTTTGCAAGGCACTGTAAGTTGAGAGTGGGCGACTTGCGGATGTGTACAAATATCTGGCGTGACAGAAAGAAAGAACCTGATGATGGTTCTATTAAAACTGGTTGTCCTTGTGCAGGTACATACGTGGGTAGGACATGGGGGTGGGTTTTGGCACCAAAGATAAATAATTGCTTTCTCTCCCACTCTCTTTTATTTTATTTTAATCCTGTTTTGCGGTGGCTTAAAAGTTTAATAATGTATAGAAACAATGTCTGATGTTCAGCCTAATCCGTTTGGCCAGGGAAACCTTTGTGTGTGTGCCTACAATATGGCGTCCATTTTATCCTCCTCCTCTCTCCTGGTGGGGGTGATGGAATTGAACTGGAAAAAGGTTTATCCTTTTCAGCATTCAGCAGATGCCCCTGGAAAGATCACTGAGATTATTGGCCCGATGCTGATCTACTTTGAATAACCAAAACTCTCTGATGTGGTGGAGCGGGACAGCTAAGGGAGCCAGGCTGGTCAGGATGGGGTCATCATAGGCATTCTTTTCTCTCTGTCTCTTTCCTCTCCCTCTCTTCTCTATATCTTTATCTCTCTCTCTCTATCTCTCTCATTCTCTTTCTTCTCTCTGTCAATGCAGTTTCACCTGTGTGTCCTTTATGTCTCCTTTTGAAAATATAGAGGTGTCTTTTAGAGAAGAAACTAAAAACAGTGTGTCCTTTAATACTGATTTACTAAAGAGGGAATATTGTGTAAAAATGGGTTCTGCAAGTCCACTGTCCATCTATTACAGCAATATGACGCCTGTTGTATTAAGAAAGCCTACAGTCCATGCATGGATGCTGCTACCCACAGGCCTCAGCACTAGAACAGTACTTATTAGGTTGCTAGTCACGTCGAATGGAAAGGTATTGCATGGTTAACTTATGTGCAAACAAAACAATCAATGACTAATTTTGTATAACAATTGGACAAATGAGACGGAAAAGCGACCTGCTTGAAAGGAAACTAAAGTGGATTGGACATAAAGAGCAGAAACAGCTGTTACAGGCTCACCGCTCTGCTAAACTGACAAAGTACCCTGTTTAACCATGTCTGAGGCCTGACAGGAAGTCAATTAGGCGATAAGGCAAATAAATTGTCCCTATTGATCAAATGAGTGTCCAATGACTATTGGCGCCGTGACAAGTGAAAGGGACATCAGTGTTCTGCTAACAGTTTAGCTTCCTCCACTGTCCCTGTCCCCATACCGGGCTCGAACCAGTTACCCTCTTCTTCGCAAACACCTCCTTGACAACGTACCAAATGTTGAGCTATAAAAAAGGATCCAATTGGATAGCTCCATCGGCTACATTTCAAGCTACGGTACATTCTTAACTCCAGTACACAAGCATTGGTTCCCAACAGACCTGGGTTCAAATACTATTTGAAATAATTTCAGATACTTTATCTGTGCTTGATTGAGCTTGCCTGGTACAAAGTAACCAATATAATATTTGCAAAAGTGCAAACCCTACCCATCTGCCACTCCAGGCAGACAAGAGCAAACACACAAAGTATTTGAAAGATTTCAAATTGTATTTAGACCCAGGTTTTGGGTCCAATAGTAAAAACACAGGGAGCAAAAACAATGAGGTGATGGAATCAAATTCACACCCCCAACACCTGTAGAAGTACAATATTTACAGTTGGCTATCCTGCGCTGGGAAGTTACCGGGAAGTAACCACATCAAACCTTAACCAAACCACTGAATAGGAGGAGATGTTCATCATATTTACAGTGTCTATGCGCAGTGTCGAATGCGCCAGAAAAGTAATTAAAGTAAAGTACACCAATGTGTAATAATCATAAAGCTATCAAATGTCTACACAGGGTTGGTGACTCCTCCGACAAAGTCAAATAGACCACTGTGTATTAATCGTAAACCTATTAAATATCTCAGTGACCGGTTTTTATACACATACGCCCTATTCCGTTCTTAACTTGGTAATAGGATATACTTAGCCTAAACTTGAACTTACTCCAAACTTAAACCATACCCTAAACTTACCCTATTGCCCTAATCCTTAGGTTTAAGTTAGTTTAAAGAAAAGAGTGTACATGAGGTTTATTTCCATTTAAACATCTGCTATACTGTATATCGCCTCACTGCCGGACATAAATTGTTCTGTCCCACAAGGTTATCGTGTTTTCTAAACAGTAGATACACGTTCGGTGGATCCAGTGGAATTGTGGGAGCTACAGATACAGAAGAGAGGGGCAGGCCAGGCTTCTCTGACCTCGACCAGGGCCAGCTGCAAATTATTTATTATCTCGTCAATTTCTCTTCTTCTGAGGTAAAAGTCTGAGATAAGACAAGAGAGAATAGGGGAGCTCTGCTTTGCTTCTGTGACCAGTGTTGTGTTTGATGCTGCTGCCTTCCCTTCTTTGTGTCAGCCTTGTTCCACAGGTGTGAATAGGGGAGTGAGCTTCAAAAACTGTGTGCACAGATAGGCAAGGAACATCAACAAAGGCAATGGTGCGGTGCTTCTCTCTGTGCTGTAGGACAGGAGATAGGGAAACATTCCCACAGAGAGAGAGAGAGAGTGAGCAAAGGAAAGCATGCTGGGAAACATTCAAATTCCTTTCATATCAGTTCGAATCGTGCTATTAAATGTGGGGAAAAAAACACTTTTCGCTTTTGATGAAGACTATAAACATCATGATGAATAGATCAATGCTCTATTGTGGCTACCGTATATCTCTTGGCATATAAGGCTTTTTGGTACAGTAGTCTAATGAAAGTACACTATCTATGTGCTGGCAGAGGTAGGAGAATATAATAGAGAAACAAATGTACATTATGCTTACTGATGTTGAGGTCAACAGCGTTCAAAAGGCCATGTTGCAATAATACTCATGCCGTACTCATTCTAGTAGCCTATTTTAACTTGGTAGACCTCCAAAGCAAAGCACAACTAATCACCGCAAGTCCCCAGCGGTGTTGAAATGTGTCAACAGAGCAGTTTGAAAGGAGCATGCTCCCATGTTTACCCTCCCACACCTGCGATGGGCTGATAGAGAGAGAACGAAGACAAAGATAGAAAGCGGGAGAGAGAGAGAGAGTACACAGACCACTGTGACTGACCCAAAATTAAGGACATCTTTGACTATGTACAGACTCAGTGAGCATAGCCTTGCTTTTGAGAAAGGCCGCCGAAGGCAGACCTGGCTCTCAAGAGAAGACAGGCTATGTGCACACTGCCCACAAAATGAGGTGGAAACTGAGCTGCACTTCCTAACCTCCTGCCAAATGTATGACCATATTAGAGACACATATTTCCCTCAGATTACACAGACCCACAAAGAATTAGAAAAAAAATCCAATATTGATAAACTCCCATATCTATTGGGTGAAATACCACAGTGTGCAATCACAGCTGCAATATTTGTGACCTCTTGCCACAAGAAAGGGGCAACCAGTGAAGAACAAACACCATTGTAAATACAACCTATATTTATGTTTATTTATTTTCCCTTTTGTACTTTAACTATTTGCACATAATTACAACACTGTATATAGACATAATATGACACTTGAAATATCTTTATTATTTTGTAACTTTTGTGAGTGTATTGTTTATTTCACTTTTGTTTATTATCTATTTCACTTGCTTTGGCAATGTAAACATATGTTTCCCATGCCACTAAAGCCCCTTAAATTGAAATTGAAATTGAAATTGAACAAGGAGAGAGACAGAAAGAGAGAGTGGGAAATAAAGACAGAGAGAGAGAGTGACAGAACAGGCGAGTGAGAACATGGGGATCGTTCCCTCCCCTCCCTTCAGAATCAAATCCGGTGCCATAACATGTGAGCAAACAGCTCCTCCCCGGTCTCGTCGCTGAGTTTGTTTTCAAGTGGAAATGAGCTGATGGCTCGGTGGCGATTAGCCCCGCGGCTAACATGAAAGGAGAGGAAAAGACAGCTGCTAATTTCCTCCTCTGACCTTTCTGCCCCCGCTGGTATTTCATACAAACGTTGCGATTTATGGGGCTAACAGCTCACTGCTACTGGCGCAATAACAGTAACAGAGACCCCGACCCCTCTTTCTACGAATCTTTCTCTGAAACAAGCTCATACGGATATACACACACACACACACACACACCTGCCCCCACCTTTACACAACCGTAATACAAGGTTCAAAAAGAGACGTGCAAAGTGAGTTAAGGGATGAGGTTCTTGACTGGGTTCCAGTGTCTGCTGTTCTTTTTACAAGTCAATAGCCCTGACAAACTCAAACCCTTCGACCCCTGTGGCACAAGGAATAGGAAGATGACACCATCCGCTCTAAAAGGGCCTTCCCTCTTGTCATTCTTGTCTATCAACTTTTTACACTGGGACAATCCTCACACTTCAAACTACCTGTTTCATAAAGACCGACTTACATTTCCATTACATTTTACATTTCCATTAAGAGAAACTGAGAAACTGATAAGAAAATGTGTGATTTTTAGGTCAAGGATCAATTATGGGCACGGGCAGTGGGAAGTGGCTTCCATCGAAACCCAGTCGAATACAAATGCATTGGAAATGAATGAGGCACAAGGAAACAAGAGGCCCCACAATGGCCTCCAGGGAGGCGGATACCCAGGAAGCTAGGATCCGGCTGAGCATTCCTCTCCCTTTGCTCCACTAGCATTGTTGTCAGTCTTATTATCCTCTGTTTGCCTAAAGGGAAAAAAAAAACACAAAACATGAGGAAAACTACTACTTCAAAAAAGCCTATAGTTTTGAGTCTCTATTTCAAACACCAGGGTGGCGATTACATCATAAATCATGATTAGCTATAGGTAGAGCTATTGGCCAATCGGTAGAACTGCTCTTCTGTTGTGATAAAGGGAAAACACTTTGTTGATGGAATGGACCACAAGGATACACTGATTTGGGCCCAAGACTCAGGCTCACCTCAACCCTGTGCCACCATGGCAAGATAAATCATTTTTTCACACAGTGAAACAAAACGAAAATGTGAAACAGAATCCTATGATTTAAATTCAGGCTAACATTTTTCCAACCAAGTTCATGGTCACTCCCCAGATCTCCCTCCCCCTATCCCGTCCCCCCTAAATTCTCCCTTCTGATCAGTCACTGGGCCCTCTCTCCCGCTGACTCCGCCTTCTGTTCTCACCATCCTCCTCAGGCTCCATTCAGAGTTCAATCGGGTCATTAGCTGAGTGATTACAGTGAGAAAGGGCGACCATTAGTGTGTGTGTGTGTGTGTGTGTGTGTATCAATCAGCCGGCGTGGGTGACGACACGGTGCTGTTTGTCTTTCTCATGAAAGAGGGGATCAAAAGGGTGGCCACCAGCTGGACCTTCAATCACACTAGGCCAACGTCACTTTAGCACCCCACTGCAGCTGTAGTGCTGTGGAGCCAGTGTGTGTGTGTGTGTGTGTGTGTGTGTGTGTGTGTGTGTGTGTGTGTGTGTGTGTGTGTGTGTGTGTGTGTGTGTGTGTGTGTGTGTAAAGACTGTGGACGTGTTTAACTATACTTGTGGGGACCAGAATAGTAAACAAACACATATTTGACCAACTGGGGACATTGTGTTAGTCCCCACAAGGTCAAATGCTATTTCTAGGGGGTTTAGGATTAAGGTTAGAATTAGTGTTAGGGTTAGAATTAGGTTTAGGGTTAGGAGCTAGGGTTAGTTTTAGGGTTAGGAGCTAGGATTAGTTTTAGGGTTAAGGTTACGTTTTTGGGTTAAGGTTAAGGTTAAGGTTAGGGTTAGGGTAAGGGTTAGCGGTTAGGGAAAATAGGATTTTTAATGGGACTGAATTGTGTGTCCCCACAAGGTTAGTTATACAAGACTGTGTGTGTGGTCATGCAAGGTCACCCCTCTCTTTGTATTGTCTCTTTCTGGGAAGTGAATGGCCTGGCTCAGGCCTCGAGTGTGTGTGTTATGTGTGTTCATGTCTCCATGTAATTCAGTGCAAGAGCTGGTGTTTGATAATGTGTGGTTGATGTGTGTATGTGTGTGTGATGTCAGGATTGATGTCCCATAGGGACTTTGTCACTGGCCTTTTTAAGCCAGTATAACCATTTAGCACAGCTCCAAAATACAATTGTATTTGTGATGATTTAATGCACCACTTGTAAACAGGTACTCACCACTGGCAGCATGTTGGTCTGTAGTCTCTTCTCCAGTGTCAATAGTCTCCTCCAGATACAGGCCACCTGCAACCAAAAGCAGAAGTTAGTATTTGTATTATACGACATGTAGATAGTATAGTAATATCTAGATAGTAAGATATATGTTTACAGCAACAAAATGTCTTCACTAACTCCAAAAATTAAAATGTCAGTATGAAGTGCCTAAAATCACCTATAGGTTCATATGATCTAACTCAAGGTTGAGGACAGAGACAGGGAAAGAGAAGTTGTTTTTAATGTGAATTCGACTTTTACTGTGAATTGGCTCTACTGGCCCGGCAGGTTTACAGTTTCACTTTTTGATCCAATCAATCGTGTTTCAGTCTCAAGAAAACATGATAATGTGTGACATACTTTGAGGTTTGCATAAGTATTTTGTTTAAATGCTTAAACCAAACACTTCATTATAAGGAATGCACAGCCCAATGCAGTCAGAGTTCAACAACTACATTTAGGAACCCTGAGGTTGCATCCCAAATGGCACCCTATTCCCTACATAGTGCATTACTTTTGACCAGAACCTTATGGGCCCTGGTCAAAAGTAGTGCACTATATAGGTATACGGTGCCATTTGGGATGCAACCCGAGTTACAGATCCAGGCGCCTACTCTCAAAGACATTCCACAGGCATACCTTATCATATTTCCTTTCAAAGCCTCCATCAGCCTCCAAGGTTCAAAATATCACCCTACTTGTTTTTCTTCCCAATATAAATCTCCCTCGCCTCTTGACAGAGAGGATGTCACTTGTTTTGTGTGTTTTGATGTCGAGTGGAAGAAGGTCATTGACTAAATGCCAAGTTTTCGGGGGGGTTAGCCTTTTAATTTTTTTTGCAGGTCAGAATATTTCCAGTCCCAAATCCCCCTGGTCTTACACACTACCTTCCTGTCGGAGTGTACAAAGGTAGTCCCCTTGTTTGTTACCCTCCTCGGAGTCCTTTGATTCTCATAGCCTTCCTGTTCTATGCCCTTGTGTTTTGGCACAACACACCATGTAACACTATCCGGGGGCATGGAGTGATGGGCCGCTTTTGGGTCTTTTGTGCTGCTGCACACCAGGGGAGGACACTGAGGGACACATATACAAGCAGACACACACACACACACACACACACGGGGTGTGTTCAGTCAAGCTCAGAGATGATGAAACGGCCAGGTATACTCTCAGGTGCGGTGGTGGTGTCGCCTACAATGACATCACCGGGGCTGAGCTTATTGAAGAGGTTTAGCCTGTCGGACGGTAAACAGGGAGTAGAGGACGTTACGAAACTAGAAACTACAGCAGCACAAAGGGAGAGAATTACGAGGTGAATACCAGTGTTGGGAACCGGTGTGCCTGCTTGGCTGCTGCACAGTGCCAAACCTGATTCATAAACTTCCTCCAAAGGGTCAGGAAGTTATGTGGATGCAACAGTTTGTGTAGAGGCCAATGTCTGAGCCTAGATATTGCGCTTTGAGGAAATTCCCCTTTGGAAACGGTCAGAGATGCATTCTTTGCGAAACCTCGGAACGCATCACTCTTTCTGTTCTCCTCAGGAATCTGAGTAAGACTTCAGAGAAAATAGAGCCGAAAGCCTGCGGTCATGTGGCAGAAATTCAGATGCCATATAATGTTCAAACCTTGAAATATACATGGCGCACAATGTCCAAGCATTTCTGTTCACGATTTACAATGCGTAAACAAACGGGCTAAGAACAGTTAAACCCGAGAAAGGGCTATTGAGAGTGTTAACCACTGGCCACCCAATCTTGGTGAACAGAAAACACTGACTGTTTAGACTTAAAATATCTAACACAGAATGTTCAGACATCAAGGTCTCAACAAAAACCATACTGCATTTGAGAGAAAACAAATGTAGTCTTGATGTGGTTGGATGGTATAATTGTCTTTAGACTGATCTGGGATACTTTAAAGTGTCAGTGTTAAATCGAATTAGCGTCTCGTTTGCTTCTTATCATTTAGCAAAATACTTAAAACAAAAATGTGACAACACCCCAGAAAGATCCACTTAATCATAGTTTTCTCTTAAAGTTTGTTTTGGTGCTAAATCGTGTTATCTCCTTATTACAACATCTGCCATTTCTCTGTTGACACCTAGCTATCCGATGACAGCCACAGCACTTATTTCAAGGGAGTTTTTAGGGTGAACGTCCTGTGGTTATACTTTAGTGAATACGGTACAGACAGAGGCCTTTATCCTTCCTTTAAACAAGACTGCTGACAATGAATGGCAGTACAGTAAAAACAACACACAATTTCTGCTTATAACTGGTCATAACTGGTTATTATAACACTTCCTGCTCATAACTTACTTTATTTCTGCTTATAACTGGTCATAACTGCTTATTATAACACTTCCTGCTCATAACTTACTTTATTTCTGCTTATAACTGGTCATAACTCCTTATTATAACACTTCCTGCTCATAACTTACTTTATTTCTGCTTATAACTGGTCATAACTGCTTATTATAACACTTCCTGCTCATAACTTACTTTATTTCTGCTTATAACTGGTCATAACTGCTTATTATAACACTTCCTGCTCATAACTTACTTTATTTCTGCTTATAACTGGTCATAACTGCTTATTATAACACTTCCTGCTCATAACTTACTTTATTTCTGCTCATAACTGGTCATAACTGCTTATTATAACACTTCTTGCTCATAACTTACTTTATTTCTGCTCATAACTGGTCATAACTGGTTATTATAACACTTCCTGCTCATAACTTACTTTATTTCTGCTCATAACTGGTCATAACTACTTATTATAACACTTCCTGCTCATAACTTACTTTATTTCTGCTCATAACTGGTCATAACTGCTTATTATAACACTTCCTGCTCATAACTTACTTTCTTTCTGCTTATAACTGGTCATAACTGCTTATTATAACACTTCCTGCTCATAACTGTTCATAAGTAACCATCCAAAAACATAGGAGAAAATGAACCAATCTCCTCTTTTTAAATGGGAAAAAGTTCTGAAACACCTAAGCATAGCAGAGCAGCATTTCCACAAGGACCTACTGATGTAACTTGAAAGACTTTGACTTCTCACTTTGCATTTGATATAGTGTCTCTTCAGCAGCTAGGCGAGACAGCCAGTTATGGGGAACTGCAAAAGAAAGACAGGATGCGCTCCTGGCTGTTAGAAGTCTAGTCAAAAGCATTCTCTTCTCTCGATATTCATCTTGCCAGTTGAAAAGTGAAGACGGCGAAACTTCTCAACTTTTCAACCACCAAAAGAAACCTTACAACAGGATTGTAATCTAAAAATGTAAACGGTAGGAACATATGGGACTGGGACTGTCAAGGATACTAAAGAATCAGACTTCACACACGGAAAGGAAATTCATATGTTTTTGTCCCACACTGAAAGGACAACCAGATCCCGATATCAGAACAGCGCCGGAGAAGATGGCTGCCGTTTTACAGCCCTCTAACCAATTGTACTATTATGTGTGTTTTTCCGCGTTATTTGTAATTTATTTTGTACATAATGTTTCTGCCATCGTCTCTTATAACCAAAAAGAGCTTCTGGATATCAGGACAGCGATTACTCACCTCGCATTGGACGAAGATTTTTTCTTCAACGAGGCGGTCGCGATGGATATCCTACAGACACCCGACAAGGCCCAGATCCCCGTCATTCGCGTGAGGAAGAGACGGAGATATCGCGGGACGCAGATCCGGGTGCCTTGTAAGATCCGACGGCGAGCGAGTAAACTGCCTCTCCCATCAATCCTATTAGCCAACGTTCAAGCTTTTGAGAATAAAATGGACGATTTAAGATTACGGTTATCCTACCAACGGGACATTAAAAACTGTAATATCTTATGTTTCACGGAGTCGTGGCTGAACGACAACAATGATAACATTCAGCTAGCAGGCTATACGCAACATCGGCAGGACAGAACGTCTGACTCTGGTAAGACAAGGGGTGGCGGTCTCTGTATATTTGTAAACAACAGCTGGTGCACAAAATCAAATACTAAGGAAGTCTCGAGGTTTTGCTCGCCTGAGGTAGAGTATCTTATGATAAACTGTAGACCACACTATTTACCAAGAGAGTTTACATCTATATTTTTCATAGCTGTCTATTTACCACCACAAACCAATGCTGGCATTAAGATTGCACTGAATGAGTTGTACAAGGCCATTAATCAACAGGAAAACGCTCATCCAGATGCAGCGCTCCTAGTGGCCGGGGACTTTAATGCAGGGAAACTTAAATCCGTTCTACCTAATTTCTACCAGCATGTTAAATGTGCAACCAGAGGGAAAAAAACTCTAGACCACCTTTACTCCACACACAGAGACGCATACAAAGCTCTCCTCGCCCTCCATTTGGCAAATCTGACCATAACTCTATCCTCCTGATTCCTGCTTATAAGCAAAAACTGAAGCAGGAAGCACCAGTGATTCGGTTAATAAAAAAGTGGTCAGATGACGCAGATGCTAAGCTACAGGACTGTTTTGCTAGCACAGACTGGAACATGTTCCGGGATTCTTCAGACAGCATTGAGGAGTACACCACATCAGTCACTGGCTTCATCAATAAGTGCATCGATGATGTCGTCCCCCACAGTGACCGTACGTACATACCCCAACCAGAAGCCATGGATTACAGGAAACATCCGCACTGAGCTAAAGGGTAGAGCTGCCGCTTTCAAGGAACGGGACTCTAACCCGGACGCTTATAAGAAATCCCGCTATGACCTCCGACGAACCATCAAACAGGCAAAGAGTCAATACAGGTCTAAGATTGAATCATACTACACTGGCTCTGACGCTCGTCGGATGTGGCAGGGCTTGAAAACTATTACAGACTACAAAGGGAAGCACAGCCGCGAGCTGCCCAGTGACACAAGCCTACCAGACGAGCTAAACCACTTCTATGCTCACTTCGAGGCAAGCAACACTGAAGCATGCATGAGAGCACCAGCTGTTCCGGATGACTATGTGATCACGCTCTCCGTAGCCGATGTGAGTAAGACTTTTAAGCAGGTCAACATTCACAAGGCCGCAGGGCCAGACAGATTACCAGGACGTGTACTCCGAGCATGTGCTGACCAACTGGCAAGTGTCTTCACTGACATTTTCAACATGTCCCTGACTGAGTCTGTAATACCAACATGTTTCAAGCAGACCACCATAGTCCCCGTGCCCAAGAACTCTAAGATAACCTGCCTAAATGACTACCGACCCGTAGCACTGACGTCTGTAGCCATGAAGTGCTTTGAAGGACTGGTCATGGCTCACATCAACAGCATAATCCCAGAAACCCTAGACCCACTCCAATTTGCATACCGCCCCAACAGATCCACAGATGATGCAATCTCTATCGCACTCCACACTGCCCTTTCCCACCTGGACAAGAGGAACACCTACGTGAGAATGCTATTCATTGACTACAGCTCAGCATTCAACACCATAGTGCCCTCTAAGCTCATCACTAAGCTAAGGATCCTGGGACTAAACACCTCCCTCTGCAACTGGATCCTGGACTTCCTGACGGGCCGCCCCCAGGTGGTAAGGGTAGGTAACAACACATCTGCCACACTGATCCTCAACACGGGGGCCCCTCAGGGGTGCGTGCTCAGTCCCCTCCTGTACTCTCTGTTCACCCATGACTGCATGGCCAGGCACGACTCCAACACCATCATTAAGTTTGCCGACGACACAACAGTGGTAGGCCTGATCACCGACAATGATGAGACAGCCTATAGGGGAGGAGGTCAGAGATCTGGCCGTGTGGTGCCAGGACAACAACCTCTCCCTCAACGTGACCAAGACAAAGGAGATGATTGTGGACTACAGGAAAAAAAAGAGGACTGAGCACGCCCCCATTCTCATCGACGGGGCTGTAGTGGAACAGGTTGAGAGCTTCAAGTTCCTTGGTGTCCACATCACCAACGAACTATCATGGTCCAAACACACCAAGACAGTCGTGAAGAGGGCACGACAAAGCCTATTCCCCCTCAGGAGACTAAAAAGATTTGGCATGGGTCCTCAGATCCTCAAAAATTCTACAGCTGCACCATCGAGAGCATCCTGACTGGTTGCATCACCGCCTGGTATGGCAACTGCTTGGCCTCTGACCGCAAGGCACTACAGAGGGTAGTGCGTACGGCCCAGTACATCACTGGGGCAAAGCTCCCCTGCCATCCAGGACCTCTATACCAGGCGGTGTCAGAGGAAGGCCCTCAAAATTGTCAAAGAATCCAGCCACCCTAGTCATAGACTGTTCTCTCTGCTACCGCACGGCAAGCGGTACCGGAGTGCCAAGTCTAGGTCCAAAAGACTTCTCAACAGCTTCTACCCCCAAGCCATAAGACTCCTGAACAGCTAATCATGGCTATCCGGACTATTTGCACTGCCCCCCCACCCCATCCTTTTTACGCTGCTGCTACTCTGTTAAGTATTTATGCATAGTCACTTTAACTCTACCCACATGTACATATTACCTCAACTACCTCAACTAGCCGGTGCCCCCCGCACATTGACTCTGCAACGGTACCCCCCTGTATATATAGCCTCCCTACTGTCACTTTATTTTACTGTATATATAGCCTCCCTACTGTCACTTTATTTTACTTCTGCTCTTTTTTTCTCAACACTTTTTTTGTTGTTGTTTTATTCTTACTTTTTTTGTTTAAAATAAATGCACTGTTGGTTAAGGGCTGTAAGTAAGCATTTCACTGCAATGTCTGCACCTGTTGTATTCGGCGCATGTGACCAATAACATTTGATTTGATTTGATTTGATTGATGAAGTCTGACTCTAACACAATGTCCACGTCACTGAAATCCATTTTACATTTATCTATAGACACTTACACACAAGAGTCTTACAAGGTCATTTTGTTTTCTCTATTGTTGTGTGTTAGCGTGATTCATCTGCTCTACAAACAGTGGAGCTGCATTTTAGTAGTATTTTCTTCTCAGTATTGCTGCCCTACAATTCAAAGTTCCACAAAAAAGTTTAAATACTGCTTATCTTACCAAAAACAGTTCAAAGTGCTCCCTCACCCCAAAATATCAATTTTCAAATGGCCCACATATCTCTGCCTCGTCTCACCACACAGCTTGACAAAGAAAGTTGATTTCATCAAGGTACCTCTGAAATTTGACAGAAATGAAACACAAACTCTTGAATCCTTTTCTTTCCCTCAATGGCGGGGATGAATAAATGATACTCGTCTCTTTAATCGACGTGCTCAGCGATAACAAAGAGACTTTGAGACACTATGAGGACACGTAACGATCAGACGGTGCTGCTCGTTTCTCCTTGAAGGACGGGCGGCTCAAAACGCGAGGCCCTTAAACGCTCCTGTCTACTTGGGAACAATCTCACTTTTCTGTCTTTCAAGCAAAAAAATGGAAAATCGCTTAATCTCTTCCAATTATTCTAAGTTTTTTTTGTTCCTGATAAAGCACTCCATATTGCCTACTTCGAAAGAGCTTCTTCTCTTGAAAAAAGAAAGTGACATGTCATCTAAATTTAGCCTTTGAGAGTGTACTTCGATTTAACTTCTCCTCCTCCTTCTCTGCCGTGTGTCATGTGGTTGATGTGCCTGACAGCTGCCTGTTGAAAGACACCGTTCCCGAACGAAGATTCAAATTAAGTTTGCGGTTTGACGACAGGGGCTTGATGTATGCTAATGAACCCACAGGGAAGAATGTGCTCACTCTCAGAAACAGGAGAACGTAACAAAACCTCGTCAGACACCACTCCCCAGGATATCAAGAAGTCACATCGCTCACAAAGTTTGCGTCGCCACAGAAGAGCACAAAAGAGCTCAAATCACATGAGGTAAACGCATCAAAAAAAGGCGGTTTGACTTCTAAAGTGTTCGATTTGAGGTAAAGGAAGGGAAATTAGGACAATTCTCCATATGGAATGAAAGTAAGCGGGAATCTTTCCTGACAAGGGAGGGGGAATTATTTTCTCTTCAATAAGTGTGTGCGACACCTGTGGTAAATTCATGAGGAAGTGTCTCAAAGTATGTGTCTACAATCCTTATCATTTGTTTCTATGGACACTTTTTTATCTGCAGTGGAGATGAGTGAACAAGTGACAATGCAAAGGTCAGGGACAGAAGTTTCACAACATTGTTCCACTATCTGCTCTGCCCAGTTCATCCGCTGAATTTCTTTTATGTGTCAAAAACAAACAGATTAGGATGACTCCTTCAACGGAATCAGCCTGAAAAAAATAACAGCAGAGGCCATAGACCTAGATCACATAGATTTAAGGGTAAGTGCCTTTTTCAAGGATTCATCTGTTTTGTCTACCATCTTCAAAGGTTATTTTGCTCTACGAGTAAAGCCTTAATTACGCGAGGTAGTTCTAGCTACTGTGGAGATCTAATCATGGCCCGTACTAATAACGAAAATAGAGCAAGTTCATTAAGACAACACAAACAGGGTAGCAGGAAAGACTGAATTCCATAAACACACTGACTTTTAACTCTTTGCCGCCACACACACATGCAGCCACCTGAACGCGCATACGCAAACACACACACACACACACACACACACAGGCAGACACGCACATTCTCACACGCATGCACACACGCACACACACGTTTGTTTTACTATCCATGTGGGGACCACACAATTGATTCCCATTCAAAAAACTATTTTCCTAACCCTAAACCTAACCCTAACCCTAACCTTAACCCCAAACCCCTAAGCCTAACCCTAATTCTAACCCTAAACCTAAACTAGCCTTTTTCCTTGTGGGGACAGGCAAAATGTCCCCACTTGTCCTAATCTTCCTTGTTTTACGACCCTTGTGAGGACTTCTGGTCCCCCAAGGATAGTAAAACAAAAAATACACACACACACACACACACACACATTTGTACTGTAATGCACAGACATTTTGCCATTAAAACAGTACATTTGAAGTTAGAACTCTGTACATTCTATCTAATATAAGCCTCAATCACACACCTTCCTCCTACACAGTATCCAGAGAGCTAACAGTAACAGCAGTCAAGCTTCCCTTCAGATGAACTGGGACAATAATGACTTCAGCCACACAATGCTCCTCTCTCTTTCATTATAACAGTAGGAGCGTGCCATACCAACGTCAGGGAGCAGAGAACAACACGGCCCATTGACTCTAACAGTACACAGTAGAACTGGAGGAGGCAGTGGACTCATTGTGACAGATGATGTCACCCCCACTGACAACATCAGACACCACAGAGGTCAATAGGAGCAGGGCAGGGCTGGGGGTGGGCAGGGCTGGGTTTGGACAGGGCTGGGGGTGGAGGGGAAGATGGCAGAGGGGCAGGGGGATTGGAGGGGGGTAGGGGTGGAAGGGTTAAGGGGCCTTGGTACATGATAGTGGAGACAGTGGTACATGATAGTGGAGACAGCGGTACATGATAGTGGAGACAGCGTGGAGATAGTGTATGCAAAGAGGAGAAGAAACGTTTGTGCATACATGGACAAACAAAGACACACATGCATGCACGCACACGCACACACACACACAGACATGTTTCAGACATGGATCAGAGAGAGGCCCGGCTCCTGCCTTTTAACCGTAGCGTGGTGGCGTCCGATAAGCCAGCCGTGTGGGTTGGTCAGGAACTCTGCATAACTCAGCACATTCTTACAGCACACAGCACTGGATGCCAGGCCACACTGCGGTCACCCAATCCACCACCCACCATGGAGAGGCCACAGCCCCAGAGGCGACACTCCAGGCCAGGCGACACAAACACAGCTCCCCCTCCGTCCTCCAACTCAAACATGGTTCCTCCATCCAGTAGAGCAGGATTTCATGGGACTATCACAGTTGGACATACTCTATGATTAAGGCCTGGAGTTTTTCCTGACTATATGACCTGACCAGGAAAAAGCTCAGGGCACTGAGTTATGACCTACAACTACAGATGTAAGATCTTAATTTGATCACCCTGTTGCATTTAAAACTTGTAGTGTATTTGAGGTTTAAAAAGGCTTCTGAAGTTTGTAATTTCCACTTAAACATTTCAGACTTGATTTTCCCTTACAAAAAAATGTATCAACCCCTTCAAAAATGTCCATTAATTAGAATCCACATGTTAATTCACATTTCCTGTTGCTGCAGGATTATGTTCCTGCTGTAGCAAACTGGCTCAAATTAAGATCCTACATCTGTTGGGCCCAGTGTTTTTCCTGGTCAGGTCAGGTGGTCAAGAAAAACTGGGTCTTGTATAGGATTACAACACTTGCAATCTCAAAAGTCACTCAATGTTCAAGAAATGTACAAAATACCGCAACAATAGTATATTCCACACTAGCATCTAGCTTGGTGGTAAGGGAAAAAGCTGGCTAGGTAGATGTTGGCTTGTAGCTTTTATGGAAGGATACAGCGCACCAGGACTCCCATGTAGGTCAGGCACAAATCCTGTGCCTCCAGCAGAGAACCCAGAACCTCTTTGAGCATCTGAAGAAGCCAAGGAGAAGACAGGAGAGCGGAGTTTCTTCCAGGTGCTGCTTTCACAGTGGTAATCCTTCCTCAGCGTGACTGTGGGTTTTACAGAGAATCTCTCCAAACAGGGCCCAGATGGTGGGAGGTAGACAGTAACACAAATAAAACACATGCACACACACACATACTCCATACGCTTGAAGTTACTTAGGGACACACACACTCATACACACTTGCAGTTGTTTAGGCACGCACACACATGAACTTGTACATACCCTAGGCCACACACGCGTACACACACACAACGACTGAAGGTGAGAACTGACTTGTCACTCCTGGGTGGTCCTTGTGTAAAGATAAGACAAGCTCTGCTAAAGCCCTCTGTTAAGTAGAAGCACAAGTTGGGGCTGTTTTGTTAGGTTAGCGGCGGAGACCTCTTTACAACACGTGTGGAATGTCTGTAGCCTGTAGAGCTGTAGAGAGCTAGAATAGTTCCTCTAAGTTCAGCTCCCATTACAGAGCTTGTTTAATGACAATGTGTCAGAAGCATGACTACTTCCAACTAATATAAACCTCCTCCTCCAGGCCCTGGGGCTTTTTCTGCTCACATCAGCTCCTCTGTTTGTGGAAGATTAGCACACAACATACAGGAGGCCTCTGCTTTGTAGCAGAGCTGGTCAGGCGTTAAGATCAGGAAGGTGGTTAGAAAGACGAGGAAGACATTTGAAATGATGAGATAAAAGAGTTAATCTTCCCCCATTTCGAACCCAATCCTCCATAGCTGCCTATTTCTGTCGGGAAGGGAAAAAATCCCAGTCTCCTCACTCCTCTCTCCTTTTTCATGTGGTTACTGGAACAACAATGTACATTCGGAGTGTTTCGTCCTTTGATGTTTGCATTCACCAAACCGACTTAAAACGGAGGAGAAAAGAGAGGGCAAGAAAGACGCGGGAGAGAGATTTTGTGGTGTGCTTTCGCTCTCTCTCATTGGCAAGGCATCTGACGTCTAGCCGGCAAAAGACAAAATTCGAGTTTCGCCTGTTAAGCCGTCTGTCAAGAGGGTTTTCTCTTTTTTTCCCTGCCCGTTTCGTGGATGTGGCTGTGCCGTTGTGAAGGCCGCTTACACGCTTTTCAAACAATAACAGTTCAATCCTCCCCCTTCTGCTTCCTCTGCCAGGGCCCTGCACATGCCAACACATCCTTTTGAGAGCCTTGAAACGACAACAAACGCTAAGCGTTTTCACCGCTGAGAGAAAAGAGGCCTATCCGCGAGCCTGTGTAATTAAAGTCGATCTAATATTGTTACATTTCTGCTCGGAAATACACAAAAAAGGAGCAAGGCTCTTTCTCTGTGGCTAATCCGGCGCTTCTTTGTTGAGGTCGCCACAAAGAGGCCTTGCTCACAGAGAAGACTCAGAATGGTGGAAATAAAATAGCCAGGTTTCGAAACTTGAGTTTGCTGGCTTGAATTAAGGGTAGGCCGCTGTACTACGTCAGGAGGCTCAAAGAGCACACGGAGACTGAATTTCTATCTTTGATATGAGCTTCAAACTGACTATGTGTCATCTCTCAGTCAGCCAACATTCTCTCTTTCTTCACCCCGGATGGTGACCACACAGGGCATACTGTACGTTTGATCAGACGCTAGCATCATCGGGTCGTCTACATATACATCCATGTCACAGCGCTAATTGTATGTGACACATTCAGACTACAGGCGTTTTTTCTCGCAACATTGTTACATATACAAAGCCTTCAAAAACAACAGAAAAACAACATCCTCCAATGTGTCTGTCACCTTGGAAGAAAAAAATCCATCTCCATTTCAGTTGCTGTAATCCTTGGCCATTCATTCACCTCCACCCCTGCATGGCCGTGCTGTAGGAGACATCAACGGCTTCGAACATTAAAGAGACAATCAAAGAGTGAGGCATCAGAGCCGGGCTAGTGCCTCCGGAATGCAAAGTGTTATCAAAAATACCGCTGAACTTGATTCTCTGTGCCCGTCCTTCCCACAGGCAAAGTTATCCTTTCAACCGGCTGCTGCCTTCAATAACCCCAAACAAAAATAATGTCAGCACCAAAAAGTTCACAAATGGATTGGGTGCTGATGATGAATATGCAAATGTATCTGAATGCAAAGTACGCACTGATTATTGACTTTGTGTATTCAGGTCTGATGGGTTGGTTTGAATGGGGTTGAACACAAAGGTATACATACATACTGTCTTTGTGGTTCTCCGTGACTTAAGATTAGGGCCGGCCTTGGGCGACATAAGAGGTCAACTAGGAACTCAGTCGGGGTCTCAACTTACTGTTGAGAGTTATTTTCAAAATGTGGTGGTGCACTGCAGTTTTTCTCTTGTTATGTCAGTCACTGACAGTCGGTCAGTGAGCCCATGTAAGCTAACATTTTAGGGATTTTTTTTTAGAAGTTAGTCTAGCCAGCTATCTAAAATTGTAGTAATCATGGTCGAATTATTGACCGGGCACGAAGGGAACATGCCCAGGGGCCCTGACCTCCGGGAGGCCCCCATTGATTTGATTTTGATAGAGTGACTAACTCAGATATCATATTACCATGGCATAAGTCATGGCAAAATGTGTAGAATTGCAGGAAATTAGCTTTAAAACTGCAAAAATGTCTCTCCACCCTAAGGCAAAATGTGTAGAAATGCAGGAAATTAACTCTAAAACTGGTTTCTCTCTGCCATCAAGAGGGGAGAGGGGCACTAAAATGTTTTGCTTGTTTTTTATTTATTTTTATTTTATTTATTTCACCTTTATTTAACCAGGTAAGCCAGTTGAGAACAAGTTCTCATTTACAACTGCGACCTGGCCAAGATAAAGCAAAGCAGTGCGATAAAAACAACAACACAGAGTTACATATGGGGTAAACAAAACATAAAGTCAAAAATACAACAGAAAATATATATACAGTGTGTGCGAATGTAGTAAGTTATGGAGGTAAGGCAATAAATAGGCCATAGTGCAAAATAGTTACAATTTGTATCAAGGTACGGTGGGATTCGAAATGGTCGGTGTGACGATCCCGGCTGTCTGAGTCGGGTCCTGTCTGGTGACTAGGGTTCCTGTTCGTAATCTCCAGTTTCCCGAGGGTTCGGGAACGCTCCGGGGAGCGCTCTGGTTTTCCGCACCTGCATCCCATCAGCAATCTGCACACCTGGTCCTGATCATCACCCTTCTTAGGCTCTGGCCCAACATCCAGTTCCTGCCGGATCGTTAGCCATGAACAGTATGTTTGTCAGCGTATCAGTCTCTGAGCCATTAGTGTTAGTTTTGTTGTTTTGCACCTTTTGACTTGCTGTGTACTGACCTCCGTTTTGTTCTGTCTGCAGTCTCTCACCCGGAACCTTCACCCAACCTCTGCCTGATGGTCGGCGGCTGCCGAGCCAGTACCGACCAACCACTGCACCCTCAACAACCCATCCACGCCACCCGCTCTGTTCCCTGGATTATTCAGCCTCACTCGGAATCTATTAATAAACACTCACCTTTGTCTCAACGTACCTTGTCCTGGTCTGCTTCTGGGTTCTGGCTTAGTTAACCGTGACAGAACGATCCGGCCAGTAATGAACCCAGCGGACCTGGACTCTGTTCGCCATGCTATTACCCAGCAGGAGAAGATGTTGGGCCATCATAGCACGGTACTACAGGAGATCGCGTTGTCAGTTCGGAACCTTTCTACCGGTCTGACGGAGGTCCAGAACCAACGCAAGTGTCCGGTGGAGGATCCACTACCGGTTTCACCCATCTCGCCTGCCGCTTCTGAAGCTGTGTCCATCCGTGAGCCCAAGGTTCCGACGCCGGATAAGTATGAGGGGGAGCTGGGAAGATGCCGTTCCTTCCTTATGCAGTGTGGACTAGTGTTCGATCTACAGCCCTACTCTTATGCCACAGACAAGGCTAGGATAGCCTTTGTGATTGAGTTGCTGCGTGGTCGAGCGCTGGAGTGGGCTTCAGCCGTTTGGGAACGACAGGATCCCTGCATGGCTTCATACCAGGGGTTCACGGCCGAGATGAGGAAGCTCTTCGACCATTCCGTCCGAGGGAGGGACGCAGCTAGGCGCCTGTTTTCGCTTCGCCAAGGAACTCGCAGCGTGGCCGACTTCGTGATCGAGTTCAAGATGTTGGCTGTGGAGAGTGGGTGGAACGAGGAGTCTCTGCAAGCGGCCTTTTACCAGGGTCTGTCGGAGCAGCTCAAGGATGAGTTGATCTCCTATCCGGAGCCTAGTGACCTGGACAGCTTGGTAGCTTTGTCTATTCGGGTGGATAATCGAGTCCGAGAGCGAAGGAGGGAGAAGCAATGGGGTCCGTCCAATCGATCAGCTTCTCAGTTCCCAGTCGGGTCGGGTGGTGGACCAGAACACGTCGATCATTCTCCACCACAATGGATTAGTGGAGAGGTCCTCTCTCCCGATTCTGAACCCATGCAAGTGGGGCGGCACGGGTTAACCAAGGAGGAGCGTCAACATAGACGTAAGACCAACTGCTGCCTCTACTGTGGTAGCTCGGGACATTACATCTCCACTTGTTCCCGGCGGTCGTCAAACTGCCCGGCTCGCTAAAGTTGGGAGGACTTTTAGCGAGCCAGTTTCAACCTCTCAGTACCTCTGTCAGACCCCGTTTCCGGCTACCCTTGTGAACAGGAATCAGAGCTTAGCGCTTAACGCTTTTATCGATTCAGGTGCCGATGGAAGCTTTCTTGATGCCGAGTTGGTGGAACAGCTGGGGCTTTCCAAGGAGCAATTGCCGGAAGCCATTGAAGCGACCACTCTGAACGGCAGTAGTCTGGCACGTATCACGATGAGGACTGAACCGGTTAAGATGCGGTTGTCGGGGAATCATTCTGAGATGATTTCATTCTTCATTCTGCCGTCTTCCCATGTTCCTCTGGTCCTTGGATACCCCTGGCTGAAGGAACACAATCCCACGTTCGATTGGGTGACGGGCAAGGTAACGAGTTGGAGCCTTGATTGTCATGCTAACTGTCTCAAGACTGCCTGCCCCCATTCGGTTCCCAGTCAGGTGATTGAGGCTAAACCCCTAGATTTGTCCCTGGTTCCCGAGACATATCACGATTTGGGGAAGTTTTCAGTAAGCAGAAGGCTCTGTCACTCCCTCCCCACCGACCATATGATTGTGCCATCAACCTGGTTCCTGGAGCTGTCTACCCCAAGGGAAGGTTATACAGTATCTCCCGACCTGAACGTGAGGCGTTGGAGACCTACATCAAGGAGTCCCTAGCTGCTGGTCTCGTTCGTTCCTCGTCATCACCCCTGGGGGCTGGATTCTTCTTTGTGGGTAAGAAGGATGGCTCTCTTCGACCGTGTATTGATTATCGGGGGTTGAATGACATCACGGTCAAGAACAAGTATCCCCTGCCCTTGATGAGTGCTGCCTTCGACTCCTTACAGGGTGCTACGGTGTTCACCAAGCTAGACCTACGCAATGCGTATCACCTGGTCCGGATCAGAGAGGGGGACGAGTGGTTGACGGGTTTCAATACACCGATGGGTCACTTCGAGTATCAGGTGATGCCGTTTGGACTGACCAATGCTCCAGCGGTATTCCAGAGTATGGTGAACGACGTCCTGAGAGATATGATCGGTCTCTTTGTGTTTGTTTACCTGGATGACATTCTGATCTTCTCGAAGGAACCTTCCGACCACGTCCAGCATGTCCGGCAGGTTCTGCAGCGATTGTTGGAGAATCGCCTGTTCGTGAAGGCCGAGAAGTGCGAGTTTCACGCCCACACGACATCCTTTCTCGGGTACATCATCTCCAGGGGAGAGATTAGGATGGACCAGGAGAAGGTTAGAGCGGTTCTGGAATGGGCCCAGCCCGGTACGAGATTGCAGCTCCAGAGATTTTTGGGGTTTGCGAATTTCTACCGCAGATTCATCCGGGATTACAGCCGTGTGGCCGCTCCATTAACTGCCTTGACTTCCAGTATCAGGACCTTCAAGTGGAATCCGGAGGCGGATCGTGCGTTTCTGGATTTGAAGAGGCGATTCACCAACGCACCGATTCTCTCCAACCGGACACGGCCCGTCAGTTCGTCGTTGAAGTGGACGCGTCTGATGTGGGAGTTGGCGCCATCCTGTCGCAGCGATGCTCCACGGACAGTAAACTCCATCCCTGCGCCTACTACTCGTCGCCTTTCGCCTGCGGAGAGGAATTACGATGTGGGTAACCGGGAGCTTCTCGCGGTGAAACTTGCCTTGGAGGAGTGGCGCCACTGGTTGGAGGGGGCGGAGCAACCGTTTATGGTCTGGACTGACCACAAGAATCTTGCTTACGTGCAATCGGCTAAACGTCTCAACTCCCGTCAGGCCAGGTGGGCGTTGTTTTTCGGACGATTCAAGTTTTTCCTGACGTTCCGACCTGGATCTAAGAACGGCAAGGCGGACGCCTTGTCCCGGATGTTCTCCAAGACGGAGGAGAGTGGGTCCAAGACCGAGACAATTCTCCCCCGGAACTGCGTCGTGGGAGCAGTTATGTGGAAGATTGAGGAGGAGGTGCTGGCGGCCCTTCGGACTCAGCCCGGTCCCGGTAACGGTCCACCCGGTCGGTTGTTTGTGCCTGAGTCGGTTCGTCCTGCTGTCCTCAAATGGTCCCACGCCAGCAAGATGGCTTGTCACCCTGGCGTGGCTCGGACAATGGCGTTTCTTCGCAGACGTTTTTGGTGGCCTGCCATGGCCGAGGATACTCGGGGTTTTGTTGCTGCCTGTCCAGTGTGTGCGCAGAATAAGAGTACCAATCGGCCCAGCTCTGGACTACTTCACCCCCCTTCCTATTCCCCGGCGACCATGGTCGCATCTGGCCCTGGACTTCGTCACGGGGTTGCCCGCTTCTGAGGGGAACACGGTCGTTCTGACTATCGTGGACAGATTCAGCAAGTTCGCCCACTTTGTGCCAATTGCCAAGCTTCCCTCTGCCTCGGAGACGTCCGAGATCCTGGTTAGGGAGGTTTTCAGGGTCCACGGTTTGCCCAGTGATATCGTTTCCGACCGTGGCCCTCAGTTTACCTCTGCTGTCTGGAAGTCCTTCTGTTTGGCCATTGGAGCTACTGTCAGTCTCACATCTGGTTTTCACCCCCAATCCAATGGTCAGGCGGAGAGAGCCAACCAGAAGATGGAATCAACGCTACGCTGTCTGGTCTCTTCCAACCCCACCTCCTGGGTCTCTCAGTTGCCTT
The DNA here is from genome assembly GCF_020615455.1 of Coregonus clupeaformis. Taxonomy (NCBI): domain Eukaryota; kingdom Metazoa; phylum Chordata; class Actinopteri; order Salmoniformes; family Salmonidae; genus Coregonus; species Coregonus clupeaformis. Next base: position 609,013 of record NW_025533521.1, on the reverse strand, counting down.
GGGTTGAGTATGCCCACAATACTCTTCCTACATCTGCCACTGGGATGTCTCCCTTCCAGTGCCTGTATGGCTACCAACCTCCCCTGTTTCCTTCTCAGGAGAAGGAGCTCTCAGTGCCTTCTGTTCAGGCCCATATTCGTCGTTGCCACCGGACCTGGCATCGGGCCAGAAAGGCACTCCTTAGAGTTTCGGACCGGTATCAGCTCCAGGCGAATCGTCGCCGGATCCCCGCTCCCACCTATACCATCGGAGATAGGGTTTGGTTGGCCACACGGGATCTTCCGTTACGGACTGAGTCTAGGAAGTTGTTACCGAAGTTCATTGGTCCGTTTGTGGTGGAGAAGGTGATCAATCCAGTGGCAGTTCGACTCAAACTACCGAGGACGCTCAGAGTCCATCCCACCTTTCATGTCTCCTGCCTCAAGCCTGTCTTCCTCAGTCCTCTGTTGCCTCCTCCGCCTCCTCCTCCTCCTCCTCGGATGATCGGAGGTGGTCCTGCCTACACGGTGCGTCGCATCATGGATTCCAGACGGCGGGGCCGGGGTTTCCAGTATCTCGTGGACTGGGAGGGGTATGGCCCTGAAGAGAGGAGTTGGATTCCGCGGCGACAGGTCCTAGATGCGGACCTCATCAGTGACTTCTACCGCCTCCATCCTGGCGCTCCGGGAGTCCGCCCGGTGGCGTTCGTCGGAGGGGGGGTACTGTGACGATCCCGGCTGTCTGAGTCGGGTCCTGTCTGGTGACTAGGGTTCCTGTTCGTAATCTCCAGTTTCCCGAGGGTTCGGGAACGCTCCGGGGAGCGCTCTGGTTTTCCGCACCTGCATCCCATCAGCAATCTGCACACCTGGTCCTGATCATCACCCTTCTTAGGCTCTGGCCCAACATCCAGTTCCTGCCGGATCGTTAGCCATGAACAGTATGTTTGTCAGCGTATCAGTCTCTGAGCCATTAGTGTTAGTTTTGTTGTTTTGCACCTTTTGACTTGCTGTGTACTGACCTCCGTTTTGTTCTGTCTGCAGTCTCTCACCCGGAACCTTCACCCAACCTCTGCCTGATGGTCGGCGGCTGCCGAGCCAGTACCGGACCAACCACTGCACCCTCAACAACCCATCCACGCCACCCGCTCTGTTCCCTGGATTATTCAGCCTCACTCGGAATCTATTAATAAACACTCACCTTTGTCTCAACGTACCTTGTCCTGGTCTGCTTCTGGGTTCTGGCTTAGTTAACCGTGACAGTCGGTGATCTGTTTGTTAACTTGGCTTTCAAATACTTTCGAAAGGCAGGGCAGGATGGATATAGGTCTGTAACAGTTTGGATCTAGAGTGTCACCCCCTTTGAAGAGGGGGATGACCGCGGCAGCTTTCCAATCTCTGGGGATCTCAGACGTTACGAACAGGCTAGTAATAGGGGTTGCGACAATTTCGGCGGCTAATTTTAGAAAGAAAGGGTCCAGATTGTCTAGCCCAGCTGATTTGTAGGGGTCCAGATTTTTCTGCTCTTTCAGAACATCAGCTGTCTGAATTTGTGTGAAGGAGAAGCGGGGGGGGACATGGGAAAGTTGCAGCGGAGGGTGCAGAGCTGGTGGCCGGGGTAGTGGTAGCCAGGTGGAAACCATGGCCAGCCGTAGCAAAATGCTTGTTGAAATTCTTGATTATTGTAGATTTATCGGTGGTGACAGTGTTTCCTAGCCTCAGTGCAGTGGGCAGTTGGGAGGAGGTGCTCCTATTTTCCATGGACATTACAGTGTCCCAAAACTTTTTGGAGTTATGCTACAGGATGCACATTTCTGTTTGAAAAAGCTAGCCTTTGCTTTCCTAACTGATTGTGTATATTGGTTCCTGACTTCCCTAAAAAGTTGCATATCGCGGGGGCTGTTCGATGCTAATGCAGTACGCCACAGGATGTTTTTGTGCTGGTCAAGGGCAGTCAAGTCTGAGGAGAACCAGGGGCTGTATCTGTTCTTAGTTCAGAATTTTTTGAATGGGGCATGCTTATTTAAGATTGAGAGGAAAGCACTTTTAAAGAACAACCAGGCTTCCTCTACTGACGGAATGAGGTCAATATCCATCCAGGATACCCGGGCCAGGTCAATTAGAAAGGCCTGCTCGCTAAAGTGTTTTAGGGAGCGTTTGACAGTGATGAGGGGTGGTCATTTGATCGCGGACCCATTACGGACGCAGGCAATAAGGCAGGTGAGGTGGGGGAGCCCCCCCCAAAAAATGTAGCTTAGGCTCCCAAAAGGCTAAGGCCGGCCCTGCTTATGACCTCTGTGCTCATGAAACAGTACCAAAATATAAGTGTGTAAATATCAATGTATATTTTACTGTAGCTTTCTACCAGATTTCTACCAGATTGTGGTATCTTGCGGCTAGAGACTGTATGAGTTAACCTCTTAAGGATCGGATTCTTTTTTTCAATTTTCGCCTAAAATGACATACCCAAATCTAACTGCCTGTAGCTCAGGACCTGAAGCAAGGATTTGCATATTCTTGATACCATTTGAAAGGAAACACTTTGAAGTTTGTGGAAATGTGAAATTAATGTAAGAGAATATAACACATTAGATCTGGTAAAAGATAATACAAACAAAACAAAAAAACATGTGTTTTCTATTTATTTTTTTGTTCCATCCTCTTTGAAATGCAAGAGAAAGGCCACAATATAATATTGCAGTTTAGACGCAATTTAGATTTTAGCTACTAGATGGCAGCAGTGTATGTGCAAAGTTTCAGATTGATCCAGTGAAGCATTGCAATACTGGACTATTTCGTATCAAGTCTGCCCAAATGTGCCGAATTGGTCAATTGATACATTTTTAAGTACATAACTCTAGAGAACATACAAAAATTATATGGTAATACAAAATGTAAGTTTACACACTCCCAGGAATGTCATACATGATGGATCATTAGCTTATACACTAACTTTCACACATCTAGATGGCCGGGCGGGGTGGGTGTGGAGCCAGAGACAGCAGGGGTTTAAACTGTAGAACCCAGTTCCTACATTTGAATATAAAAATTGATTTTATCAAACAAAACTATGCTACATTTTATCTCTGGGACCCTTAGGATGACAAATCAGAGCAAGATTACTGAATGTAAGTACATTATTTACCTTCAGAGGTGAATGTATCAAACCAGTTGCCGTGATAAGTTTTTTGTTGTTGTGCACTTTCCTCAAACAATAGCATGGTATTTTTTCACTGTAATAGCTACTGTAAATTGGAAAGTGCAGTTAGATTAACAAGAATTTAAGCTTTCTGCCCATATAAGACATGTCTATGTCCTGGGAAGTTTGCTGTTACTTACAACAGTCATTCACGTTAGCGCACGTTAGCGCACGTTAGCTCAACCATCCCGTATATGGGACACCGATCCCATAGAGGTTAATAAAGGTCAGGGGGATTACTGCTTTCGTGTGTAATGGTATATGTGAAAGGTATGTACCTGTATGTATCATGTATAATGTTAAAAGGTATCTTTAAAGCCTCATGATATAACGTGATTGAGCACCAATTGTATACAGGTCAACAGGTTTCCCCTTTAAGGTTGAGTATTTTAAACGGATCATACACTGAACAAAAATATAAATGCAACATGTAAAGTCATGGTCCCATGTTTGATGAGCTGAAGTAAAATATTTTCCATATGCACAAAAAGCTTATTTCTCATAAATGTTGTGCACAAATTTGTTTACATCCCTGTCAGTGAGCATTTCTCCTTTGCCAAGATAATCCAACCACCTGACAGGTGTGGCATATCAAGAAGCTGATTAAACAGCATGATCATTACATTTACATTTTACATTTTAGTCATTTAGCAGACGCTCTTATCCAGAGAGACTTACAGTTAGTGATTTTATTTTATTTTTATTATTTATTTTTTTATACTAGCCCCCCATGGGAATCGAACCCACAACCCTGGCGTTGCAAACACCATACTCTACCAACTGAGCTACCTCCCTGCCAGCCATTCCCTCCCCTACCCTGGACGACGCTGGGCCAATTGTGCGCCGCCCCATGGGTCTCCCGGTCGCGGCCGGCTACGACAGAGCCTGGATTCGAACCAGGATCTCTAGTGGCACAGCTAGCACTGCGATGCAGTGCCTTAGACCACTGCGCCACTCGGGAGACGTTACACAGGTGCACCTTGTGCTGGGGACAATAAAATGCCACTCTAAAATGTGCAGTTATGTCACACACACAATGCCACAGATGTCTCAAGTTTTGAGGGAGCGTGCAATTGGCATGCTGATTGCAGGAATGTCCACCAGCTGTTGCCAGAGAATTCAATGTTAGTTTCTCTGCCATAAGCCTACTCCAACATCATTTTAGAGAATTTAGCAGTACGTCCAACCGGCCTCACAACCGCAGACCACGTGTATGGCGTCGTGTAGGCGGGCGGTTTGCTGATGTCAATGTTGTGAACAGAGTGCCCCATGGTGGTGGTGGGGTTATTTTATGGGCAGGCATAAGCTACGCACAACGAACACAATTGCATTTTATCGATGGCAATTTGAATGCACAGAGATACTGTGAAGAGATCCTGAGGCCCATTGCCGTGCCATTCATCCGTCGCCATCACCATGATAGCACGTAGCGCTAGCTTCAGAGTATAAACAGAACACAGTGGTGTTGTTATCACCAGAAGAAGAAAAAGAAGGAGGTGTGAATATGCATAGGGGCCCCACAAGAGCCCTGCAACATCCCGACTTCACTAGGATGAAAGGAACTGCAAAGCCAAATCACTTTATCAACCCCAACAGCCAGTCTTATTGTGGATGTTCTTCAGACACTAGCTAGGCCTAAAAAGTCACAGCGCTAATTGCAAGACACAACAAGGAAATTATTTGGCCCGGCGCTAACCATTATGTACGGCCAACGGTAATCACCACAATAATTTGGCTCCCAGAACATCAATGGTGGTTTGGAGCTGGAGGAATTTGCATTGAGCTCTTTGATCTGGGAAATTTAAACAAAGCATGACCCGCTATGCAAAAAGCGTGAAGGTTATAGTCTTCCTCCTCTCCCTCCCTCCTTTACTCTCCTCCCACCCAGCTAAAACCACTTCTACAGTGGAGATGATTGTGGCTAAAAAAGCAGCAAAGCGTGAAAACAGACATCAGAGACTAACATCATCATTTAGAAGTGAACTTTTAACCAAGGTAAGTATTGTGGTCAAATGCAGTGAAATGTGTGGCAATAGTAATTTACACACAATGAAGGCTGCAATATTTTTTATGCAGTTTTGATATCATTCCCCTTTAAGGATCACTTGAAAGATATAGAACTAGGAGTGATTCATATCCACTTACATAAAATAGAGTATTTATTTAATACAGTGTTTAAGGAGGTAGGGGAATTTTGAACCGTTCCGCTTCAGTTCGTGTATTATTATTTCTGTTAAAAATAAGAACTACAGCAGTAAAAGGCTTTTAAATACATTTTGAAAGTGCTACACATTTTGCATGAATATCACTCTCTCACATGGGTTTTCTAGAAGTCCCTAAAGTCCTCTCTCTCTCTCTCTCCTTGAATGCAACCTGTTTCCTTGCTCACCTATGCATACAGACTTTTAATCAACTTCAATTAACCCACCAAGTGTTCATGTGATGGTACCCAGAGATAATGAAGACACTACACTACAGTCAGGCATTTTCTCACCCAGCCTTTGTTAAGGTGACACAACCGCATGGCTGCTTGTCAATGGAATGGAATAGATAGACCTTAGGCTGACTGGGTAACCTGTAAATACTCCTGTATTATTACCTAGACTGTTATTGTGATTGACTGGGTTCGAATCTAGGTCTCCTGTATGCCAGAAGACTGTGTTAGCCTGCTGAGCTAAAGCCTAGGCAGGGTATGTGATAAATAGGCTGACTGGGGAACAGTCAGATACCCCAAAGGTTATTACTCCTGCGTTATTCTCCCAGGATGCTATTGTGACTGACTGGGTTCGAACCCGGTAGCTCTAAGACAAAAGACACACGTAATGTTTTGAATTACATGTGCATGTAATTAGGATGATAATGTTTTGCATACAGAACTAAAATGAGCAGCAGTTAGGTGGTAAATGGATTGTAAAGAACGTCAGGCAGTTGGAGATCTTGTAATCATAAAACTACTTGACACACAAACTTAAACACTACAGTCAATACTACATCGATAAGGGAGGATGAGATGTGTCAGTCAATGTTTCTTTTGACAAGCTTTTCAACAAATATCCTTTGACTTGTTGAAAAGCTTGATACAACAATAGCAGGAGAGAGAGAATACAATATTTTTCTACCCGCAACTGCGCTCAAGATGAACTTTGATCCCATGAAGAGATTCATAACAAATGCATAATATTATCTATTCAAATGCCTGGCGGAAACCATCTTTTAACAATGACACATCAATCTATCGGTCTCGCATTGGGGAAGATGTTTACGTAAAATGTGACCATCAGAACAAACATCTAAAGAGGAAGATATTTCCATCTTTACATCTAGCGTCTTTAGGGATACGACAGAAAAGGGAGAGAAAACTCATAGAAAAATGTCAAATTCCACCTTTTTATTCAGAACCCAGCATGAATGTGTCGGCGAGCGAGCTAGCTCGTGGTATGTACGGAGATGAAAAGTGGAGGCCATCCCTTTGAAATCCTCCTCAAGTCAAAATTACCATTTCATTTCAACTCCAGCCAGGAAACTGAGAGCCGGCTAACTGCTAACTGCTTTGGGCATATCATTATTTATTGTGTGTAAACTTTGGAGTGAACAGTGTTGCTGGGAATAATATGTTGTGTGGGAGGTGGGAGTGAACAGTTGGAGCAACCACAAAGGCAAAGATCAGGCTTATTTTCTCTGTAGGAGGACCACATAAAAGTGAAAGTAATGCCCATTATTATGGTGCAACAACATGAGACTTCTCTTAGAATGATTTTCTAACAACTCAGAACTAAACATTCAAGCTAAACATGCAAACCAGTTTGACCCCCTTGTGTTAATAGCATTAGCATTTTTCTTTGCTAATTAGCGATATTGTTATAATTGAGCCATTAGCTGTTTTTAACTAAGCACCTTTTCCATAGTGGTCACATTGTCTGTAACTTCCTTTTATTTAGTTGAATATATTTGCCTCACCCCAGCAGGAGTGAGTTTTACCTATGCACCCACTGCTAACACTATGTCAAAATTAACTTCCTCACAAAATGTACCTCTTAAAACTTTGAGCCTCAATAACCATATGGGCAAAGGCCCAAGGGTGTTGTCTCTCATTTTCTTATCTTCCATTTGAGTAAAAAAAAAGTACGATTTGGCACCTGGTCAATAGGTATTTTGCCCTCAAGAAAGCTACCTATAGCTTCATGTCCTGTCACACGTACTCTAAACCTTTTGATGTTAGCCATTCTGCCTATTATGTAACCTGATAAGATAATGTTTTATCAAAGAAATAGGCTCAGATCATGAGACTGTTAATCATTATAACTTTATAGTGGTAATGCTCTAGGCGTTCACTAAGCCAACAGGCCACATTTGTGCTAGCACAACGTTAGCATACAGAGAGATTGCTGCTAAAATGGAATGCTACAGCTGTTGGTTAGTGTAGTTAATTGGATTAGCATAGTTAGCATGCTATCCAAAAAGTTTTATACAGCATGCCACAACACCTACCTGAACACTCCTGTATGCTAAACATTTGGTTTATCATGCCTACACGTTTGATGTTATCATTGCATAGTTTTAAGCATGGCCTTTTAATGCTGGCTGACATAGTTTACCTTTGGATTAGCATTGCTCCTGGATGCTAGCACGCAGGTGCACCATGGTAATATTCAGGTGCTTCACAATAAAACAACCGACTCGTATCGTTTCAGAATAAAAGTGATGTCACCAAAACCAAGGCTATATTTTCAAGTTTACTTTGGATCAGCATACCATGCTATCATACTTTACCTTGGATGTACATACACTATGTAATGAGTGCTAGCTCAGCATTTAATGGGGAAGGAACGACAACAAACCATAAGGAGAGGGTGTGAATCAGGCCCAGTGTGATTCACCATCAACGGGGAAGAAGGAGCATAACTATGTTGACTGCTCTCAGCTCTGACATTGAGTTAATATAATGTTAAACATATGGCTGGAGCCGGGGATTCACGCATGACTGCATGCAGCATGTGGAAACAATACAGCTGGTGTCCTTTTTTTCTCCTCCTAAAATGGATGCCTAGTCCACAGTCTTAAGAGGAAAACATTTAAATGATTTCAGACATTTTGACTGGATGCTTAGAAGGGAAACAATGTGAATTTAAGATGCAGAACAGGAGTACACAAAGAAAACAAATTCACATTTTATTGGTCGCGTACACATATTTTGCAGATGTTATCGCAGGTACAGTGAACTGCTTATGTTTCTTGCTCCAACATTGCAGTAATACCTAACAATACAAAATAATACACACAAATCCAAGAAAATAAAAAGAAAGAAATGAAGAAATATCAGAACGAGCAACACGAACACAGGTGTTTGTGACGGCGGTGGATGAATGCCTTACAGTTCTCACGTTTATGAAACACCTTGAGAAACGAGATAGAAAGAGGATGAAGGAAGTATTTCCCACAGATGACATGATGAGCAATGAGGACCGGGGGACTCGTAATCAGACAGGGCCAAATATACTCTGAACGTACTTCAAATACAGCAAATGTATTACAGGTGAGAGTCATATGCCAAGTATTTTGAGCAATGGATAAATAAAAAAAGTTATGCTTGTGTTGATATAGGAACCACGGTCTTTAACAATAAAATACACTGAGTATACAAAACATTAAGAACACCTTCCTAATATTGAGTTGCACCCAACTGTTTGCCCTGATGCTGGCCCATGTCGACTCCAATACTTCCCACAGTTGTGTCACGTTGTTCTTTGGGTAGTGGACCATTCTTGAATCAGTAGACACGGGAAACTGTTGAGCGTGAAAAACCCAGTAGAGGTGCACCTGGCACCTACTTCCATACCACGTTCACAGGCACTTAAATATTTTGCCTTGCCCATTCACCCTCTGAATGGCACACATACACAATCCATGTCTCAATTGTAACAAGGATTAAAAATCATTCTTTAACCTGTCTCCTCCCCTTCATTTACAAGTGACATCAATAAGGGATCATAGCTTTCACATGGATTCACCTGGTCAGTCTATGTCATGGAAAGAGCATAATGTTTTAAAAATGTTTTGTACACTCAGTGTATATTAAAGGTCCAATGCAGCCGTTTTTATCCCAATATCAAATCATTTCTGGGTAACAATTAGATACCTTACTGTGATTGTTTTAAATTAAAATTGTAAAAAAAGAAACAAAAATAGCTTCTTAGCAAAAAGCAATTTCTCAAGCAAGAATGTAGCTAGGACTGTCTGGGAGTGGTTTGAGTGGGGAGGAGAAAACAGAAAATTAGCTGTTATTGGCAGAGAGGTTTGGAACTATCTTTCTTATTGGTCTATTAACTAATTTACCGACTGGAGATGTCTCCATGGTAGGCCAAAACGCCATCCCACCAAAACAGGCTGACATTTCAGGTGGTCTTTTCAAAGAGCTCATTACACTAAAAGGGAATTATCATCATTTTCACGATTTCACAGTATTATTCCAACCTCATAGTGTGGAAATATATATAAAACACAGGAAAGTCTCGTTATTGACTGCACTGGGCCTTTAAGGCCTTAAAATGGAATGACTATGTTTTACAGTAAGCTAGCATAATCAACACTTTATTTTCATAAAATGTTGGCCAACATGTATTATAAATGTGTTGCTAGAGTAGTAGTCTTTGATCAAGGCTATGGGAGTAATAGTTACTCTGCCTCCTTCCCATCCTCTTCTAACTACATTTCCGCAAACGTGTCAAATGCAAGGGTTGAAAACTAACAGGGGTCTTGGATATGTTTGGGCTACGAGGGCTTGTTCATTTGTTTTACCTACCTCGCTTTTTTTGTCTCCACAACCTCAATTTATTTGTTCCAGCCTTACACACATCTGACTGGGGCTACAGCGTATATATATATATATATATTTATATATATTTGAACAAGGGCTGTTGAGGGGGAGAGGGATTTGAAGTGTTCCACTGAACTCCAGTCAGTTCTCAAACATTTAAACAGGGTTTCTCCATGGGGAAGAGATGTTTACCTTAGGATGGTTTACCAGGCTGCTATAGCTGCATGGCCTCAGCTCAGTCTGTGCCTCAGTCTGCACCTTCAACCTGCTGCACTTGATCTGGACTCTAGAGCACAAACAGAAGACAGAGTGAGAGAGAGCGATAGAAAGGTTAAGGGGGAGAGGGATTAAGAGATAGAGATATAAAGATAAAGAGGGAGGGAGAGAGAGAGAGAGAGAGAGAGAGAGAGAGAGAGAGAGAGAGAGAGAGAGAGAGAGAGAGAGAGAGAGAGAGAGAGGAAAAAAGGAGATAGAGAGAGAGTATAAGTAATGTGAAACCGGACTCAGCCACGACTTTTTGCCATTGACTCTTGTGCGGGGCCCACCCCTTGCCCCATACACACCATCTGCACTTCTGTCTGTCTGTCTGTCTGTCTGTCTGTCTGTCTGTCTGTCTGTCTGTCTGTCTGTCTGTCTGTCTGTCTGTCTGTCTGTCTGTCTGTCTGTCTGACTATCCTGTCTGGCTGCCCTGTCTGGCTGTCCTGTCTGGCTGTCCTGTGTGTCTGTCCTGTCCGTGTAGCTCTACAGCACCTGGCCCCATGCCACCCCCCCGACGCCCCTTTGTGGTGGCTAGCGTGGCGCAGGGGTCCGGCTTTGATCCCCGGCCAACTATTCATCTCTCCAAAGAAAGAGGAAAGCAGAAAAGAAAGAGAGAGAGAGAGAGAGAGAGAGAGAGAGAGAGAGAGAGAGAGAGAGAGAGAGAGAGAGAGAGAGAGAGAGAGAGAGAGAGAGAGAAGGAAAAAAAATGCTGCTGCCAATTATTGGAAAAACATCAAGGTCTGCTCTGTGCAAAGAGAAAAGAGGAGGGAAGATAGAGAAGAAAGAAAGAGGGGGGAAGACAGGATCAAGAAGGGGTTTGGTAGTTTGACTTGGTGTTAGTTGGAGGATTCTGGTGATAGAGGCTATGGGGAGGCTGACCTGCTGGAGGTAATTATGGACAGGTGTATATATCTCTGGGTCTGCTTTCGCTCTTTCTTTCTCTCTCTCTCTGTCTCTCTCTCTCTCTGTTGGTGTGCAGTCAGTAAAAGCATAAGGGAATATATACTGTACACACTCAAATTCATCTATATCAATGGATGTATATCAATATCAAGATATATTACAAGATCCATACATACTGTACACACTCACATTCATCAGATCCATATTCAATATACACATAATCACAAAGAAATAGTCAGCATCGAGACAACCACTATGCGTGTCAACTCCGCTAAATTATGAGGGACATGCCCACTACAAACAGTGGAGGGGATTAGAATGTTTGCAATAAGAAAAACAGATTTGTCAACCTATGAAGAACAGGTAAATATCCCGTCGTAAATCATACAGGTCATACGAATTTAGCAGCTCTCACCTTGGTTTTAGCAACGCTCCTGATATTCATTCATGTACTGTACTTTTTGTATGGGAAGCTACTGTAATGCTGTGCACACTAACAATCATTATATTTAAGGATGCCATTTTAGAAGACATAAATATATGCAATTATGTCATTTCAGAAGACATAATTATGTCCAAGTATGTCGTTTCAGAAGAAACTGTTCATAAGACCACATCAGTTCGTAGGTTTTCACACATGCTCACTTGTGAGGTGACATTTCAGTTCAAGTACCTCTATGTCAAAGCGTACTATAATGACACCTACATTAGTACTTATGTCAACAAGGAGACACTCATAGACAAGCACTAGTTCGTATTAAGGGGGGCTTAGGCAAAGCAAGATTCTGAGGGAATGATCAAAAGTGCATGACCTCTTAGCTAAAATACTCCATCTCACAGATACCTAGGTAGTTTACACTAGTACACAATATCCTCACAGACAAGACAAGTGCATTTATCATTGCTGCAAACTGCCCTTTTGCACAGGCCTAAGCATTGTACACAACTGCAATGCATCATACTTGTCTCCTCTACTCTCCCCTCTCGTCCTTGTGAGGAAAAATAACTGACAATAGCACAGACATTGATCACCAAGGACGAGTGTCTCTCTCTCTCTCTCTCTCTCTCTCTCTCTCTCTCTCTCTCTCTCTCTCTCTCTCTCTCTCTCTCTCTCCCTCTCTCTCTCTCTCTCTCTCTCTCTCTCTCTCTCTCTCTCTCTCTCTCTCTCTCTCTCTCTCTCTCTCTCTCTCTCTCTCTCTCTCTCTCTCTCAGTGTCTGAGGGTTTTTTCCGTGGCTGTTGTTCATTCGTGTGTCTCCCGAGACCTTCTCAGCCGATGAGAGAGAGAAAACAAAACTGAACATTAAAAACCCCTCAAGCCCTTTAAACACTTGTCATTCGTCCTTTGTACAATCACTGCAAGAGTTGCTATAGAGACCATTTTTTTTTTACAGATTCTCTGTTTCATTAGCTTCTCTAGTGAGGGAGAGGGGAGGGAAAAAAACTTCAGTCAATTAGGGCGTAGGGAATGATCAAAAGGAAGCCGTTTAAAAATCCAATTTGCCATGGGGGGTGCTAGATGAGATGTTGAGTGAAGGACAAACACTGAATGCTGGATATCTACTGGAATATTGACCAATAGGTTCTGCTTTCTAGAGAGAGAGGATAGAGCTTTGAGGGTTAAAATATAGGGCTTTGTTTTGCACGTGTTGTGTCTCAAAGCACAGCTGTGAGAATGGAAATATACTTGAAAACAGTATTGTGTGTATACGTCTGCATTTGTGTTTTAATGTGTGTGTACATATGGCTGTGTACAGCTCAGTTTGAGTATTTGGACATTTGTCTTTGTGTAAGTGTACATATGTGTGATTTCATATACATTCAGGTGTGGGTATGTGTGCATGTGTGTGTAAGTTATATCTAAGTACCTGCACTAGCCACAGGCATTTAATTGTGAAGGCAGACTGGGGCGCTATCAGTCACTACCATCACTAATATCAATGGAATGGAACATGGACACTGGTGAATGTGAAAGAACACTGGTGTAGTATTTGGAGGCAAGACCATGCATCGCTTACAAACCTTAATTAACAATCAATCTATAGCTGGACTCTGGCCAGACACACAGCGGTAGAGATGCACTGGTAGAGGGAGAGAAGGAGAGAGAGAGAGAGAGAGAAGGAGAGAGAGAGAGAGAGAGAGAGAGAGAGAGAGAGAGAGAGAGAGAGAGAGAGAGAGAGAGAGAGAGAGAGAGACAGAGAGACAGAGAGACAGAGAGAGAGAGAGAGAGAGAGAGAGAGAGAGAGACAGAGAGAGAGAGAGAGAGAGAGAGAGAGACAGAGAGAGAGAGAGAGAGACAGAGAGAGAGAGAGGAGAGAGAGAGAGAGAGAGAGAGAGAGAGAGAGAGAGAGAGAGAGAGAGAGAGAGAGAGAAAGAAATGAGGAGAAAAGAAAACACTTTGGAGGTGCAGCGCTGCGGGCAGGTTAGTGAGGCATAAAAGCACACACACACACTCACACACGTGTAAATCTACACACACACACACACACACACACAGACACACAGACACACACACACACACACTCACACACAACCCCGCACACACATAGAAAATAATGGGGGGTTGAGTAACACATCTCAGATCACTCAGGGCCATATTTTTACCGAATTTGAAATATGGCCACAGACGAGGAAACAGGCTGTTTCTTTAGGATTGATGTTCCATTCACGCAACATGCTTTCATGTCCTACAGGAGCATTGTCCTAGAACCTTCACAACACTGCCAAGAGCTTAAGCACAGGATGGTGATGTAATCGCCTACACAATGAATCTAAGTGGGCATCGCCATTAGGCAAGAGCGACCTCACGAATCCCTCACTTCCTACTTGAAAAACACGTGGAAAACGAGAAAGAGGAACAAGGTCCTTGAAGTCTTGCCCGAGACTCGCTCAGCCAACGGGCATTGTTTCTCTCGTCCACCATGTTTTTTTAACCTGGCGACAGAAGATACATTTCTGGCTACAGAGTTTGTGTGGCTACAGAATATCCACTACGAGAGACTTGCTAAGCCAATGAGCATTCAAGGCCCAGTTCCTCATTGTACATACTGTTTTTTTGGCTACAGAGTTTGTCTGGATACAGAACATCCGTTTCTGGCTACAGAGTTTGTATGCTTACAGAACATCAGTTTCTGGCTACAGACTTAGTCTGGCTGTAGAAGATCAATTTCTGGCTACAGAGTTTGTACGGCTACAGAAGATCAACTTCTGGCTAAAGACTTTGTCTGGCTGCAGAAGATCAATTTCTGCCTACAGAGTTTGTCTGGCTACAGAAGATCCATTACAGCACCGTCAACACTTTGAGCCCCGTCCTCCTCGACGAGGAAGTGATATCATGGCGTGTCAGTGTCAGAGTGTGTCACGTCTAAGACCTAATACACACCACACACACCTCCTGTAAGAGGATAAGAACACACACCAAAGACTGGCCCATCAAAGGAAGGGATGTGAGAGATTCTTTCCCGAGATGAAAGCGAAGGGATATTCTCTCGTTTCAGAGAGGGATAGAGCTCAGCTCTTCTCCCTCCATCGCCACGAAAAGCCTTGAAGTAACACTAACAAAATGTCTTTAAAGATGGAGGAAGAAAAAAAAGTGATTTACGTCCCACGCGGTGTTATTTGGTCTGTCACTTCCAATTTTCTACCACAGCTTTCCTCTTAGCTGGCTTCAGTCACTCTGGTCTCCCCCCCCCCCCCCCCCCCCCCACCTCCGTCTCCCTCCCTATCCAAGCCTGTATTTGTTGAGGTAATTACAAAGTGACAGCTTCAAATCCTCCGCCACACACTCGTCATTATAGCCACATCCGCTTCAGAGACCCCGCTGATGCCTGGTGTTGATGGGCTTTTGCTACTGTGACACTCTCGAGCATGGATCCTTCCTATATCCATTAGCAGGGGATGGATGGTCTTTTTGGTGTGTGTTTGTGGAGGAAGGGGGGGTGCATGTGTGCGTGTGTTTATGTGTTTTGGGGGGGGGCGGTGGGTATGATGGAGCTGGGGTAAGCTTCCGAAGCTCAGAAAGGCAAAAAAAGTATTCGACAGCAGATTTTGGGTGGAACTCCATCTTTTCCATGTTCTATCCCCCTTTTCTCCCCCTCTCTTCCTCTCTGAAGATGTAAGAGAGTGTGCACCCCCCCCATCCCCATGTCTTAAGAAGCTGGGACCCCCTGCAGGTCAGCCTATTTGATGACCTCCAAAAGCATTTACTGGTGGGGTGAATCCTGGAACCTGGCCAAGGGTCTTGCCAAATCAATTATGATTATTTTGAAGTGAGAAACTCTGAAGTTGATAGGTCTAGAAGACACAATAATCTCTGACATGACCAAGACTCTTTGGCCATATTTGCCATTTTTTATCTGCAAGCCTATCTAGCATAGTCCTCTTTTCTCACTTAATACAGGGTCTTCATCATTAAAATGAGTGACACGCTCACACATGTGCTACATAAACATTAACGTGTGTGCACACGCGTGTTCACACAAGCGCGAGCACACACACACACACCCTCCCCTCCACCTCCCTCCTTCCCCACTAGTAGGTGATTGTGAAACATATTTGATATTTTTTCTCTCTTCTCTGAAATGTATTGCCTCTACATAATCCATGACAAAAATAATGTGATTTGGTGTATCTCTAAATGACAGAAAAACAGCTGACAGAAATTAATAAGTTACCAGGGTGAGGAGAGAGAAAGAGGGGGATGAGGTTGAGGAGGAGAAGGAACAGGAATAACCTGGCAGCAAAACAGACAAGTCATCATCTTTCAAGCATATCGGTATGGAGACAGTCAACCTCAGACAGAACAACAATCTTGCATTTCTCCTATTACCCAGTCCTATCTTCTCTGGCTCCAACCATTCTCAGAAAACAACGGGGGTTTACTATCCTTGTGGGGAAAATAAGTCCTCACAAGGATAGTAAAACAAGGAAAATACGGAGAAGTGGGGACATTTTGCCAGTCCCCACCAGGAAAAAGGCTATTTTAGGCTTAGGGGTTAGGTTTAGGGTTACAATTAGGATTAGAAATGAGGGTAGGGTTAAGGGTAAGGGTTAGGGTTAGGGGTTAGGGTTAGGTTTAGTTTTAGGGGTTTGGGGTTAGGGAAAATACAATTTTGGAAGGGAATACATGTTTTGGTCCCCACAAGGATAGTAAAACAAAAGTGTGTGTGTGTGTGTTTATTTAGAGTATTGTACTGTATTTCTTCACAGTCAACGTCTGGATTTATTTCTATACTGGTATGTAGTAAAAACACTGATGAATGTACACTATATTCACTTTGTTGATGGATTACATCCAACATCCAAAGACAGGTTATTGTCACGATCGTCATACACAACGGACCAAGGCGCAGCGTGATATGCGTACATCTTTTAATGAGTACTTAATAACAATAACAAAACGATACGTGAAGTCCTAAGGTTAACAAAACACAAACCTCTCCGGAACAAGATCCCACAAATGACAAGTGCAAAACAGGCTGCCTAAGTATGGTTCCCAATCAGAGACAACAAGCCACAGCTGCCTCTGATTGGGAACCACCCCGGCCAACATAGAAACACATGAACTAGAACATGAACATAGAACACTAAACATAGAAACGAACACCCTGGCTCAACATATAAGAGTCCCCAGAGCCAGGGCGTGACAGTTATAGTAAGATACAGCATGAGATACTGGCATGTCCTATAGAGTGGTGGTGAGAAGTGGGCCAGATGTGGGCTTTATGGCTTGTTGTTGGCAGAGGGGCACAGCGTGCTTGCACACGTGTGTGTGTGTGTGTGTGTGTGTGTGTGTGTGTGTGTGTGTGTGTGTGTGTGTGTGTGTGTGTGTCGTGCGTGTGTGTGTGAGCTCTCAATTTTCAAGTTTAAATGCCTTTCTTGCCAACTCAAAACCCAACAATGCAATAATCTATAACAATGTATTACTATAAAAACAAACGAGAAATAAGAATATGAAATATGAAATATGAAATACACAATAAAGGAAGTAAGCAAGCATACTATATACAGGAAGAAAAGATGGGCGGAGCTTGCAAAACGTCAGCCATCCAGTACGGAGCCATCTTCCAGTAAGCCTGATTTATTTAGGAATTCATAGGTGGTGGTCTGTGCAAGGACCACCTTTGCCATTGCCTGACCTTTGAACTTGAGCCAGGGGGTGCCATGAGACCCTCTAAATCTAGTTTGGGACGCCCAATCATGGTGTGGGAAAGGGAGATGATAGACACAAGTCAAGTCAAACTGAAATAAGCTTTGAGAAAAGCTTCCCTAATGTCTTTAGTGGACAGAGAGCGCGCGAGAGAGAGAGAGAGAGAGAGAGAGAGAGAGAGAGAGAGAGAGAGAGAGAGAGAGAGAGAGAGAGAGAGAGAGAGAGAGAGAGAGAGAGAGAGAGAGAGAGAGAGAGAGAGAGAGAAAGAGAGAAAGAGAGTGAAAGAGAGAGAGAAAGAGAGAGAGAGAGAGAGCGAGAGAGAGAGAAAGAGTGAAAGAGAGAGAGAGAGAGAGAGCGAGAGAAAGAGAGAGTGAAAGAGAGAAAGAGAGAGTGAAAGAGAGAGAGAGAGAAAGAGAGAGAGAGAGAAAGAGAGAGAGAGAGAGCGAGAGAGAAAGACAGAAAGAGAGAGAGAAAGAGAGAGAGAGAGAGAGAGAGAGAGAGAGAGAGAGAGAGAGAGAGAGAGAGAGAGAAGAGAGAGAGAGAGAGAAAACATATATATATACATATAAACAGACATTATGGATTTAGCTGTTTCACTCTAACCAAGGTCGTTTCCCATTCTGATATCTTCTGATATGGTGTAGGTCCTGCCTATCAAGCCCTACCCTCTCCTTCTCTCTTTCCCTCCTCCCCCTATTCAGACGGTTCTAGGCAACATCCTTGGACACACACACACCTCAATCTGCTCACACTCTCTCTCTCTCTCTCTCTCTCTCGCTCCCTCTCTCCCTGCCTCTCCTCTCTCTCTCCCTTTGTCATCCCTGTTATTCTTTCCATCCCTTTGAAACATAAAAATACCCCGGCCCGATTGTGTTCTGTTCTGTGCATTCTGTTACCATGGTGATTACCATGCAGAGCATAGGGAGGGTGTTCATGTGTGTGTGTGTGTGTGTGTGTTCATATGTGTGTGTATGTTCATGTGTGTTCATGTGCCAGTGCTGTCAGCCAAGCACAGAGGGTGTCCAAATCTGTAAAAAAATGGAATACCCCACCACCCCCTCTCCCCCTCCATCTCTCTCTCCCTCCCTCCCTCCCTCTCTCTTTCCCTCTCTCTGCAGTATCTGCACCAGCTCCCTTTCTCTCGCTTGCTCTCTCTCTCTCTCTCTGCAGCTGAGATTGATGGAAGGAACCCAGAGGTCTAGGGGGAGTAGAACGTGATGATAGTGAGGAGAGGAGCGAGAGGCTCATCTGGCTTGCAGATTGCAGCAACGTCTCAGTCATCATGGCATCGGGGTCTCAGCTTACATTACCCTCCGCTCTGACCATAAACCACTGGTGCAACTGGTTTTAATGGAACACCCTGACTGGGATGTGAGGGGTGTGTGTGTGTGTGTTTGTGTGTGTGTGCAAGTGTCTTTGTGTGTGGGGGGCGTGGTCGTTCCTGTTGATTGAGAGAGCAAGAAGGCATTTTATCTCTTTCATCAAAGGGTGGTCCACAATCATCCAACCTAAGGAGAATCAACCAACCAAGAGGAGAGGAATGGGAAGGAGAAGTAGTGTGTGGATTGTGCTCATCTAAAAAGCTCCACACGTTCACCTCAATGACCCTGACAGTGTTGTGGCACAAGTGCTTATTGAGGCATGGCGAAGACCAAATCATTACCTTTTCATTGGTGTGTGGGCTACATCTCAGTCATCCATAACACACAGTGGGTCTCTGGTCAAACTTAGTGCACTATAAAAGGAATAGGGTACCATTTGGGACGCATACTGGGGTGGAACTGTCTGTTTTCATCTGTTGGGTGCTATTTAGTTTTGGCTGGGGGGCTGGTGTAAAAAAGGGCTGAAGAGAGAGAGAGAGAGAGAGAGAGAGAGAGAGAGAGAGAGAGAGAGAGAGAGAGAGAGAGAGAGAGAGAGAGAGAGAGAGAGAGAGAGAGAGAGAGAGAGAGAGAGAGAGAGAGAGAGAGAGAGAGAGAGAGAGAGAGAGAGAGAGAAGAGAGAGAGAGAGAGAGAGAGAGAGAGAGAGAGAGAGAGAGAGAGACAGACAGAAAGAAAAAAGAAAAAACTGCTAGAGTAACACACAGTGGACAGGGAGAGGGGGTGGTTCCACGTCTTCAGCACCACCTTACCAGACATATCCTAAGATGGGGGCAGCAGTATTGCGATAAGCCCTGCCTCTCCTTTGATTGTAATTACCTCTTGAGGAAAGAGAGACAAGGGGAAATAAATAAATAAGGGGACGTGTGGGGACTGAGTAATAGGAATTTCGACGGATGGTGGCTTTATCTGGCGGTACAGGAGTTAACACACTTGCACAGACACATACATGCACACACACAAACTGGGATTTTTTTTTTTTACAGTTCTAACACCTTGTTGGCAACCAGGCAGCCAAATAAATGTGTCTTGGTCAGGTAATTTCTCTCCTCTCTCGCCCTCCTCTCTCTAACACTACTTCACTGACTACAGTACGTAGCAATCAGCCATTCAATCTGATCTCTTCTGATATTCGCTCTCCCTCGACCACACAATCCCTTCAAACAAACGCCTTTTAATGAAAATGCATTCCAGAGTTCTGTGGATTTAACCGGATTTTCTCCACTCTTTTCCTAGGCTTTGGGGAAAGTGCTGAAGCTCCGGCAGCCCACTTTAAGAAGTGCTGACACCAGAGGATAGCGTTCCTGTCTGCATTCAAGGAATGAGAACTACAGATCAGCTTAGGACAACTCCAGTCTACACAGTCAGCCACACATTATGGAGCAGCAGCACCACCCACCAGAAAACAGGGCCTCCTAGTGTGCGTACCAAATGGCAACCTATTCCCTATATGGTGCACTTATGGGCTCTGGTCAAAAGTAGTGCACTACATAGGAAATAGGGTGCCATTTGAGACACATCCTTACTGAAATACAAGGATAAGTCGTGCACCTATTTCGGGAAACTGGGATTGTGAGAGCTTTAACCTAGCACATCTGACATGCTCAAGTGTAGATTCAGCTCTTAGTATTACAAGCATCACAGGCAGTTATAACACTGTTGTATCGTCAGTCTCGCCTCGTTTCTGTGTCACTGTAGAACTTTTACCTTTGAGATGAATGGATAACGAGTAAGAAAACGTTTGATCATTTGACACACTGGATGTGGTGTTTAAACAAACATTAGGACTTAAAGTACTTGAAATAGTGAAACTGTGAAATATCACTCTGTGCATTTGATGCATTAGGTCCTGTACATATAATATCCATTACAGACATTCAGGATGGGAGGGGTTGGCTGTACGGTACACATATGGACCTAAATGAAGTCTGAATTTCGAGACATTCCCAGACCACAATAATACAGTGCAGATGTATTGAGAGGACTTGGCGACACTGGCACATTGGTTCCATTGAAAGGACAATGGCTTTGATGGGAACCAATCAAGACCATGAGTCCTGATGAATGCCACACAAATCAATTTCTTTTTTATTCACAAAGCTTATGTCTGCAAGGTAACCATGACTGTTATGGACTGTTTATGAAGGCTTTATACAGCCTTTATAAATAGACATGTCATAACATAGGTACATGTGCTGGTAGTTATAGATAACTATAATGAAGAAATAAGCCCAGAGGGGGTGTGGATTATTTAAGCAGTAAGGCCTGAGGAGGTGTGCCTGGACACAGCCCTTAGCCATGGTATATTGGCCATATATCACAAACCCTGAGATGCCTTATTGATTTTATAAACTGATTGACAACGTAATTAGAGCAGTAAATCAGTATTTTTGCATCATACCCATGGTATATTTTCTGATACACACACGGCTGAAATGCTGTTTCAGCCAATCAGCATCCAGGACCCAAACTATCCGGTTTATAATGATTCATCGGTACAGCGCATTCGGAAAGTATTCAGATACCTTCCCTTTTTCCACATTTCGTTATGTTACAGCCTTATTCTAAAATTGATTAAATTAATTTTTTCCTCATCAATCTACACACAATACCCCATAATGACAAAGCGAAAACAGGCTTTTAGAAATGTTTGCAAATGTTTTAAAAATAAAAACAGAAAAAACGTATTTACATAAGTATTCATACCCTTTGCTATGAGACTTGAACTTGAGCTCAGGTGCATCCTGTTTCCATTGATCATCCTTGAGATGTTTCTACAACTTGATTAGAGTCCACCTGTGGTAAATTCAATTGATTGGACATGATTTGGAAGGCACACACCTGTCTATATAAGGTCCCACAGTTGACAGTGTATGTCAGAGCAAAAACCAAGCCATGAGGTCAAAGGAATCGTCCGTAGAGCTCCGAGACAGGATTGTGTCGAGGCACAGATCTGGGGAAGGGTGCCAAAACATTTCTGGAGCATTGAAGGTCCCCAAGAACACAGTGGCCTCCATCATTCTTAAATGGAAGAAGTTTGGAACCACCAAGACTCTTCCTAGAGCTGGCCGTCCGGCCAAACTGAGCAATCAGGGGAGAAGGGCCTTGGTCAGGGATGTGACCAAGAACCCGATGGTCACTCTGACAGAGCGCCAGAGTTCCTCTGTGGAGATGGGAGAACCTTCCAGAAGGACAAGCATCTCTGCAGCACTCCATCAAACAGACCTTTATGGTAGAGTGGCCAGATAGAAGCCACTCCTCAGTAAAAGGCACATAACAGCCCGCTTGGAGTTTGCCAAAAGGCACCTAAAGACTCTCAGACTATGAGAAACAAGATTATCTGGTCTGATGAAACCCTACGGTGAAGCATGGTGGTGGAAGCATCATGCTGTGGGGATTTTTTTCACCGGCAGGGACTGGGAGACTAGTCAGGATCGAGGGAAAGATGAACGGAGCAAAGTACAGAGAGACCCTTGATGAAAACTTGCTCCAGAGCGCTCAGGACCTCAGACTGGGGCGAAGGTTCACCTTCCAACAGGACAACGACCCTAAGCACACAGCCAAGACAACGCAGGAGTGGCTTCAGGATAAGTCTCTGAATGTCCTTGAGTGGCCCAGCCAGAGACCGGACTTAAACCCGATCGAACATCTCTGGAGAGACCTGAAAATAGCTATGCAGCGACGCTCCCCATCCAACCTGACAGAGCCTGAGAGGATCTGCAGAGAAGAATGGGAGAAACCAAGCTTGTAGCATCATACCCAAGAATACTCAAGGCTGTAATCGCTGCCAAAGGTGCTTCAACAAACTATTGAATAAAGTGTCTGAATATGGGGTCTGTAAATGTTTCAGTTTTTTATTTTTTATTTTTTAATAAAAACCGGTTTTTGCTTTGTGATTATGGGGTATTATGGGTAGCTTGATGAGGAATTGTTTTATTTAAATACATTTTAGAATTTAACGTAACAAAATGTGGAAAAAGTAAAGGGGTCTGAATACTTTCCGAATGCACTGTAACTATAGGGATTTTCAGACCCTGTGTCTGCAATGTATCCATGAATATTCTGAACTATTTCTAACCTCTTCATAACCCCTTTATAACCAGATGTGTCATAGTAATGGTACATTGATTAGGAAGTGAGGGGTTATGTCACATCGGGGGCCAACAGAACTCAACATTCCTCATGGTCTGCTTATATGAAGAGTGACAGGGGTTAATGCAGCAGCGACACATCGGTCCAAACCACAGTCCCCTCACGGCTGCCAAACTAAACCCAGTCCAACCCTACCGCCGTCCCTGCCTCGCCCCTGCCAAATCCTCAGAGGCTCAGGCCTAGTTTGCAGTGTGGGGACGTTGGAATATCGACCTCCTACACAGCTGAGAGGGGATGTTCAACCCTGGAGGACTGTGGAGTTTGCACAACTGGGGTCTACCATTGACAAAGAATTAAACAAACGTTGAAGAATAGCCCCCACAAGGTAACATTCATTGACAAAATTGAAATACATTTTGTCATGAAAATGGAAATAAAGGTTCATATGAGGAACAAAACTGAAAAAAAATCTACTTTTTTTAGCTGAATATGAACAATAACACTCACGATACATCAACATGTTGACAACATACATTACAACATGCAAAGTCATGCTCTCAATAATGGGTCCTGGAACGGGGCCAAAAGGGTGACTGGACAGTGAGATAAAAAACAAAATGGAGGACACTGAACGTCACATCTTCATGCCTCTCACTTTCAAGATGGCCGATGTCAGTCTGGATAGAAAAAGTCAGTCTTCGACTGGTCCAGATGTCCCCTTGTCCCATTGTCATCTAGACGCAAGCCTGGTTCCTTGACAAACCTCTCCAGACAGAACCCATTCCCATTGGCCCAGACTGGGCCGCTTCCAGTGGAAGAATCTTCTGACAGCTCCTTCCCATGGGTCAGCATTAGAGTGGTCCTTTGTGCCATAGCCTGAAAGACAAAGGAAGAGAGCCCCTTGAGGTTTGTATAACTGAATAACCTTTGGACACACCTTAGCTACATAGGGAGCATTGGGGACATATATCCAGGTAGATAATATTCTAGATCGTTTATTATTCAGACCCTGCTAGGGCGTTAGTCAGATCTCCCTCATGATCGCTACAGCGGTCGAGGGTGAAAGGTCACATCAAATAGACAAGGCCTAAGATGACAGCAGAAGAGGCCACTGCCCAATTCCCCGGTGTCCGCCATGAGCCAGGATCCCCCCACTCAAGGGTTTTCGGCAAGGGATTGGAATGGTCGCCCGGCAACACAGGTCAACGCTTTGATCCAATCAGAGGAAATCTCAAGCCCCTTTTATGTATGAGAAGAAGAGGGCTGCCATTTTGAATTTACGAGGTGAAACACTGGGCCAAAGGGTCCCAAAGGGAGCCGGCAGCTCTTCATTATTCAATCAGCAGCTACGCTTAGATGCTGATGGACTAAAACAAGATGGGTGGAAAGAAAAAAGGACCCATGATATTAAACTGCATCTTTTATAAGCCCTCCATTAGAAAGTCAGTTGGCGGTTATGTATTCATGCAGGCGGCGAAAGGCTCCGAGAGAGACTGACCCCTATGCATGACCTCTCTACGGCTTTGAACAATATTTTTTTCAGTGGTGTCGACTCCCTCCCAGAATGAATGCTTTGATTCGCCATCCAGTTGCGTAAGTAAACCACATTACATTTTAGGAATGTAAATAATAGAAAGTGCTTTTGTGAAAAATTCATTCGATGCTCCAGCGTTGCCACATAATTATTTAGAGAGCATATGTAAATACCTCTTACGATTATGGAGGAATGCATGCCATTTCCTCTTCAAAGCCCTAACCATTCATTTGGTTAGCGGAGATAGGAGTTCCATAAAAAAACTGCAGACAACTATAGAAATTGTTTGCTTTATGGTTGTGAATTGTGGTGAGAGAAAATGTTATTTTCAAGTGTTCCAAGGGTTCCTTAGCCCTAGTATAAAGGCCTATTTATCTTTCTATTAAGCATTGTTTAAGTCAATTTGCCTGAGAGCTTCAATTAAAACCCCCAAGTGAGAAAACAACAGTTATTGAGTTCTCAAATGAAAACGGTTTATTGAATTCAAACTTTCACAGGCTACTGTCTGGCCGTAGCCCACGCTAAACAAACCCTTAAAGAAACAGCAACAAGTAACACAAGAAAAGAAAGAGAACAATGGAAAGGCCTGGTCTTATAACTTCCCCTGCCCAGCCCCTCCCCCCTCCCCCTGTTCCACCAACCACAAGGTCGCCTGGCATTAACACATTCCAGGCATTCCCTTGATTGGCAGACAGCAGGAGGACTGGCATGCTGGACCCCGTGAAACCCAGAGCAAACGGATAAACGTGTCCTAATCCCCACACAACAACAGAACATCAGAACACAGGCACATAACTGTCCAAGCGGGTTGCTGCAATATAAAACAGAAAACTGACATGGACATGGGCATGTTCTATCATATGAGTCAAGAACATTTTTCGCAGATATTCACATACAGTGAGGGAAAAAAGTATTTGATCCCCTGCTGATTTTGTACGTTTGCCCACTGACAAAGAAATGATCAGTCTATAATTGTAATGGTAGGTTTATTTGAACAGTGAGAGACAGAATAACAAACAAAAAATCCAGAACAATGCATGTCAAAAATGTTATAAATTGATTTGCATTTTAATGAGGGAAATAAGTATTTGACCCCCTCTCAATCAGAAAGATTTCTTGCTCCCAGGTGTCTTTTATACAGGTAACGAGCTGAGATTAGGAGCACACTCTTAAAGGGAGTGCTCCTAATCTCAGCTTGTTACCTGTATAAAAGACACCTGTCCACAGAAGCAATCAATCAATCAGATTCCAAACTCTCCACCATGGCCAAGACCAAAGAGCTCTCCAAGGATGTCAGGGACAAGATTGTAGACCTACACAAGGCTGGAATGGGCTACAAGACCATCGTCAAGCAGCTTGGTGAGAAGATGACAACAGTTGGTGCGATTATTCGCAAATGGAAGAAACACAAAAGAACTGTCAATCTCCCTCGGCCTGGGGCTCCATGCAAGATCTCACCTCGTGGAGTTGCAATGATCATGAGAACGGTGAGGAATCAGCCCAGAACCACACAGGATCTGGTCAATGATCTCAAGGCAGCTGGGACCATAGTCACAAAAAAAACAATTGGTAACACACTATGCCGTGAAGGACTGAAATCCTGCAGCGCCCGCAAGGTCCCCCTGCTCTAGAAAGCACATATACAGGCCCGTCTGAAGTTTGCCAATGAACATCTGAATGATTCAGAGGAGAACTGGGTGAAAGTGTTGTGGTCAGATGAGACCAAAATGGAGCTCTTTGGCATCAACTCAACTTGCCGTGTTTGGAGGAGGAGGAATGCTGCCTATGACCCCAAGAACACCATCCCCACTGTCAAACATGGAGGTGGAAACATTATGCTTTGGGGGTGTTTTTCTGCTAAGAGGACAGGACAACTTCACCGCATCAAAGGGACGATGGACGGGGCTATGTACCGTCAAATCTTGGGTGAGAACCTCCTTCCCTCAGCCAGGGCATTGAAAATGGGTTGTGGATGGGTATTCCAGCATAACAATGACCCAAAACACACGGCCAAGGCAACAAAGGACTGGCTCAAGAAGAAGCACATTAAGGTCCTGGAGTGGCCTAGCCAGTCTCCAGACCTTAATCCCATAGAAAATCTGTGGAGGGAGCTGAAGGTTCGAGTTGCCAAACGTCAGCCTCGAAACCTTAATGACTTGGAGAAGATCGGCAAAGAGGAGTGGAACAAAATCCCTCCTGAGATGTGTGCAAACCT